>NW_006160118.1:13840-46478 GCF_000334495.1 Tupaia belangeri chinensis
GAACACGCCCCCCAAAAAAAAAAACACTCCCCAAAAAAAAAAAAAAAAAAAAAAAAAAAAAAAAAAAAAAAGAGCAATGTAAAGACAAAATGAGGGTATCAAAAGGGAAAACAGTTGAAGAGAAAAGAGAAAGCAGGTACCAACACTCATTAAAAGGAGAGGTAAGCATTGACAAACACAGATTAAATTTATGTGAATGAACTATTTCCAATCCATGTAATTACCTTAGTAGATTTTATATAACCAAACAAATAAATGTTGAATTTAAGGTGAAAAATGAAAGCAAGCAAGATAATGAGCATACTGAATCCTAGGCCTATCACTCTCAATTTTTCCTACCTAAGATCTAACCTAGTTACCCTCTATGAGTTCTTAGGATTGTTTTTCAAGATGCCTTAGTTCCCAGGCCACTAGGTGGTGGAGTGGTTAAGGTGCTGGACTCTCACATGACCAGCTGTAGTTCAAGCCTTGGATATGGCAGCTTGAAAATTACACTGGGCACATGTGTGTGCATGCTCAAAAACCTGAGAAGAAAATGGGGGAGAAGGAATTGTGGTGTGGCCATTCCCCTAAAGGATGATTTCTCACTTTCTCTCTCTCTCTCTCTCTCCCTCACACACACACAAATACATATGCTCTATAGCAAAAACTAAACAACAGCAAAATGCCTTAATTCCACAAGCATCACTGTGGCATAACTGTATGATAAAGCTAGCTGTATTCGGTGAGCTGATACCAAAGAGTGTACTTCTCAGTTATTTTCAATGGAATACTATATGACTTAGAAGAATTTCTCCCTTATGATTTTTTTTGTTAGTTATTCTTTGTTTATTTTTAACCAGTTACCTAACCTTCTAGGATTCCTGATCCCTTGCCTTCCTTTATATTTTCTGAAAATTTCTGAGAAATACTGAGTATTAGATTTTTACCCACCTGTATTAGTTACTCTTATATTAAGACTGGATTTCCTTAAAACCAGTAGTCTAGTTGGTCATGAATAAGTGTATATGTGTACAATATAAATGGTCTTATATTCAACAATACATTATAAAGTCTGGTGTCATAAGCTTTTGTTCAATCCCTGCAATTTTATTGAAATGTAAGCAATTAACATGAGCCTCCAGTATATCTTAAATGCAAGGTTGTAAGTGTCCAACCTATTCATTCAAGAGTTTTCACTTTTTTTTTTTTTGAGAGGTTTTTTCACTATAGGGCGCATACGTTCGCCAGACAGACAGAGAGAGACATAGAGACAGAAAGCGAGAAATCACCCCCCAGGGGGGATGGTCACGCCGCAATCCCTTCTCCTCCATTCTCCTCTCGGGATCTTGGGCACGCACGCACACGCGCCCGGCGTGAGTTTTAAGCCACCGGGTCCGGGACGCGAACCGCGGTCGACTACGTGGGAGTCCAGCGACATAGCCATTACGCTAACTGCTGGTTCCCGAGAGTTTTCACTTTGATGAAGAGTGAGAAAACATTATTAGAGACTGGCAGTCTAAAGCAGTAACCTGAGGAAATGACATTTCACTGGAATATAAAACACATTTCACACACACAGAAAAGATAATAGAGATAAGGCTTTAAAAGACTATGTTTTAGGTCTGGTAGACGAAACCATGTTTAGAATTACTTTGGCTGATAAAACTATTTAAATCCACATTAATTGGATCCTTAAAGGTACCAGACTTTTGGGCCCTAAATGTCACAATGAAAAGGCAGTCACTTGGTGGGCACAGTGAAATCCTCAAATTAATATATTATAAAAAATATAAATGAATGATTATAATCATTCAGAATATAAGATTCTAGTATTTCCCCTTAATGTTGATGTTTTGCTATATCTGTGCAGGCCTTGCTAAGTTTTTTTTTTTTTAATGAAAATTCCATTTTTATCATTAGAAAGAAAAGATAGAAGTAATAAAATAGGCACATTACCCTTTGTTAATATATACTAGTACTGTTTCCAAAAAGCAATTACTAAAACTCAGGCTGGAAGAGAGTTTGAAAGGCTATATATCTACTCCAACAAAACTTCCATGACTTCAATATCCTGCCATTCTCTTATCAAGACTACAACTGGAGGCTTCCAGGAATAAATAGACTGAAGGTTTCAGTTTCTTGTTATTTACTTTAATGGGATTCTTTTTGTTGTTTTTATCTTTGGCCTCTCTTAGAAGCTGAGTTTGAAGAGGGCATAAATAGTATTCCTCTAATACATGTGATTCAACTATAATGAAAATAAACATATCTGCATTTGTGTATTTCCCCAAATGCCAGGAAACCAGTGTGAGCACATAGTATACAGTTAATGAAGGAGAAATGTGCACAGATGGGAAATAATTTGAATTAGTTTTAATAAATACATTGCACTCTACATGTTTATAAAATATAAATTACATTCTAATCATTCTATTTTTCAAATTGCAATGAAGTGTTTTCAAGGACATCTGGAGTTTATTAGAGAAAATAATCTGACCTTAAGTTGTTCTTCCAAAGCAGCAGTTGCATAATCGCCACTAGATTCGTCAACGACCACCACCATGTGAGTGAGAGAATTGACTCTGACTTGTTCTTGTTCTAGATCTTCTTGAAGCACCTGAAAGAGAAACACTATTTAAAAAGGATGTTAAAGTAATACTCTGATCTGCATATTGGAAATCTTCCTTCCTTTACTATGTCTTGAGTAATTAACATTTTAAAAATGATTATTTAATTTTATTATTACTATTATTATTTGAAATTTGACCAGAGAGAGATAGAGACAGAGAATGCATGAGAGAGAAAGTGAGAAAGCAAGGTACCAGGTCCAGGACTGAAACCACAGTCATTCATATTGGAGTACAACACCTCAATCACCATGCCACCTGCCAGCCCTGAGTAATTTAACATTTTATTAAACTAGCACCAATCCAAGCAAATTTGCTGCTATGGGGCTCAATAAAATTTGCATATTTCTATTGTCAATTGAATTGGAAAGTTTATAGAAAGGCCTTATGTTAAGAAAGGAATAGTAGGTTTTTCTGTTCCTTCTCCCACTGCCTATCACCTTTTAAGAACTTTTATCTTAAAATTACCTACACCTCTGGCATCCTCCATCTCTTCTTCTCTACTAAAATTCTCCATTTCCAAATGAAAAAACTAAGTCTCTTGACTCAACCAACCCTTTCCCACTACTGCCCCATTAGCTATTCTTCTTCACTAAAAAATATTCCACATTTTCTACAGTTACACTCTTCGCTTACCCTACTATTCACTTTGCTCACTATTCCATCAAAACATCCTTTAGGTTCCCAAACCTAACAGCCATTTGTTGATAATACCTTACTCAGTGTTTTGATTAATAACCTAGTTAATTGCTCCTTAATTCTTAGCAGTCTCCTCTTGAGCTTCATGTACCATCCTTTCCTGATTATCCTCTTGCCGACTATATGCTATGTTTTATGTTCCTTCGCTGGTTCCTTCTCCTCTGCTCAAACTATAAATCAGGTGACATTCTTAAGTATAAAAACCAATGGATTCCCATCCCACTAAGGAGGAAAATGAAAATCCTTTACGTGAAATCCTTATATGACCTAGTACCTTCTTACCTTTCCAATCTAGGTGTATACCATTCTTTCTCTCTGACCTTCTTGCTCTTCCATAAATATGTCAAACTGTTCCCTCTGCCGGAATTGCTTTTTCTCCAAATCTTTAAATGTTACCTCCTTCTTATCATTCAGGATTCAGAGATGTCACTTCCCAAAGAGTCTTTCTATAAGCTTGCTATCTGTAGATACTCCCTACTCATTCTATACTTCTATAATTTCTTTTCATCTAAACACTGTTACTACTCAGTATTTTCATATGTATCAGTTTAGTCATTTGTTGATGGTGCCTGCTGAAATATACAGTCTACTAGCATGGAGATTCTTTTTGCCCTTTTTGCTACATATTCAATAAGTACTTGGCAAATAAATGGTGCCCTGTGAGTGTAGGCAGGGAGTTGGGGGGAGTGAGTGAGAACAATATGCACAGATAAGTTTGGTCATTCCAGAATGTAAAAAGATTACAATATAGTAAGGAGAATTAGGTGTGTATGTGCGTGTGTGTCTGAGATTACAATTTCGGGAAGTAACCCCTTTTTCTCAACCTAACGCAGGGATAAAAACAGAATAATTCAAACCCTATCTTTCTGATTTACAAATGTGACTCTGAAAAAGGCCATGTTTTCTCCAACAAAATAAAGCTGTCCCAAAACAGTATTTTTGATCCTTTTCCTTTGTCTTTCTTCTTTTTAACATTTTGCTATAGGGTACATATGCTTATTCCTGGACAGAAACAGAGAGAGAGTCAAGGAGGGAAAGTGAGAATGCAACCTCTAGCAAGGAGGTCACACTGCAATCTCATCTCCATTCCCTTCTCAGGATTTTGGGAAACATGCACACATGTCCCACGTGGTTTTCAAGCCACCAGGTCTGGGACTCAAACTGCACAATCCATCATGTGAAATCAAGCCACTTCAACCATGACTTAACTGGCTAGTCTACTTTTAAGCTTTATAAAAACACGGTGCTTGGATGTCAAGGTGGCTGGAGCCCACATGTCCAAATGTATATAGTTCATCCCCAGACCAACTGGGTTGAAAATCAAGTCAGGTGTGTGTGTATATGTGTGTGTGTGTGTGTGTGTGTGTGTGTGTGTGTGTGTGTATGTGTGTGTGTGTGTGTGTGTGTGTGTGTGTATGCTCAAAATTCAGAGAGGAGAATGGAAAAGGGATTGTAGTGTGGCCATTCTCCTTAGGGGGTGATTTCTTTTTCTCTCTCTCTCTTTCTCCCTGGCAAGTACACATGCTCTATAGCAAAACAAAACTAAAAACATGTTGAACAATTGTTTTGGAGATAAGTAGAGGTAAACAGAGGAATAGAGGGTAAATAATAAACAAAATAGATAGAGGAGGAGTAAACAAAGGAAATTGCTCTATAACTGAGACACTCTGCCTGGTACCCCAGATTCCCCAAGACTTCACTCTGCTACATTATTACTGATTTCTCTGAATAGGTATCCACAATTCTAGCCAATTAGTTTGCTGCTTAGAACATTTTGTTAAGTAACAGAAGAATGGAGAAGGAGTTTTGAGACATGACCTGTTGCTTTTTGGCAAACCTGCTGTCCCTATTGGCAAAACAAGGAGGCTTGGCACTTACAAGTCTAGCTCTAAGTTATTCAAACTCCATGCAGGAGTAGGGGAACTTATTTCATTGGCTGAATCAAAACATTAAATGTATGAGCATTTTTATCCTATAACTTCTATTTTTCAAGCCACAGCATTTTAAAACACTGTAAAATCACTTCTTTTTACTTCCCTTCTAGATTTTTATGTTAGATTTTCAAGTGAAGCAAATTAAGGTAAAATGACTCTGCATCTATTTTGTGTGTGGTGTCTACACTGTCTATCACACATTTGACAGTCCAGAGCTTATACTGATTAATAAAACTTTCTGCCAGGAGGCTGAAAATGGAAACATTAACATTCAGAGTTGTCTTTGACAGTCATATTGAATCTTTGTTTTCTGAGTTATTTAAACCAGGACTGGAAACATTTTAAACATACTAGCTAGGAATTTTGAAAATAATAATCCAAATCGTAGTTAAGGAGCCAATGTATTATAAATTGATTTCCTGAATTTAGCCATATTTTTCTATCATTCAATATTAGCACATGTATAATTTTATATATTAAAAAAAAAGATGGAGAAGTCAGCAGGTGGCATGGTGGTTAGGGGCTCTGGACTCCCACATGGCCAACAGTGATTCAAGTCTCAGACCTGGTAGTTTTCTTTCTCTTTCTCTCTCTCTCTGTCCATTTCTGGAAAAATTAAAATAAATAAATAAATAAAGGTAAATAAAATAATTCTTAAAAAAATCTATGAGGAAATGATGCCATTCTTTTTATATTTTTACATGCTAATTGTTATTTTTAATTTTAATGGATTTTAATAAAAAAGAGACACAATCATAGTTTGATCCCTGAAACATTTATTTCTAAACTCAAGTCTTTCCAAAGCATATGTGAACAAATTTACTACTTATTGTCTCTAGTACTTAGATGTCCAATTTTGTTTTGCTTATCTATTTCCTCTATAGTCACAAATGGTATTCTTGTCATATTGCTCAAGGGTTTACATTTTATGCTTTCATAGAAGTGCTAACATAAAGCACCATTAATGCTAGTTGTGGGTTGATAGCATTAAAATCAAACACAAGAAACCACTGTACTTAGAGTGAAAAGAGGGAAATAGAGAAATAGGGGAAAGACTCTCGACAGTGGCTAGAAATCTTACGTGCCTAGCACTAGAGTAGATTAGCACAACAGTATTTTATTTCATGCTGTTTCTCCGGTATCTCTCTCTTCAAGATTTTATAGAATTATATCTCTTCTCTCCTTTCTAATCAGGGACTAAAATAAATAAAATCCTTCTCAGATGTTTTGATAAAAATTTTGCTTATATTTGATACAAATTCTGTACTCCCTTTCTGTCTATAACCAATAGCTGCAAAGCAGAAGCTATTCTGAAACCATAATCATATTTTCTGTGTTCACACACTTCTACTCTGAAAGTAAATATTATTATCACAGTATTAGCTAATCTCTCCAATATAGCACTAGGCAGAAGATTGTAAAATATCCAATGTCTGGGGTCCATTTATTTATTTTTGTCAGAGGGCATGTGAGTTTGTCAAGAGAGACAGAGAGAGAGAGATAGAGACAAAGTGAGAAAGCACTCCCCATGGAGGATGGTCACAACACAATCTCTTCTCTTCTCCCTCTCTCCTTCCTTTTTCTACTTTGGGTGAACACATACATAAACCCACATGTTTCTCAAGGTGCTGGGTCCTTGACTTGAACCATGCAGTTGGCCATGTGAGATTCAGCTGTCTTAATCACCCAACCGGGTCGAGGGTCCATTTTTTAAAGCTGATGTCTACAAACTGCAAAAATCCCAAACACGAAATGGTGAGGCTAATAAGCTAATTTGTTCAGCCAACCTAGGTGTCCATGCATAAAGCCTTGGTTATTGGGTAAAAGAATGCCTGCCTGCTTCCCCATTTGGTAAGACATGGATTCTCAAGACTATTATTTTTCCAAAATACAATAGAGCCTTGTAAAGGTATTTTTAATAACATTTTTAGTTAAATATTGACTTCTTATGGATTTGTGCTGTGCATAGCTGGATTTATACAAAGGAGATTTATAGTAGAGTTGCTAATTAAGCCTGAAATATGAGCCAAAGTATTTCCAAATATAGAAGTATCCCCAGAAACGGACACTAAATCTTTTTTCCTATCAGAAGATATCTTGGAACCAGCAGTTAGCGTAAATGGCTATGCTGCTGAACTCCCATGTAGTTGACCGCAGTTTGAATCCCGGACCCGGTGGCTTAAACTCACTCTAGGTGCATGTGTGTGTGTGCCCAAGATCCCGAGAGGAGAATGGAGGAGGAGGGATTGCACTGTGGCCATCCCCCTGGGGAGTGATTTCTTGCATTCTGTCTCTCTGTTTTTTCTCTTTCTGGCGAGCACACGTGCCCAATAGCAAACACCTCTCCAAAAAAAAAAAGATATCTTCAAATAAAAATGCTGAAATATGATGGTTAAAATGTTTTATTAAAAGCCTAACTTTATATGTATATATGTGCATACTAGATATTTTATTATGTATTTCTTATCATTATTTTTGTAAAAGTAATGCTTCTGTAACACCAGATTTTAAGAACTTGGTCATGCGCCTAATTAAATTTCTATACCATTATTAGATAGACATAAATGTCAGTGATGTTTGTTCTTTAATGTCAAATAACAATCTTTATCTTTCTTTATGACAAGAGAAAAGGCCAACAGTGAAATTTAACATTAAAAATGGCTACATTAGACAAACTAGTATTTTGTTATACCTCTGTGAAGAATTCTATTTCTTTTCAATAATTCCCTAGATAAACTACCAGACCAAAATTGTTACTCCCTTAATACACATCCCCAGTTTTATGATTTAAATATAACTTTTCTTCTTCCTTCAAAAATGTCATAAGTGATACTGAATTCTTACTCTCACTCATGTCAAGTTGGTTTTAAAAAAACAGCTTAGAACAATGACTAGTGAAAGAGCCACTTTAGTGTTTACCTTAGACCTATGCTATTAGGTCATTGGGAAAGTCGTGATGTATTTTTCTGTGTTTTTCTATGCAAAAATGGGTCATGACTTTCCCAACAACATAAATGTTTTATCGCATATCAGCATACATGTAAAATGATGTTTAGAATATAAAGACATGGAAATATCTTTTCTCCTACAGCCCATTCTTACCTTCTTCTTTCCATGTTCCCTGCTGCCTTAAATTAAACGATCTGGAAATAACTTCAATTTTTTTTTTTTTAATTTTCAGAGAGATTTTTGCTATAGGGTGCATGCACTCTACAGAGAGACAGAAGGTAAGACATCATCCCCCAGGGGGGATGGCCATGTTGTAATCCCTTCTCCTCCAGTCTCCTTTCTGAATCTTGGGCTGGCATGCACACACACCTGTCCAGACTGAGTTTTAAGCCGCTGGGTCAGGGACTCAAAGCGTGGTTGACTACATGTGAGTCCATTGACATAATCATTATGCCATCTGCTGATCCAATTACTTTGAATTTGATTTTGAGTTAAATATTCACTTTGATAAGCCTAGCTAGTCACAGTTCTGTCTTGTTCCCCATAGGATTCATTCATGGTATGAAACTTTGTTGTAAATTTGCTAAGTATCCCCAACAGGCTTCCCAGAAGAACTTTTATTTTGACACCTACTTACTTAAATGTGACCGCATAGCTTTAATAGTCCTTACATCAGAAACTTGTATTTTTAATTTTTTTATTAGAAATGAATGTTCATGTTTCTACCAGCTCTAAAGCTATTAAAGGGGTGTTCCAAATGACCACTTTGATGGAAAGAATGTAAAAGCACCAAATGCTTCCCATTGGCAGGAAAGTCTCCAGAAATATGGGGAAAAAATTTAAAACAGACTAGAAAATTAATGTAACATATTCTAGGATATAAGTAGAAAAGGACATACTGTGGATTAGGTTGATCAAAAGACTGTGTTCATGTTTCTGAGGAAACAGTACAACGTTAGTTAAAAGTATAAGATCTGAAGTCAGAATTTTCTGACACACAGCATAAAATGTCTAAATAGGAATACCTAGTTAGTTCTAACAACCCTGTTTAGGGAAATTCAGTTCAAAGACTATCAGCTATAGTGCATAAATCTAGTATTCACTTTAACTTACCACCACTGAATACAGTTTGGACCACCACCCTCTAATGGATGCCCTACGTTTCAAAAGAGAACATAATTTTGGAAATTTACAAAATAAAGGGCTGCAGTTAAAGCAAATAAAGCCTGGAGAAATACACAATGGATTTTAAATCTTTAGCACTTGAACTTCTAAATTATTTACATCAGTTTAACAAAAATCACGTTAAATGAACTAATCTAATGGTTACATCACTAAAATCAGATTAAAGTGAACACCAAGAAAGTAGAATACATCATAAAGTGACTTTAGTCTGACAGTATTTATTGAAAAAGAAGCGAACAGGATTACTGGGAGAGGGGTTTACAATGGAAGGTTTCATAGGGAACACAGAGAAAATGACATGCATTGATTAGCAAATATTATAGCATATGTCGTTCAGTTCTACTGATTATGTTCCTGTTTAGACAGTATTGTCATTTTCATCATAAGTCTATATTCTTCTCTGTTCTCCTTCTAGTCCCATTTGTCCCTATTTTAAAGAAAGACCTACAGGATTAGCACAGACAAATAATTTCCTTACATATCTTGATTCTGAGCATATTGTGCACAGTACCACTCCCATGCTTTCATTCCCAACTGCTTACTATAAATTGAAAGATTTATATGCACCCAGTCTCTGTCTCTTCCATCAAGATATTCCCAGCCCTGGGAGACTGAGCATCACAGTATCCCCAAATCTCTTTGCTGCTTCTCTGTACTTGCTCTAGCCTCTAGAATCTTACCTATAGTCCATCTTCACTGGTATCTCAGAATTGAGGGAAAGGGTCAGGGTTCAATTACTTTTTTTTTTTTTGGGGAGAGGTTTTTGCTATAGGGTGCATGTGCTCGCCAGACAGACAGAGAGAGACAGACAGAAAGCGAGAAATCACCCCCCAGAGGGGATGGTCACACCGCAATCCCTTCAAGTTTTAAGCCACCGGGTCCAGGACGCGAACCGCGGTTGACTATGTGGGAGTCCAGAGACATAGCCATTACACTAACTGCTGGTTCCCAGGGTTCAATTACTTTCGAAGTTATCTTGAATAGCTCCTTAATTTGCTGACCACATTTGTATATCTGTTAAATTAGGAACTAAAAGTCCTCCAGGACAGGTTTAACATTAGTTTTAAATGTGATAATATGGAGCCAGCAGGTGGCATACTGGCTTAGGTGCTGAACTCCCACTTGACCAACCACGGTTCAAGTCCTGGACCTGGTGGCTTAAAAAATCATGCTGGGTGCATGTGCATGTATACTTGAAATCCCAGGAGGAAAATGGAGGAGAAGGGATTGTAGCATGGCCATCCCCACTGAGGGGTGATTTCTCTTTCTCTCTGTCTCTCTCCAGGGAGCACACGTGACCTATGGCAAAAAATAACAATAATACATGAGAATTAGCCAGCACAGAGCTTAGTAGAGTTGATGGGTGGTGAGGAAATCTTATTTTATTTGTAACATCTTTCCCTTATCATTCCAATTTTAGGGTACGATTCATGAAAATAGCTCTTCTGAGCATCAGTGTTTATTCCTAACACCCTTGATAATCATAAGTCTTTTAATTACTGAATATTCTCACTGTGGTAAAACTCTAGAACATCAGATAAAGATATGATTCATTTGCTCATTCTTATTACATATGACCTAGATCTTTAATTGGTAACAGAATATAACATGTTCACGATACCTAATCATTAGTTCCACTCAATAACAGAGTACTACCAGTTGTACTGCCAGAAATCATTTTGCTCCTAACTGAAATATTAAACAGAAAATGATAGTGTTCTGAAGTTAGCAATTTTATTGGGTCTTCAGAAAAATGATGATGCATTTTTGCATAGAAAACATGTGTCATGACTATTCTGACAACCCAATATAATCTGGGTTGAAAATGAGGACTGTAACATATTCAACCTTATTTTAAACATGGAATTTGACTTCTGTTCATGCATTTTGTTATAAGACACATGAATATAATTTTAAGGGAAATTAATTCCTTCGAACTCATGTTACTTTATCTCTTATAGCTTTAAAATGTATTCTAAAATGTTTTCTATACTTAACTAATTCATTTACATTATTAATGTTACATTAATTATTAAATGAAATTAAAATTGGTACTGGTTCAGGAAAATAGAGTTACTTTTCATGAAGCTAGTTCAGTAACTTAGAAATAGGATCCTTTCTTCTTTCTACTTCCAACCCTGAGGCCAGACACTTTTAATAAAGAGGCATTTTAAAAGCAATTAAGCATAAAAAAATACAGTTAGTGCCTATAAGATGAGGGAGACTTTAGGAGATATAACCCTTAGTAGGTATGTTGATGTATTTTAAAAGAAGGCTACAGCATTTTCAGCAATGTTTCTGAATCAATCTTCAGTAATTTTTACTTAACTAATTAGTAATCTGTAGACTGGAGTTACTTGATTCGTTAAAATAAAAACAGGAATATGGATTTTATTGCTATCATTTTTATTTTAATAGTGGAATGGCACTATCTAGTATGAAAAGTTATTCCTGAAGTATGCTGCTTGTTAATACAACATTGGTAGAAAACTAAAAGTCTTCTCAACTAGATTGTAAAAAATTATAACTGAATATCATGCACATACTATTATGTGGGCTATGTGAATATGATGTTCTTTTTATATAAGTTCCATTTATTTATGTAAAAAATATTATCATCACAAAAATCAATTTCATAGTCAGTAGCAGACAACTATTAAGAGATTCAGATAAGGGAATAAAACAGGGGTAGAAGGAAAGAAAAAAAGCCAGAGACAGAGGATAATATCACCATGTAAGGTCCTTTACAGATGTGTTCCTTTTCCACATTTTCTTTTCAGTTTTTACTATAGAGCACATATGCTCACTGGAGAAAGAAAAGGAGAAATCATCCTCTGGGAGGAGATGGCCATGCTGCAATCCCTTCTCTTTCATTTTCCTTTCTGGATTTTGGGCATGCCTGCACACACGCCTGGCATATTTTTCAAACCACCAGATCCCAGACCTGAACCACGGAGTTGGCCATGTGGGATCTAGCCAACTTAACCTTCATGCCACTTGGCTGGCCCCATTTTTCACCTTTATGAGTTTGTTTTTTTGTTTGTTTGTTTGTGGGGTTTTTTTTTTTTTGTAGTTACTTTTGATTTTTTTAATTGTTTATTTGATTTGTCAATTTTCCACATCCTTGTTGGAAAGGTAACAATGATGAAGTCTATTTGAGTAATAGAACTAATCAGAATTATTGAAACATTTGTGGTAAAAAATAAAATGACTGAACATCAGTTATTTGCTACTGTGTTGGACACGAGAAACAAAAAGATTAGGCTCTCTGGATGTAGTATAGCATTTTTTTCTTGACTACATTGTTTATCTTCAGCACTAAAACCATCCAGCTTTCATTAAGCACTTCTATGCAAAAATTAGGAAATAAAATGGTACTTACTAGCAGTAACTGATAGCATGTAATTTGAATCTTACTAAGATGGGATAAAACTTGCTAGGCACTAAAAGCACTACTTGATTCTATGGCATTCTCAAGCTTATCTGAATCACTTGTCTTCCTTCTAACTATTGCATTTCTCTTCTTTATTGCCTATTTTCTTCATTCTAACTCTGGGTTTCCAATTGCCCAGTCTCAGAATCTATTATTTTGAACTCTTTGTTCATTCTCTAAATCTAGCCCTGTTGGTTTGTTCCACTGTTGGTTGCCAAAATGTTTCTTATACCTATTCACAATTTTCATGAACATTGCCTTTATGCAGGCTCTATATACTTTCTGCAATATCCTACCAGCATATCTTCTGGTTCCCTGTTTCTCTGTGGTCTCATTTATCTTACAAGACAAATTGTCCTAAAACTTAAACTATATTTTCATAAATTTCTGCTCCCTTGCGACCAGCAGTTGGTGCAATGGCTATTTCACTGGACTCCCATGTAGTTGACAGCAGTTCAAGTCCTGGGCCTGGTGGGCATGTATGTGTGTATGCCCAAGATCCCAAGAGGAGAGTGGAGGAGAAGAGATTGCAGCATGGCCATCCCCTCTGGGGGGTTGTTTTCTCACTTTCTGTCTCTTTGTCTCTCTCTTTCTGGCAAACACATGCACCCTACAGCAAAATCATCTCAAAAAAAAAAAAAAAAGAATTCCTGCTCCCTTTATTTTAATCTCTCATCAATAATGGTTCCCTAGTACTCATTATAACTGCAAGTTTTTCAAGTACCCAGAATTAATTGTAAATCTTTGAGTCTTCTACAGAAGAATCTCCTTGTCCTTGATCAGGTTTTAACCCTTCAGTACTGAGCATGGTGTGGACATATTATTATTGCTACACATGACCCAGATGAATGACATATCTGACATTTTCCCACCTTGTTACCTTTGTTTAAACACATCACTCTTTAACTCTCATGCTATTTGCCATAGTAAGAGTTGTATAATGGTTATTTGCTTTCTATGTCCTAATCTAATGTACTAGAACATGAGCTTCTTGAGGAAGATTTTGTACATGCTGAATCTCTGTATTCTTCACAGCACCCACATATTTTAATGAGTGTGTGGTCAGTGATATGAAACAGAATGTGATAGAATGAAATGAATGTGAGATCCTTGGGCAGGATTATACCTAACCCTTCCCTGCTACATGAACATCAAAATCATTTTAAAGGTCATCCGATGAGGATATTTCACAAACCTGCCAACCATAATGTTTGAGATGAACTAAGCTTCAAGGAAATGATAGGTGACTGAGCTTCTAATGGGTTATTTAATTTGTACTAATGAGCATTTAACATAGAACATTCACTGAAGTCAGAATATAGTACACATGTTACATTTACATCTGCAAATGCTAACAACTTGTACGGTAGGGGCTTCATTGAAGCTGTCATGCAGGCCATGTATCTATGACCAAAGTCTAACTATCTCAAAAAAAAAATTGGAAACCTAGCAAGCAAATCAATGTTTAACCTCCATCTCAGTATGACTGTCATGAGATAAAAGATTCCAAAATATTTTATTTTGATGAAAAATATCCTCTACAGTGGCAAATTTCTTTCACGTTAATGAAAATACAAGCCCATGGCAGGTTTTTACTCCTTGATAGTACCACTGCTCCCTCAAGGAAAATCCTTTCATTTCTTTTCAACATCATCAATAAAGTCTATTTCTTAGGACAGAAATGACCAACCAGTTTCTTCATAAGGGAACAAAAGATAAAACTTACACACTCCCCAGACTTACTCTTGGGTGCCTTAGATCTAAAGAAATCCTCTAAATTCTCTCCTCAAACCAATAGCTATGAATAAATGATCTCTTCCAAATATTGTAGCCAATTGAACTTTTCTCAGTTGCCCAGAATTTACAGGTTAACTAAATTAAATAGTAACCACCAATACAGGATCAATGCCCTTACCTCGCCTAATTGGCAGGTTCAGTAAAAGTGACTTATTGTCATGGCATTTCACAGTGACTGAATTTCTAGCCTGCCTAATAATAAAATGCTGTTGAAATGAAGATAGCAAAGGATCTTGCCACAGAGTATATGAAAGCATATTTGTAATATTCATGGTATACTTGTGAATTTTACAAACATTTGTATCTTGCCCTCCAATTGAAAGAGAGTGCTTTCTGATCTGAGTAGAATTTAAATCAATTCCCAACAACAAAACCTGTATCTTTTAATTTTTCCATTTGTGATTTTTTTTTTTAGATGGGGATGACTAAAGGACTTAATGTCTATTTACACAAAGCTATAGCCAAATAATGTAAGTATCATTTTACATTAGGAGCATAGTAATAGGGCAGGGTGGAGCTGCTTTTTTGAATACTCAAAGGTTACTTATGTATTTAGTTGTCAGAAAGAAAAGTTTCCCTATATTCGTTGATTTACAATTCTGGAGTAGGCGGAAGATTATAAAGGGAGTCAACAATTACTTAGTTTTAACTCAGTCACCTAAAGGAAGAATACTTATCTTTCATTTTATAAAGCATGGCAAGAATAACACAGAATTTTAGCATGCATTTTTAAGCAAAGATATCTTTCTCATTTAAATAAATTAAACCCCTTTTTAAATTATTTGATTTTATAAGATTTTCTTCTCACCAAACATACTTTGAAGTAACAAAGGAGTATTATTAACTGTTGGGCCTTCTTCTCTTGACTATGTACCTTTCATTTTTCTTAATTTTATGAAAAGTTTACCTATTCTAAAGAGTATTTGAACAGTTAAATGTCGGAGTCGACCTCTCTGTCTGAATCAGCAAACCGATTTCTTATGTTCTTTTTATGTACTTTATATGAATAAGTCTTGGGTGTAAAATGTTACATTCCAACTTGCACATAATCTTGTTGCATTTTTGTTTCAAATTATTTTCTTCAAAGCAATTTCATAGTCATCAGAAAGGGCATATTTTCACATAATGGACAGTACATTCAAATTTTATGACAATATTAGTCAAATATTTCCCATTCTGTTCACTTGATAGTGCAAAACATTTCAGGTAATTTTCAGAATATTAAGATCCTGGAGAGGCTGTCTAGCCATAATGAAGAGCCTGTTCAGAGAGCTGGCTCCATGGCATGGTAGTAATGCACTGCTCAAGAGTAGCCAGATTCCAGATGGTGACTGTGGCGCCATCCCTCAGGCTAGGCAGCCTGCAACATGCTGGATGCATGTGTCAGTGCCCAGGATCTAATGAACTGGAGGGCTAGATGAAGGGGATCATGGTGTGACTAGCCCCTATGGAGGGTCTGTCTGTCACTCTCTCTTTGCACACACATACACTATCACAAATGATAAAGAAAAAAGAAAAAAAAAAACTCTGTTCAGAATCCCAGCTAAGACATTTCGCCACAGTTTCCCTAAGTTATCCACACTTTTAACTACCCTAACACCCTTCTTCCATCTCCCTTTTTGAGTTCACCTTCCTGGCTTCCTCTTCATATTCCAGACATCCAGCAACACCATTTGGTCTTCTGATGAAAAATGTGATTGCCTTAGTCTTGTCCTTCCCTGAAATACCTTACAATTCCAAACTATTAGATACATTAAAATCATGACTGAAGAAACACTGGAAACCAATTGGCTTGCCACTTAATTTCAAAGTGAAGATATAGAGCTTAAGCGATTTCTGAAATTTACACATTTCCTGATAGAGTAGGAATTAGAATTCTAGCTTCCAGGATGAGAAAATTCCTACCACACAGATCCTTAGTGAAATATGTGGAAGGAAATAATTTAGAAACTGATTTCATGAGGTCTTATGAGATGAAGAAAACATGAAGCTATCCTGTGGACATTTGGGGCTCACAGGAAATTACTGTGAGATTGTGGGGAGTCCATCTTGAAATCATTCCACCAGGGGACAAAGATTTGTGGAGATTCAGCTCTGGTGGCACTAACTTCACTTCCTGTTCACCATCAATTTGGCTGAGATGCTCCTGTGGCCAGCAAATGCTCCAAATAGAGAGAAACCATTACCGTGTACAGAAACTCTGTATGCAATCTTCAGTGTGGACCAAGAGGAAGAGGGTAGGCACAGTGTCTACAAGAAGAGTGCATGACCCACACAGAAAATGTGGTACAATTAGTGAAATAGCACTGAATTGAGCTACTTTACCAGATGTTCAATTACAACTGATGACCAGTTAATCTAGCTTTGTCATAATTCGTGATAATTATAATACAGTTGATGCATAATACATATAATTTCTTTTCCCTGATGGAATAGTGCATGGGGATTACCATAGCTATAGCTCTCCCCTGAATGCTTGATCTTAAGCTGCCCTGGCCAATGAACTGCTTTAGGAGTACTAATATCAAGGGCTAACTTCATTTGTGATTGGGACCTGAAGATGATTAAGTAGGGGGGAAAAAAAACCCTCTGGAACTTAGGAAAAAAGATATCTTTTATCTTTATGGAAGAGAAAGAACTCTGAAGTTAGATCTGACAAAATGTCCTCAAAAGAGAGAATGAAGTTGGGCAAAAAGCAGATTTAGGAGGAATGAGTTGAAGGAGCAGCTATTTCATTTCAAAGGCATGAATCCAAAAACCACAGATCCTGAGTAGTTGCCAGATAAAATATGTCCAGCTAAATTTGAATTTTAGATAAGCAAGGAATCATCTGGGACATATACACAAAAAATGTACTTGTTTATCTGAACTCAAAATTAAGGCTTCTGTGTTTTTGTTTGCTAAATGTGATAACCCTAATAACTCTGGCCCAACTGCAAATATTTTTCCCTATATTCTCATAGACTTCCTCATAGACTGGGCATGGTCCTTATTCCAACAATAAAAGCCAGAACTAATTTTAATAGTTTATAAAATGAATTAGAATGAAGCGCCTTCATACTCCTGAATCAAAAATTTTCCTGTAAAAATCCCAGTGACGAAAATCTGTGGGAAACTCGACTGCATAATTTGTGGTAGTGGGGGACTGTGTTTGTGCTCTTCCCTGGAAACAAAAAAAATCTGTGGACAGAAATCTGACTGCTTTTTCCTATTTTTCCAAAATATGCCTTTCTCTTGGGGTGATCAGGTACAGGGGTTCCTTTTATTTGATCTTGAGAGCAAGAGACACTTCAGAATTTAGTGAAAAGTTTTTCCATTGGTCTGGCTCAAAAAGGCGGGATATGTGGGGAGGGAGGCTTATAAGTTATAGGTGGGTTTTTACAGTTTTTTAGGATGCTGATTAAAAAAGGGAGGTTGCTGGGACCAGCAGTTAGCATAATGGCTATGTCGCTGGACTCCCACATAGTCAACCATAGTTCACGTCCCGGACCTGGTGGCTTAAAACTCACGCCGGGCCTGTGTGCGTGCATGCCCAAGATCCCGAGAGGAGAATGGAGGAGAAGGGATTGCAGTGTGGCCATCCCCCTGGGGGGTGATCTCTCACTTTCTGTCTCTCTGTCTCTTTCTGTCTGGCTGGCTAGCGCGTGCGCCTTATGGCAAAAAACTCTCCAAAAAAAAAGAAAGAAAGAAAGAAAGAAAGAAAGAAGGTTGCTGAGATCATAAAGGAATGTACTCTAACAGTGATAAGGAGGCTTAATATATATCACAAAGATACTCCAATACTATGCCAAGGGCAGTATGTAGGAAGAATCCAGTTACCTATGGGTCAAAATGGTGTGTTAATGTTTGAAACCTGACTTCCTCTAAACCCTCTGGAAAGGATTTAGGAAAAAACAGTCAGACTTCTGTCTACAAAGTAAATGCTTCCAGGAAGCATAACTGCAAAAGTATTAATGAACTAAAGATGGAAATATTAAAATGAAAAGATGTTATATTTAATAGGAAAGCAATGTTATACTTTTTTTTTAAAATCAAGAGTGACCTGCTTCAAGTTATTATGAATTGGATGTAAATATTTGTAAAACTGCAACAAAACAAAACAAAAAACTCCTTAGTCTTATCATTTAAATTTGCATTGCAGGCAATCCTTACAGAAGCTTGTTTCCAGGAAATACAAATTTTAATGAATCACATACCCTGCATTATACTCTTCCCAGAATATGTTTGATATTTTTTCAAATATGAAAAGCTTCTGTCATATTTGAGATAAAATGCCTTGGTCCATTTTGTACTTCTATTTAAAAAATGAGACTGTGTAATTCATGAAGAATGGAAATTTATTTCTCACAGTTCTGGAGGCTAGGAAGTCTAAGATCAAGGCATTGGCATCTGGTGTCTGGTGAGGGTCTCCTTGCTGTGTCCTCACATGGCAGAAGACAGAAGGGCAAGAGAAAGCAATATGCTATTTGAAGCTCGTAAGACTCTTAGTCCCATTCATAAGGGAATAGCCTTCATCGTCGAATCACATCTTAAAAGTCCCACCATTTAATACTATCACATTGGCAACACCTAAATTTTGGAGACAAACCCATTCAAACCATAGCAACAAAGATTAGGTACAGAAGTTTCTTTTAAAGAATTATTTATTTTAATTTTATTTATTCAGTAATTTATTTTAATTTGACCAGGGAGAGACAGAGAAAGACAGAGAGGGAAAATGAGAAAGCAAAGCACCAGTTCTGCGGCTCAAACCGTGGTCAGCCATGTAGGAGTGTCCAGCGCCTTAGTGGCCCCCATGTACAAAATTATTTTTAAACTCTTGCTGATTTGAAGCTTTAATTCTTTTCTATCTGTTAACTATGACGCCTGTGTACTTGGTGCATTACATACACCATAAACACAGTTTGTTTTGTAGTAAAAAGCATACAGAATAAAATATACTAACCTTGTGTTGTTGTACTTGGCGTTTTAGGTCTTCAAGATCAGGTCCTAAGGGCTCTTCCTCCATTTTCCTTGTTCTCTCTTCTGTTTTTGTTAACCAGTCATTTAACTCTTTCAGTTTCTGATTCTGGAGATCCATTAGAACTTTATGTAAGCTGAAAATTTGAAGAAGAAACAAAGGTCTATTATCTCTATTAAAGAAATTTTACTTATTATTACTAAACTAATAACTAGGTAAACCAGTACATATTCATCATTTATGGCATGTGCTCAGGTTTTAGTATCTGTTGGACATTAAGAAGGTAATATGGGGACCAGCAGGTGGCATAGTGATTAAGGCACTGGACTCCCACATGGTCAACCAAGGTTTAAGTCCTGGATCAAGTGGCTTGAAAATCATGCAGGGCACATTTGTGTGCATATCCAAAATCCCAAGAGGAGAAAGGAAGAGAAGGGATTGCTGTGTGTCCTCTCCCGCTGGAGGGTGATTTCTCACTTTATCTCTCTCTCTCTCTCTCTCTCTCTCTCTCTCTCTCTCTCTCCGGCGAGTGCATGTAACTTATGGCAAAAAATATTTTTTAAAAATTAGAAGGTCATATGTAAAGCCCACTATCAATCACTTCTGAGACGATTCTTTCTCAGCCTTATTATAGTTCATACATCTCAACCTATGGAAAGTTTCACATAGCTAACTAAATGTGAACATGCTAACTATAGTGTGAGAGATCTCTGGTAACTGAGTTAGCAATATCCTGGCAATCATTTGTTTCTATTCCCATTACTTGAGTATGTGTTGGCTAAAGATGACCACAAATTCTATTCACTCTTCACATGAAGTGATGGGGATCTATTTCCCATCCTCATGAATGTAGTCTTGCCTTTCAATTTGTTTTGTCAGTAGAATGTGGCAGACTTGATACTGCACAAGTTCCAAGTGTAGGCTGTTAAGAGAACTAGTAGCATCTGTATTTTCTTGGAGCCCAGATTCCATGACCTAATGGAGTCCAGGCTAGACTGCTACATGCTTAGAGACCACTTACAGAGTGATCTTGGGAGATTAAATGCTATTTTAGAAGTGAGATTCCAAATGAATGCAGCCTAAGGCATGGCCCCAGAAAAAAACAACAGCCTTGCTGATTCCTGCCTATATTCCCGATCTATACAATTATGGTGAAATCATAAATTCTTATTTTAAGAATAAGAATTTAAGTTTTGAAGTAATTTTTGATGCAGAAATAGTTAAGTGAAAGTGTTTTTTTTTTTTTTCAAAGACATACAAAATTGTGGGCTGCGTAATGGATTTAAAATCCAAAGGCCTAGGTTCACAGGCCAGTTATATGCCCTACTATTAAGTTCTTAAAAAAATTTTAATTATATTTCCAGCATCAGGGATGTAATACATTTGTTTAATAATCACACAACTTTACGGTAAGGATGAAAATACAAATTGAGGCTATTCACCCTTTAATTGAACCAAATGTTTCAAGTTGTTTTTTTGTTTGTTTGTTTGTTTGTTTTTTGTCATGAGGCATGTATGTTCATGGACAGAGACAGAGAGAGGTAAAGAGAGAGAGAAAGAGGTAAAGTAAGAAATCACCCCTTGTAAGGGATGGCCACACATCAATTTTTTTCGCCTTCATTCTTCTCCTGGGATTTTGGGTACACACGCACAATTTCCCAGTGTGATTTTCAAGCCAGCAAGTCCAGGACTTGAACTATGGTAATTCAGGTAGAAGTCCAGTGCCTTAACTAGTATACCATCTGCTGACCCCAATTTAAGCAAAATTGGAGACTCAAATAATACCAGTTATTATCTATTTTACAGAAAGTATTCTTTATGAAAGTCATATTGAAAGCATTTTTAGAAACCATAATATATTGAACACTGATTTTATAAGGAGGACATAATTTGGAATAATAGTTTATTATTCTCATTTAAGAAATCCTTACCAGAAATTCACATAAATTAGCACATTTAAAAACACAAATTATACACATAACAGAGTTTAAAATAATTCAGATTGCACCATTTATTGACATTATAGAGACACATTTACCCTGAGGCACATTGCAATCAGAAATCTGTGCAAACAAACTTTGATCTATCGAACTCAAAAAGGAGACATTTTCCTTTACCGGAGAACAAAGGAAATGAGGCATCCATTTAAGTGAAAGTAAAAAATGAAAGCTGTTATTTGTTACCTCTTAAATAATGAACACCATTTTAGCATTTCAAAGTATGTAAATCTGTCACTTTATTGGTTCAGTCTATCCTTTGACCTGATAATATATGATTTCATGAGAATTGGCTGTGATATCATTCCTTATTTTTGTTGTTGTTACGTCCGGCTAAAATTCTAACATTTTAAGAACCAAAAGGGGGAAAATTCCTTATTATTTATACTTAAAAGTTTCAAGTCTAACACATATTTATTAGAGTGAGGAAGTGATTTCATTGTAAAACAGTATGTAGTCATTTTGCTTTTGGACATTCAATTCCACAAATATTTACTGAGTTCCTTATCTACACAAGAAACTCCTGTTTCTTAGGATTGGACAAAAGAAAATGCCCATCCTCATCTCAAGTAGCTTAGAGACTAATACAGAAATAGATACATCAATAATTATAATAGATTAAAAAATTATGATTAGCTTTATCTACATGTTGGAGAGTATACAGGGAGAGGCTTCCAGTTGACCTGTGGTCATGAGGAATGGTGTCATCATAGAACACATAGCATGCAAGTTGAGACTTGAAAATGGTTTCATGTACTTATTAAATATACAATTATTGAGTATTTACATACTATGGGTAGAAAAATAAGACCCACCCACATAGCTGCTTACTGTCCTGGACCTTACATGGAGAAGGAGGAGTGGGAAGGGCCTCAGATAACACATATAGCTCATTAGGCTATTAGTTAATTATAACTGTAGTTATGCTATGAAATGAGAGAAACTGAAAAGAGCCTGTAATGTAAGGAAAGGCTTTTTCGAAGCGGGGATATTTTAAAAATTCTAAAACTTGAAGTAATAAGTAGTGAAGAGTAAGCACTAGACATTTTCCAGAGAGAAGAAACCACCAGTGAAAGGGCCCTGAGACATCATAGAAAACTAGGAAGGCCAGTGCAAGTGAGTTGTGCAATATGCCTAAACTCATCCGTGAGTCCTGGGAGGTTGCTTGTCCTATGCCTGAAAATATAAAAACAGAAGTTCCCATAATATTTTATGTTTGGTCGCGGTTTTATCTTACAAACCTGAGCTCAGGAATTAACCAGGAAGAACACACGCACCTCAAAGTCTTTAATAGATGGAATATAGAAATGTATTGTGAGGGGTCCTTGGGACTTGGACCAGCATGGCTAAATGTTGTAAAGTAACTTGTGTGGTTCAATATTTTAATGACTGTTACAGTCACATCAATGTTTTCTAACTAAATAGAGCCTGTTTTGTTTTTCTGCCTAACCAGTGGTTCTCAAAGTGCGGTTCCTGGACCATCATCACCTATCCATCCCATGAGAACTTGTTAGAAATGCAAATTACAAACACAAAGTCAGGTTGCCCTTACTCAGACTTACTGCAACTCTGGGATTGTGTCTAGGAATCTGTTTTTGCAACATAAATAGATGATCCTGGTACATGATCAAGTCTGAAAATCACTGCTCTAAATACCTTTAATGCATATCAATAACTCACCCACATTCTACACAGGCCAATATATTATTAATAGTAACATTAATGGAAGGGCAACTGCCAATGCCCAGGGAGTTATTAGGAATTATTTTGCCATGAGATAATTCCATTCTCATTTTTACTTCACCTCCACTTAGAGGGAGAACTGTGAACATCAGCTGCATAAGAATGGATTCTGACTTGAGGCTCCAAAGGGCAGAGATTTCATGTGTCTAAAGCCAAAAATGAACCTTGGAGTAAGTGTGAAAACAGTACACAAGGCTCATAATGGAGTGTCAATACAAACAAGCATGAAAATACAGAGCATAGATTTCATTGTGGAAAGGGCTTGAGAGGGTGTTTTAACTGAGTAAATAAATTTTTCTTTACTATAGGCCTTGACTAGAGATTAAGTAGTAGTCCATGAATGTGACTGGGTCTCATATTAATGGAAAAGAACTCTTAACCATTGTTACCAATAGTTAAAAATCATGAGATATTGCTTAAAACTTCAAACCTGGTTAATTTTGATAATACTTAACAAAATTTAGCATTTGTATACCTACCTTCCCATATGGCAACAGTCTGTAAAATGGAATGTCAGTTGTTTATTATATTTTACATACTATGTATGAGTTCTCCAGTTTGCCACAGCCCCCACCACTCCTTACCCTCTTCTTTATTTGTAAGACAGAAACCCCACATCTGAAAGGGCATGCAGGTAGTGTTTACCTATTCCAAAGAAGTCACCCAGAGGTCCCACAGGTAAATAAATTCGTTTATTTGACTTAAGGGAGAAGAATCCACATTTCTATGCAGTGCTGCAAGTGGCTTTATAGCTTTCAGAGCAAAACAAGTTTGAGCATGTGCAGTCAGTCTCCTCAGACTCTTACAGAGTTTTGCAATCAACTAATTTTTCTCTCCCAGCTCAGCTGCCTGCACTCTGCAATTCATTACCGGGGACATGTTCACTCTTCAGAGCCCAGCCTTGGCTAGAGGTCACTCTCTGAGAGAGGAGGAAGAAGAAAGCCAGATATTGAGCATGGGGAGCAGTCTATATCTGGATGATACCCCACAATACTCAACTTGCCTCACTCTCTTATGTTATCTTTCTGGCTCCTTTAATGAGTATTTGGAGTTGATGGCTCATGATATTGACCATGCAGTCACAAATTTAGATATGCATGTGGACCATCTGAGGATTATGAGTTAACCTTAATTTCAGGGGGGTTGGATCAGAATACATTAATTTCTTTCTTTTTCTTTTCTTTTTTTTTTTTAGGAGATTTTTGCTATAGGATGTGTGCACTCGCTGGAGAGACAGAAAGACAGAAAGAAAGACAGAAAGACAGACAGTACCTCCTCGGGGGGAGGTACAGCCATGCCATAAACCCTTCTCCTCCATTCTTCTCTTGGGATTTTGGGTGCATATTTTGGGCACCTGATCTGAGTTTTAAGTCACTGGGTCTGGGACTTGAACCATGGTCAAATATGTGGGAGTCCAGCAATATAACCATTACTCCATCTGCTGGTCTCCAAGAGGATGTTCATTTCTAATAAGCTTACAGGTGAAGCCAATGTTGCTGGGTCATGGGATACAGTTTGAATAACGGGAGTCCAGGTGAGAATACTGTATATTGCAAAATCGTTGCTAGATGTTTTAAGGTCGGCATTTGATCTATAGTTAGCCATTGCTCAGATTCAGAAGATTAAGGAGACATAGATTAATCTAATACTGACAGGAAAATATCAAAGAGCATCAGATTCAGGATTTTCAATCACTCCCTTTAATTATTTATCCAGATTTACAGAGTTGATAGGACTGTGCTCTCTTTCATTGACCCCTCATGGTATTTCACAGTGAATATAGCATAATTAGGAAATAGTTTCCAACCAGTTATTGTGTCTAGTGAACAATTTACTTAAATGATATGAGTCTCTAAGAAGATAGGATTTTCATAAGGATGAAACTTACAAAAGGAAAACTGAGTAAAAACTATAAATAAAATCTTTAAAAATCTACTGCTCCCCAAGCATATGAGTTTGTATTTTTCTTGTTTTCATTTTAGTTTTTTTTCAAGAGGTCATGTAGAAACTAGATGATGTTCAGATGGAGAATCCTCTGTGAAGCGCTCAACTTTAAATACTTTTCTTGTGGATTTTGGGAACAATTATTTCTCATATAATATTTAAAAATCATTTTACTTTTTGTTTTTGTTACTTTAGATTCTCTAAGTGGTCTGATCGGTCCTTATTTCTTCCTCTTTGGATTATACAAAATAATTAAACAGGCAGTAAAAAGTGCTATGCTTTCTTCCCTGAGCACTGCGAAGAGAGAGCATCAGTAAATTGCCACCTGGCCATCTGAGTGGTTCAAGTTCCAGACCCCGTGACTTGAAGAACACACTGGGTGCATGTGCGTACATGCCCAAAATCCTGAGAGGAGACTGGATGTAAAGGGACTGTGGTGTGGCCACCCCCCTCCAAGGACGACTCCTCACTTTCTTTTTCATCCTCTCTCTCTGTCTCTTTCTAGCGAGTGTGCACACCCTATGGCAAAAAGTACAAATAATTTTTTGTTTTTAAATCTACCCACCAAGAATATGAGTTTGTATTTTTCTTGGTTTCATTTTAGTTTTTTCTCAAGAGGTCATTAAGAAAAGGAAGTAATATCAAAAGAAGAATGGAGTATAAATATATGACTAGCAGTAGAATGGAGAGGTAGTAGAATTGGAATGAAATAGTGCAGGGCAGGAGTCAGTCCTGACAATATCTAGAGGCAGAAGCCTGTCAGTACAAGATACCAGGCCCTACTGCAGTCAACTTCCAATCATTAAGAGCATCTGGGAACCAGCAGTTAGCGTAATGGCTATGTCGCTGGACTCCCACATAGTCAACCGCGGTTCGTGTCTGGACCCGGTGGCTTAAAACTCATGCCAGGTGCGTGTGCATGCGTGCCCAAGATCCCGAGAGGAGAATGGAGGAGAAGGGATTGCGGCGTGACCATCCCCCCTGGGGGGTGATTTCTCGCTTTCTGTCTCTATGTCTCTCTCTGTCTGTCTGGCGAGCACACGCGCCCTATAGCGAAAATCTCTCAAAAAAAAAAAAAGAGCATCTGAGGACAGAGCAAGGCTAGTAAAACATAAATTGAAATGCCTGAGCATTTGACGGCACTAAGGAGTTACAGACTTAATGTTCTCTAGAAGTACCCCACCTGGGCTTTACTGTTATCTAAGATGACAGACATCCTTATGGTTTTACCCAGTGCTCCTCAAACTTTAATGTGCATACACATCACCTGGGGAGTATGGCAACCTAAGCTGATTCTAGGCCAGTAGATCTGGAGTGGGACTTGAGATAGCATTTTTAAACAAGGGCCCAGGGGGTGCTGGTACTGCTGGTCCATGGATCACACTTTAAGAAGCAATGATATAAGTCACATTGAGTTGGGTTTTTTGTTAGTTTCAGTAAAAGACATTTTTCTAATAATTTCAGTAAGTATCTGTCTCACTCCACACCCCATCGAGGGAACACAACTGTACGCACATGCAGGAAATCAGTGGGGATGTCAGGTTTGCTTTACAGAAACTCTGTAGGAATGACGGAGGCATATATTCTCTAACAAGTGCTGTCCAACAGAACTGACCACAATGATGTAAAAATTCTGCCCTATCCATTATGATAGCCATTATTCAGGTAGGGCTATTGAGCACATGAAATACAGCTTCTGTAACTAACAAACAGAATGTTTAACATATTTAATTATAATAAATTTAGGTACAAGGCTGCAATGTTGGGTATCATAGGTCTACATCTATGGTTAATTTGGATTGAAAACAGTAAAAACCTCTTATTTGAAAGTCCTTATCTATACTATTTCTTATCTCCTGCCATATGTATAAGAAATGATATCCTTAGTTCAGGAATCTATCAATAGCAATGCAATTAGATAGGATTGCTTGACATTTTCATTTACTAGACACATTTATAAATGCAAAATGGTACACAATTTTATTCATCTCAGCCTATATTTGATAGTCCAAATAGTGTTTCCTGGGACTTATCCAAATATATTACAATCATTTATAAAAATATTTTGCAAAATTATAACCATATGCTAGGCACTACACTCATAAGGGTGTAGATACATAGACTTTATAAATCCAAGAGGATTACAATAAAAAAAAGTAATTTACCAAAAGGAATGAGGTCTTTAGGAAGACAGATTTTTCAGGCCCAATTTCTAACTATTCACAATTATTTTCTTCTGTGCAATTCTCAAACAAGGAACACCACTAATGAAAGGAGGTAAAATATTGTTATGAATGTTAAGACCTGAAAAGAACCACCAGCAATGTTCAATTAGTATGTCTTACATGCCAAATACAATTTCATGACTTAAGTTGGCAATAAAACCTATATAATTTGATTTAAGGGAAGGCTACTGGCATGAACTAGAGAGACTGAATTTTTAATGCACTGTTCACGTTCAAATATATACCACTGAGTGATTAAAATCACACTGACAAAAATTAAAGTTAATTTATTCAAATATATGGTTTGAAAATATTGGCAAAGTGATTATAATAGATTGTCTAGTTTTGACTTTTGCACAATTGTTTGCATGAAACTAAATGTGCTTCCACAATTCTGATGTACACTTAAATATATAGTTATTTTAACCTACTTGTTGAGCTTTATTCCTTCTTTATTAAGAAAGTTACTGAGGCTTTTTTTTTTTTTTTTTTTTTTTTTTTTTTCTTTTGGTAGGGCTTGCATGCTCACCAGAGAGAGACAAAGACAGAAAGTGAGAGGCAAAGTGAGGAATCACTGCCCAGAAGGGATGGCCACACCACAGTCCATTGTTCTCCAGGGATTTTGGGCATGCACACATGAGCACCCAGATGAATTTCAAGCCACTAGGTCAGGGACTCAAACTGCAGTTGGCCATATGGGAGTCCAGGCCCTTAACCACCGTACCACCTACTGGCTCCAATTGAGGTGATTTTGAAGTCCAACTTTTATTTAAACTATCACAGAAAAATGAATTAGTAGAAATATGTCAATAATGTTTTGATGTGACTGGCTCAGTGACACAGCGGCAATGTGCTGCTTAATCAAAGCTGGATCCATATGGCAGATCTAGGTTCAGTTTCGGATCAAGCTATGCATTGGCTATGTGTGCCCATTATCCTAGTTGGGTAGGGAGAGGGTGAGTGTTGAGGGGAATTGTGACATGAGACTTTGTTGAGGCTGCTTGTCTTTTGCTTTCTTTATCTCACTCTCATGAAAGAAAGAAACTTAAAAAAAAAGTCTCAATATAAAGAGTGCTGATTAGTATCACTGACAGAACTTTTCAGACTGATGATCAAACCCCATGTCTGAGCAATTCAATTGGAATTCCCTAGGGTTGTGTCTAGGAATTGGTGCTTTCTAAAACTCTCTGGCCATGTGATTCTGATGAACATCCAGGGTTGGATATGGCTGTGCTGGATGTTCAGGACTCAGCCATAATTTTTCACTTCAGCCTTTCTTTTGTTAACTTTATTTATTTATTTATTTGTTTTAATTTGAACAGAGAGGGGGAGAGAGAGAGAGAGAAAGTGAGAAAGCAAGAAAGTAAGCCACGAGGTCCAAGACTTGAGCCACAATCGGCCATGTGGGAATCCAGCACCCTTAACCACCTTGCCACCTGCTGGCCCCTCACTTCAGCCTTTAGGAGCTCAAAAGTGACAAATGTTTGTGTAGCTGGACCCAGGCATCATGGCCCATCGGGATTAATAAGAGACAGATGCACAAAGATGACAAGGAGGCAGAAGGCTTATGAAACTTAAAGATGTCTTTACCTATTTATGTAGCCAGATGGCACATGCACTTGCCAGAGAGAGAGACAGAGGCAGAGAGAAAAAGGGAGAGGAATAAAGCACCCATCATGGAGAATGGTCACACTGCAATCCCTTTTCCATTTCTCCATCCTTTTGGGACTCTGGGCATACATAACTAGTGTGCTTTTCAAGCTGCCAGGGCCAAGATTTGAACCGTTGGCAGCCATATAGGATCTAGCTCCCCGAACCACTAGGCTACAGGCCAGCCTTTACTTATTAATAAACTAATAATACTATAGACATAATAAGCAACCTATTAAGTATTAATTTTGACCTTAGAAAGTTGAGTCTTTTAAATGTAATTCTTCTAGAATCACAAATTATATTTCTCCTGTGTCAGACTATGGGGGGTATTATTGTAATTCTACTGGCATAGGAACTGATATTAAGCACCTATTTATAGATGTGGACAAAAGACAAGCAAGGGAGGAGGGAGATGGAAAAATTAGGTGGTTTGGCCCTGGGACCTGCTTCACCACCATGGTATACTGCCTGTACTAAAGTTAATATTTTAGAGATCCTTTTCATATCTTTCTTCATTTCATCTGCAGCCTTCCTTATAAATATGGCAAAATAGAAAAAGAAGGTCATTTGGTGAGATTTTATAAAGAGACTGTCATAAGTAGATTATTTTACTCTTTTCAACACAATGAAAATTACAGTTGTTACTGTAAGACAGTTGTCCTTCCCATCAGATGTCCTTAAATGGCAGAAAACACAATACACTTTGAGACTTATTTTGCCTCCAACATATGGCAACAATGTCAAATGAATGACCAGTTATTTTAAAAATTTATGGTATATCATTAAATGCAGGGATCAGAAAACATGATATATTCTAGGCCCCAAAAGGCAAAACACTGTTTTAATAGAAGAAAGCAGTTATCGGTTTTTCCAAAGAAAAGTTTCAGTAATGAATGTACGAACGTATGTAAAGGGTTTTTGTTGCATGGCAGTAATGAATAGGCCATGTGAAGCACATTAGTATTTTTCAACTTCCAAGGTTTATAACATTTATCAAAGCTCAGTGACTACCGTGTGAAATATAAGTTTAATATTAGAATCCAAATAGAACCAATCCCAGGATTGGAGAGTGCAGATTCAGGTGGTATGGGCATAGATGTACTGGAATTCAAATCAAAGCAATCCTCCCCAAGGGCATAAGGTTTCAATCACTATTATTGTCTCTATCCTATCACCTTTACCACTGTGACCCTTACCACTATCATCCTCTAGTTCCCATGCTAAATTTCTGAATGTATAGCCCAGGCATCTGTGAAGGTGGGCAATCCCTATTGCCTTCCTCTCCTCCTTGCTACAATAAGTAGATCCTCTTCCCTCCAAGTCCTGTTCATCCCTCACCAGACCCAGCAGCAAAGCCTGACAACTGGGACAGTGGACCGTGAGTTTTAGACAATAACGTAGTAGTTTCTCTTGGAGAATGAAGGGGCGCAAATGTCTAACTGAGGCATATAAAGAGTCATTTTGTTTTGGTTTTTCCCTAAAACTAAAGTGTCCATCCTCTTCTCTAGCCATAAATCAGAATATAATCATTACCTTCTGTCAATTCGAGCACATTGCTTTCCAACATGCATAGCTCACTCCTGCCACAGGACCTTTGCCTTCACTTGCTCCCTTTACCTTAGCTATCTCCATGGTTTGTTCCCTCCCTCCATTTAAGGCTCTTCTCACATAGTCCCTCAACACAAAGATCTTTCCTGACAGGGACCAGCAGTTGCCATAATGGCTATGTCACTGGACTTCCACGTAGTCGACTGTGGTTTGATTCCTGGACCCGGTGGCTTAAACACGCTGGGTGTGTGTGCGTGCATGCCCAAGATCCCGAGAGAAGAATGGAGGAGACAGGATTGCAGTGTGGCCATCCCCTCTGAGGGTGATTTCTCGCTTTCTTTTTCTCTGCCTCTCTGTGCCTTTCTGGTGAGCACATGTGCCTTATAGCAAAAAAAACTCTCTCTAAAAAAAATAATAAAATGAAAAATTTTCCTGGACATAAAATCACAGATGATGTTTCATTCTCTAAATCTTCTCCTTTTTATCACTTAGCACATAGTTATACATATATATATATATTTAATTGTTTTAATTGTCTCATCCCTAGAATGTAAGATCAATAAAATAGGGAGTCAGTTAGTCTGTTTTTGCCACTAAAGCATCCTCAGTTTCTAAAATAGTCCTGGGAACATAGTAGATAATAGCTGTTAGAGAGATAAATGAAGGAAGAAACTTAATTTTCTAATTATAATTATTTATGATAGTGAGAAAGCATTGGTCCAAAAATGTACTTTCTCATTTTTATGAATTCCAGAGATGTGGCTTTCCTGTTTATAATTTAAATGATAAGTGCTATATATTTTATATTATTATAACAAGAGATATCCACACTTAACTGCCTTAGTCCATGTTGATTTCATTATTTCTTTTAAGAATTATTTTATTTTAATTTATTTATTTATTTGAATTTACCAAAGAGGGAGAAAGAGGGAGAGAGAGATGGAGATGGAAAGTGAGAAAGCAAGCGGCCAAGTCCAGGACTCATCAGCCAAGTGGGAGTCCAGTGCCCTTAACCACCATGTCACCTGCCAGCCCCCTGATTTCATTATTTACAGAAAAAAAATATCATGGCTACATCCATCTGCAACCTGACCAAATGTCATGTCAACATATATTAACAACTGCTTTTATTATTAGACCAAAAATTAATCATCGATACTCGTATATTATCTTATTATACATTATTACACCAGAAACTTGCTATTAATCACCCATTGGAAATTGTAAAAACATTTGAAGACTGAATGAACTATCACTAGCACTACTTCTGCAGTTTCTGAGAAAGTAATTAAAATATTTGTCCCGTTCTTAATTAATTAAAAAGATAGGTAGTGAGCACAGTTACGTAGAGGTCTACAAAGAAGGAGTATGGATTTAGACTACTGATATTTTAGCATTATTTCAGCTAGGTCAGCGCTTCTCAAACTTATATTATTAGGAATCACCTGGGATCTTGTTATAGAGCAGATTCTGACTCTGCAGATCAGAGTGAGAACTGAGATTCTTTGTTTTAAACAAGTTCTAAAATGATGCTGATGGTCAGTGGACCACCTTGACCTGCAAGAAAGTATCATTTAAATATTACTGGAAGAAATTTAAAGAAACAATTTATCAAAATGTGCTATAAAAATCACAAGTAGGAATCTAAGATTATGTACCTTCAAAATGTTTACTGCAATAAATTTGATTCAAAGATTGGAACTACCTGAAGAATTTCATTCAGTTGTCCATCTATTCCTTGGGAAAAAAACAACTCACCCATTTGTTGGGAACCTCCTTGATCTATCCACTCTCACAAAATATCTCATTTCAAGGTGGCAAAACATTTGGGTGGGGGGAGAGTATAAGCCTGATTCATTAGACATATTAGACATAGTCAAAGTGTTGATGTGAATTGACAATTACTTCCCATGCTACAATTTGTGTTCTTATCTAAATACTATTCCTATCTCTCTTCCTGCT
>NW_006160118.1:46495-48726 GCF_000334495.1 Tupaia belangeri chinensis
TGTAGCCTTCTTACTTACTTACTTTCATTTTTTTTTCTCTTACCATCACAAAGGCTTTAGTTTCCGCCTATACATCCAAACCACTATTATCAGAGAAGTTGATGAACCTTGCTGTGTGTACCTTTATGAGTCCTTGTAGAAGTGTCAATAAATCTCTTTTGCTCTCTGCAGGTTGCATTCTTCAATCAAATTAATTAGTTTATCCATAGAGAAGAAAATCTTCTCTTGTACCTATGCCAGTGTCTTCTTGTACTTCCACAGCTGGAAGTTTTGTCTTTTTATTCTGTCTCCCTCACCTCCCCCAAGGGTGTTCTTCAGCATAAAACAAAACAAAAATTGCTATGGTTTTAATGTATTCCCCCAAAATCCATGTGTTTAAACTTGGTTGTGATGGGATTAATCTGGTGAAAACTTAATCTGCTTATGGTATTGAAAGATGAGGCCTTTGGAAGGTAATTGGGGTTGGATAATATCATAAGGGTAGTACTCCATGATAAATTCCTGGAAGCTTGCCCTCATCATATTATGAAATCCAGAGATGTTCTTGCTATTGTCCTCATCATGTTATGCTCTCTGGATTCTGCAGAGAGCTCTTACCAACAAGAAGGTTCTCACAGATGCAACCCCTTGACTTCAGACCTCAAAAACTGTTAGCTAAATAAACTTCTATTCCTTATCAAATTTCCATTGTGGTGTTTGTTGGGTCATGAGGAAAGTCATGAAATTATTTTTCTGGTTTTCTATGAAAAAAATGTGTCATGATTTTTCCAACAACCCAATAGTTGTTGGGGACAGAAAAGCAGGCTAAAACAAAAATAATTTGGCTTATTTTTTGTGATGGTTAATTTGGGGTGACAACTTGGCTGGATTATGGAATACCTAGAAACCTGATAAAGCATTACTCTGGGTGTGTCTGTGGAGATATTTTAAGAGATGAACATGGGAGTCTGAGTGGAGTAGGGGAGAAGGTCTACTCTCATTTGGGTGGGCACCACCCAGTCAGCCAAGGGCCTAGACAGAACAAATATAGAATATAGAAGGTAGGTTGGTTTCTTTTTGAAACCTAGATAGACATTTGCTGCCACCTTAGACATGAGAACTCAAAGGCCATTTGCCTTCATACTCCAGAATTCTAGCAACCCTTTTGTCCCAGGTTCTCAAGCTTTCAGTCTTGGACTGAGGGTTACACCGCTGGCTTCCTAGCTTCTGAGGCCTTTTGTGTTTCAGTACCAGCATTATGGATATCCAGTTTGAAGATGGCCTATTGTGGGGCCACTCACCAGCCACAATCACATGAACCAATTATTCTAATAAGTTCTTTCTTATGTATCACAAACATAAACTATTGGTTCTATCTCTAGAGAAACCTGATTAAAACACCTGCAAAGATTTCTAATTTAAGCATGTCAATAGACAATGTCTTATTTTATTATGAAATCAGTGACATTTAGTTTTCTTATTACAATTTAATAAACATTGTTAAAGATCTGTAATTGACAAATATGAGCATAGTGGTGCCAAACTAATTTGTGGCTGTGAATGTATTAATGAACATATTGTTAGCTTTTACTTCATCGTTATTATTATTTTAGGTTTTTGCCATAGGGTGAATGTACCCACTGGAGAAAGAGAGAAACAGAGAGAGGAAAGAAGAGAAACAGAGAGAGGAAAAGAGAGAAATCACCTGCCAGTGGGAATGGCCACACTGTTTTTCCTTCTCCTCTATTTTCCTCTCAGGATTTTGAGTGCATGCACATGCACACACATGCACACACACGCACCCAGTGTGATCCTTGAACTACTGGGTCCAGAACTTGAACCATGGTTGGCCATGTGGGAGCCAGTACCTTAACTACCTGCTGGCCCCTACTTCATTATTCACACCATGAAAGTACCAGAATTGGAGAAGGAAGAAATTATATTAGAGTAAAATAAAAAAAAAAAAAAAAAAAAAGGAGGGAAAAAAAGGAGGGAAAAAAAGGAGGGATGTACATTTATTTTTTACTGGCATTCCTTTGTAAGCATGGTGTTAATTGTTTCAGTTGTGAAAAAAATAAATTCAGGGACCAGGAGTTAGCATAATGGCTATGTCGCTGGACTCCCATGTAGTCAACCGTGGTTCATGTCCTGGACTCGGTGGCTTAAAACTCACAGCGGGCGCGTGTGCGTGTGTGTCCAAGATCCCGAGAGGAGAATGGAGGAGAAGGGATTGCAGGGTGACCATCCCCCCT
>NW_006160118.1:49616-61946 GCF_000334495.1 Tupaia belangeri chinensis
CCCCCAGGGGGGATGGTCACGCCGCAGTCCCTTCTCCTCCATTCTCCTCTCGGGATCTTGGGCATGCACGTACACGCGCCCGGTGTGAGTTTTAAGCCACCGGGTCCAGGACGGGAACCGCGGTCGATCACATGGGAGTCCAGCGACATAGCCATTACGCTAACTGCTGGTCCCTCAAAGCTGTTATCTTTTACTATGCCTGAGACTACCATAAGTGATCTGACCCCTACGTATCTTTCATATTTTTTTAATTTAAAAATTTTTTACATTCAATCACCATGTATTATTATGCATATTTCAATCCCTTCACACATCTCATCTATCTAACCTTCCCTCCTGCAACTCTGTAGTCCCACCAGCCTTTTGGTTGTTCCAACAAGCCAAACTGTCCCTATTTTAGGGCATTTGCATTGGCTGTTCCCACTGCCTTAAATATTTTTTCTTCCTGATCTACCAGTGTTGATTTCTGCTTGTCATTCAAATCTCAAATAAATAGTATCAACCTTTAAATTCCTTTCTGGATCATAAAGTTTAGACTTTAAAGTAGCACCATAGCCAGTATCACATTACCTTTTTTATTTATTTTTTTTTTTGAGAGGTTTTAGCTATAGGGCACGTGCGTTCACCAGAAAGACAGACAGAAAGCGAGAAATCACCCCTTAGTGGGGATGGCCACATGGCAATCCATTCTCCTCTCGGGATCTTGGGCATGCACACACACGTGTCCAGCATGAGTTGAAGCCACTGGGGCGGAGACTCGAACCTAAGTCGCCTACATGGAAGTTCAGCAATGGCCATTATGCTAACTGCTGGTCCCATCACATTACCTTTTAATCTCTTCAGAAAATAGATTTATATTTGATATTTTTCTTGTGTTCTATTTTCATTTACTGTCAGCCTCTCTAAACATAAGCATCCTAAGATCTGGAAACTTATCTCTTGTAATCATTACTGTGTCCCCAGTGCTTTGAACTGTATCTGATAATCAAGGCACTCTATTAACATTTGTGATCAAATACTTAACAGACATAAGAATGTGAAGTTCTTCACTGGAAAAGGTGTATATGGCGATATCCTTGATTTGATTGTCATGTACTACATGCATACTTTGGAAAACCATATTGTGTGCTATAGAGATGTAGAACCATTAAATGTGAATAAGAATCATAAAATAAAAATTCAAAAGTTGTAAATAAAGATTGTATCTGTAGATATGTACTGATGAGTATATAGGATATATAATTTGATATTTACTAGTAAATAGGTTGATAGATACTACTCAGATTTGCTAAATGTAAATGTTCATAGATTTGAGCTATACATTTATATGTATTCCCAAGAAATTGTCTAATTATTTTTATAAAGTATCAACTTAAAAATTCTGTGGGGGCCAGATGGTGGTGCAACAGTAAAACACAATGATCTGTGAGGCTGACCCATGTGTGAAAGTCCCAGGTTCAAGTGTGAAGACTTCGCTGAGTATGCCAGGTACACATGTGTCCATGACTCAGGGACTAGTTGAAGTTGGGGGATGGATTGCTGTGTTGAGGTCCTGTGGAGGTGCTGTCTATCTCTTCTTCCCTCTGTCTGTCTCTCTCACTCTTGAAAAAAAATAAATGAATGAACTTAAAACAATTCTAGCATGGCATTGGTTATACTCAATAATGCCTAGACAAATGTTACTTATTATTCCTCTCAACATGAAACCTAGGCTTAGGAGGGAGGATGGCTTCTGACTATGTCTACCTAAACTCTGTCTCTGGGAGAGAGAAGTAGGAAGTATGAACTAGGAGACAGCTGGTGGCATGGTGGTTAAGGCAGCTAGATTCCCACATGGCCAACCAGGGTTTCCATCCCACACCTGGTAGCTCAAAATAATGCCAGGCACACGTGTATATGTGCCCAAAGTCCCAGGAGAAAAACTGGGGAGAAGGGATTGCAGTGTAGTCATACCCCCTGGGGGGATGATTTCTCACTTTTCCTTTCTCTGTCTCTTCTCTAGTGAGTGCACGCATCCTATGGCAAAAATTATAAGTACAGACTAATTCATTTGTGCTTACTAGCAATCTACTACTCTGACATAATCATATATTTGGAAACGATAGGTGATATTCCCAACTGCAGCTAATTATCAATATGACCATGATAATAAAATGGTACAATTTATTTAATGCATTAAATAAAACATGTAATTATTTTTTTAAATACTCATAGCATCATTTTGTCATAATCAATTTTTTTGATTTCCCCCCCCAAAAAAAAACCTGTCAAAATCAGGTTCAGAAAAGTTTACATAATAGCTTATCTCATTTAGCATTGAATAGGTTTTACACATGAACACACACAGTAAAAAGTAGTATGGAAGCCTCACTGTTAGTTACAAATTCCCATATTTCTGATTTTGCTTTGTTTAAATAATGTATGTAAGGATACTTTAAAATATTCATAAGAAAGACTTAAAACATGAGTTTATTTGGATCCAAAAATGTTGAATCCTTTTTTAATAATATGCATTTTCCATGAACTTGTAGAAGATCCCTCAAATGTGTATTTCAAGAAGTCATCCATTAAAGACTATGTGCTACAACTGGTTTCATATCAGTGTCTCATTTTAAAGCTCTATAAGATATTTTAGCAAAAGTGATGCTGACTAAAAGGCTACATTTCTTGATCTTCACTCTAAAAGCTTTAACATAAATCAAAGTCCTTGAATTTACCCTAAGGACAAACTAATTTTTATGTCAATCTTAGCTGAGCAGTAATATTGCCATTTTAGGATTCCTATTCTCCAATGGGATGGAGGATGGGGATATTACACTTTCACATCTGTGTGTGTGTGTGTGTGTGTGTGTGTGTGTGTGTGTGTGTGTATTTTCTGTTTTCTGTCATTCTAATGGTATATATCACTTTAGCAAGGAGATTTTTTTGAATGAATCTTTAAAAAAATGTTATAATAAAAGATGAAAGACTTGGCATTTTCATTCCAGGTTGACTTCACATTTCCTTGCAATTCGGTCTCACACTGCATTTAATGAATTGGTTAATAGAAGTTATTAATACCATAGTGTTAACTCCTATTGAATAAAGGGGGTACAGAAACAATTAGGGGCATTTAGCCTCCAGAAGAGGATGGGAAAATACAGTACACAAAGGAGATGACAGCGATATTACTATGGGAAGGACAGTGAAAAAGGAGGCTGCATTTTTAAAACTTTCTAATTTTGTTTGAGGTTGCTTTAGTTAAGTTGATCAGTGCAAATTGAAGTTTTTATTAATTATTTTTTTATTTTAACTCTATTTATTATTATTTTCCAACTTGACAAGAGAGAGATGGAGAGAGAGAAAGGAAGCTACCAGGTCCAGGACTTAAACCATGGTTGGCCATGTGAAAGTCCAGTGACTTTAACTACCATGCTATCTGCCAGCCCTGCAAACTGAAGTATTAACCTGAAGAATACTGGAATATTGTTGTGAGTAGGTGGCTCTACAGCCACCTATGATTGATAAATGGGTGGAGTAAATTGATTGACCTATATGCACTGGTCTGGGTAGGGTGGGTAAGAAGGCAGAATCAATAGTTCTAATAAGACTATTATAACTCTCACCTCTGGGGTTAGTTGCTATCATCATAGTGATCACAGCAGGGGGAAATGTCTATATACATAGGCTAGTATTTCTTGGCTTGGACAAAGATACAGTTATGAAAATTCTACCTTATAGATGCCTTATTTATTCTTTCAAAAGGCATGAGCTTAAAAATCTGCTTCCCCCCTCCCTATTGTCACACTATAATTTAGTGTTGGAATAGCAATCCTCCCAGCATATCTAATGAGTTATTTTGGTCCTATTTTAAAGCTTTTAATCTTCATAAATAATAGCTAATTAAACTTAAGGCGCTTGGACAATTTCTTTAGCTTAATGTATTCAAATCCACAGTTGGCACTTCATTTCTTTTCATTTAAAAATAAATCTATCTTGTCTCGATAGCTCTACATGAATACACACACCTAACAATATAAATCAAAGCAACACATTCAGAATGATGAAATCTGCTTGTTACCTTTAGAAGAAATATACTATTTTCAGAAATGTCTCAAAAAGTCATTTTTGATTAAGTTAATATATATTCTTAAAATAATTCACAGTCATTCTGTACTTCAATAAAGATTTCCAAACACAGTTGAGATTTTTTTTCAAGAGGATTTCCATAAATAGATGAGTAACTCTTTCACATTTTCAAGGGCTTTTCCTTCAGAAGAAAACTTTCCTGTCAACTGTAGCTAATAGGTGATTTTATGTACATGATTTCCTATGGATTCTTCTGTGCCTTCTGCATTCACAGTTTAATTTTGGAGAAAATATTACCTATGACAAAATTTTTGGCAACTCTTAGAGCATAGTTCTGTAGGTAACCATCCATCCATCCAACCTCTCCACTTCAGTTACAAAGGCGAAAATCAAAATGTTATTAACATGAAAATCCAAACATAGTGACTCCTGAAGAAAAGTTGTGTGCCTTTAGGAATAAGCCGAGAATCTGGGCTTAACTATCAAACTGCATCAAAATGATAGTAAGGTTCCAAAAGTTATTATTTTTCTCAATTAAAAACAAATACTTACTTGCTTTGTTTTTCCATACTAGCTACCCTGAGGCATTCCCATCTTGAATTTAGGAGATTCATTTGTTCTTGTACTTCAGTTTCTTCATCTTCTGATAATTTCCCTGTTCCGATCAGTTGACTTCCCAATTGTAGAACATTACCAACGCGTCCCTGATGGGATGTCAAATCCATCATGTATCCCTGACAAAAAAGAATGAACAAATAGAATTACTGCTGTAGGTAAATCATTTGATACACACACCCGTGCGTGCACACATACATACACACACACACACACACACACACACACACACACACACACACCTATCCAGAAGGTAAGTGTGCTCGTCAGAGAGAGAAAGAGAGAAAGCATTCCCTATGGGGTGTAGTCACACTACAATTTCCCATTCCTCTACTCCTTGCCATCATGATTTTGGGCCAAGCAGTTACACATACCTAGTATGTCTTCAAAGCAACTGGGCTGGGGTTTGATCCTTTGTTGGCTATGTTGTATCCAGCTCTCGTAACTACTAGACTATGGGACTAGCCCATAAATCAATAACATTTTTCTTTTACTTTCTTTATTCATGATAGTGTACAGGAGAGGAGAGAGAAAGAGAGAGAGAGAGAAGAACCTTCCACAGGTCTGATTATGCCATAACCCCCTTCCTCTCTTCCAGTTCTCTAGCACTTTGGCACTTTGGATACTGGACACTTGCACCTGTGCTTGGCAAGTTTTTGGGCAGACAAGGCCAAAGGCTTCAAACTACAGTGCAGTCACCACGTGGTTTTCAGCACTGTAGTCTGGCCACCTGTGCCACCATGGCTGGACACTAATACCATTATTAATATGAATTAAAGAAAGGTATTATTTTGGGTCACCTTTGCAGAAGCAGAACTTAAAATAAAGATTTTAGTACAAGTGATGTATTAAGGAAAATTCCCAGGAAGATCTGCAGGGGAGCTGAAGGAGCAGCAAGGACAGCAGGGGAAGGGAATAAGCCAAGCAAGTGTAAATCTCAGGAAAAGTCTTTCACTGAGGTAGTTCAGCCTGATGCCACCCAGGAGCTCTGGAAAGGAGGTTATACTTCAGCATTGCCTTGACTCAAGAGAAAGGAGCTGGGCTTTTGTGTTCTCATATGAGTCACTGACTAACCAGATCTCAGCACCTTCAAGGGTGGTCTCGAAAGACAAACTTCAAATACTGCCTGTTGGAATCCCAAGCACATGAACATTTGTTTACATCTCAAAATAAAAACTAAACTTTAGTAGTGTAGTGGTTAAAGTGGCTGGATCCCACATAGTCAACCACATGGTTAGAATCTCAACCTGGAGGCCTGAAAACGTGCCAGACATGTGCACATGTGTGCCCAAAAAGGAAGGGAAAATGAAGGGGTGATTATGATATGACCATTCCTTATGGGTGTTTGGTGGGTTGCTTGCTCACTTTTCATCTTTATCTTTCTCTCTCTGGCTCTCTCCAGGGAGTACAAATGCCCTCTGACAAATTAAAATAAAAAAGAAGATACCCCCAAAACACAAAACAACTAAATTTCTCAAATCTTACAGAAAAATGGGAGGAAAAGAGAGATTTCCATTATGATGAGTCAGTATTGGAAATCAATATTTTATTTTACCTCATGAGTATGAAATTGTTCTTTCACTTCTTCTACATCATTAGAAATCTCTCCTTGGGCTTGCAATGTGTCCTCAGCAGAAAGAAGCCATGACAGTACTTCTTCTAAAGCTGTTTGGTAGCTGTCCAGGTTTACTTCGGTCTCCATCAATGAACTGCCAAATGACTTCTCTTCAGCAGCTTCCGAATGCTAGACAATAAAATAAATTGGGTGTTATACAATTAGTGTCTTTGCAGACTGTTCCAGTACATTAAATGATAAATCGAATGAAATATTTAAAATGCTAGAAATGTCCACTTGCATTATCAGACACATAAACAGCAGACACATACAATAGTGAGCCTGTATTTGAACATCCTCACAAATACACGCATTCTCAAATGTCAGTCAAAATTCACACCAAATTAATTTTTTATTAATGCTCTTCTGGATTACTATAAAAAGTGAATTAGTATTTCCTCTCTTCACATTTCCTTGTAAAATGCTGTGAATTTTCATCCACAGGAAACTATTTTTAGTTCTTATTGACAATCCTTCACATATACATTATTGGAATTATAATCACATGCTTTTGCAATGGTATACATGAAAATATTTCTTTCTAAGAGGCTCTAGGTAATAACATATTTTCAAAAGTTTACAGACTAGTAAAGGTATCAGTAAGTAGATAAGTGAATGGGGTGGAGAGAAATGTATATAAACTTTTTAAAAATACCTCTTAATAGTATAATGGTTTCTGCGAATTAGCCTTTATTTTCAGAAGGCCATATTTTAAATAACAAGACATTATCTTAGGAGAAATAAAATGTGAAGTATTTTCTACCCAATTTAATTCATACCACATGATGCAAGATTCCAAACAGTTGTCTTGGAATTTCTGTGAAGAACCTAAAGCTAAGGGACCAGCAGTTAGCGTAATGGCTATGTCACTGAACTTTCACATAGTCAACCGCGGTTCGAGTCCTGGACCCGGTGGCTTAAAACTCACGCTGGGCGCGTGTGTGTGCGTGCCCAAGAGGAGAATGGAGGAGAAGGGAATGGGGTGTGGCCATCCTCCCTGGGGGGTGATTTCTCATTTTCTGTCTCTCTGTCTCTGTCTTTCTGGCAAGCACATGTGCCCTATAGCACAAAAAACCTCTCCAAAAAGAAAGAAAAAAAAGAACCTAAAGCTAAGAACAAAGTATATAAAGTGCCCATAACTCTAAATACAAGATGTGTGTCACCTATGAAGAACCTGCTAAGAGGTGATCACACAATTTGGCTCGCCACTCTTTTTTTAAGAGAGAGTTTTGCTATAGGGCATGTGTGCTCACCAGAGAAAGACAAAAAGTGAGAAATCACCTCCTAGGGGGAATGGTCCCATTGCAATCCCTTCTTCATTCTCCTCTTGGGATTTTAGGAACACGTGCACATGCACCTGGTGTGAGTTTAAGGCACTGAGTCTGGAATTCTAACCACAGTTGAATACTGGGAGCCCGGTGAGGTAACCATTACGCCATCTGCTGGTCCTGCCCCAGTCTTAATTTACTATCCAGTGTATAGAGGAAGCAAGGAGGTTGATTAGAGAAATTTGGTGAGATGGGACCAGTAGATGGCTATGTCGCTGGACTCCCATGTAGTTCACTGCGGTTCGAGTCCTGGGCCTGGTGGCTTAAGCTCACGCCAGGCATGTGTGCGTGTGTGCCCAAGATCCCGAGAGGAGAATGGAGGAGAAGGAATTGTAGCATGACCATCCCCCCTGGGGCGTGATTTTGCACTTTCTGTCTCTCTCTCTCTGTCTGTCTGTCTTTCTGGCAAGCACATGTGCCCTGTAGCAAAAACCTCTCCAAAAAAAGAAAAAAGAAATGTGGTGAGAAAGGATTCCTTTAGAGTGCTGTGCATGGCCATAACATCTTGCCATCTGAAGTCAAGAAATAGAAAAAAGGTAGTTTCCATGATGCAGAATGGACCTATAAATCTGGTCGTGTATTTGCAGAGATTCAGAAGGTATAGGATTGTCAAGAGACAGAAAAGACCTGCTGGGATAACATGTGTCCATTGTTTCAACAATAGGGCAGGGACCAGCAGATGGCATAACGGTTATGTCACTGGACTCCCATGTAGTCTACCATGGTTTGAGTCCTGGATCCAGCGGCTTAAACCTCACATTGGGCATGTGTGCATGTGTGCCCAAAATCCTGAGAGGAGAATGGAGAAGAAGGGATTTCTGTGTGACCACCCCCCCTCCCCCGGTGGGGGGGCTGATCTCTTGCTTTCTCTCTCTCTGTCTCTCTGGCCAGCAAACATATCCTATAGCAAAAAATCTCTCTCTTAAGAAAATAGGGCAATTATCAAGGGCAAAAATTAAGGTAAAGAAGAAAGTCTTCACAAGTTTTTCTCTGGGTAAAGTTCAATCATGGCAGGTTGCTAGGATTCAAAAATCTTGGGAAAGACTGCACTGAATAGTATTTTATGCTGAAAGAGAAAAAGACAAACCGTTCATGGTATTAAGCAGAGGAAATAAAAAATGGGAGAAATATGTGAAGAGGAATCTTCTGTACATCCCAAATATCGCAAGCAAGCACTAGGCTCTAGCAGAGCTTTTCAAAGGAAACAAAAGACAGTGCAAGATAACCAGAAACTATTTGAGGGTTTTCAAGATCCTGCCTAGAGAAAACCCAATCACTGATGGTTCTCCCTGGTATGAGCTGCCAGGCCTAACTTAATGATGTTCCTCTGATGCTTCAATTTCAGAAACTTTAATATTGTATATTTGTCCAGCTGTGATGGTAACAAAGCCTAGTGGTGGTTGTTGATGAGATCATCTCATCAAATATTGCATTATTTTCCTGCATATAAAGAACTAGCAGAGAGATAGGCCATCCTGATAAGTAAAAAAATCACCCCAAGTCTAGTATTTCAGAGTTGAAGTGTTCTGAGAGGGCTAAGACCCTTGGGAACTCCCAAGAGCAAGGTGTCTCCCATCTCTCTTTCTCTAACTAGAATAATATTAACAATAAATGTCAAAGCCAGCAGTAAGGCAGACAGTTACCAACAGTAGCCTGAGAGATGTATATAGATAGAACCAGTCTCATGGTTGTACAAACCTGAGCCATTGCACAGGGCCTTGAGCACACCTATGCATCTCACTTGCTGTTGAGATATTGAAATTCTTAATGTCTTTATCCTTGAGCTTGGATTTTATAAGTGAAGTCCAATGGGAAGATGAAGTATGCATGTGAGCAAAAGGGATAAGTGCAATGTGTGAATCTGCCCTATTTGCATACAACATTTTCCATACCGCATGAGCAAAGATTTCTAGTGAATTCACATACGGTGGGACTTTAGTAAAACTCAGAGTACAAAGTAACAGGGTCATCTCTGTGACTTAGTAAACAGAGGTACTGACAACTCTGGGAGATCATGCTTTCTCTTTGAACCAGACCTTGCTTCAAATGTAGAAAGAAGGCAATTCCAAAATATGAAAATGACCAAGAAACCCTATCACATTTTCTTTTTTTTTTTTTTTAAGATTTTTCTCCCCATAGGGCACACGTGCTCACCAGAGAGAGACAGGGAGAGACAGTAAGAGGGAAAGTGAGAAATTATTCTGCAGCAGAGGTGGGGGGGGGTGGCCATGCCACAATCTCTTCTCCTTCATTCTCCTCTTGGGATTTTGGGCATTTACACACATGTGCCCAGCATGATTTTCGAGCCACCAGATCCAGGACTTAAACCATGGTTGGCCAAGGGAGAGTCCAGCACCTTAAGCACCACACCACCTGCTAGCCTCGACATCCTTTTCTTACTGAATGTCACTTTCTTATATTAGCCAACCACTTCTGCTTTATTAATGACATAGAAAGAAAGGAAAAGATAGGGCAACCTGTAATTCTTTTCCATTTCTTTCCTTACTCATGAGTACAGATCATTGGTAGAATGCAGGCAAATCAGGAAGTGAAATAAAAACTGTTGAGTTAGTTATGCAAGCTTTCCATCTTCTGGTAAGAATGAAATACTTATTCATGTACCAGCTACAAGATATGAATTATGTAATGCTGGTGATTCTGCATGAGTTAAATGCTCTTATATTTACAACTGAAATTGCATAATATGCCAATGAACAGTAAGTGTCCTGCCAATACTTTAAATTTTTAATTGTCTTTATTCAGTATGATGTTAAATAGAAAATAAAAAACTGTGGCAAGTTGAGAGAGGCTGTGGGACGTACAGGTGTATATTTTAGCAGCATTATTTTCCCCTCCTTTTTTTTTTCTTTTTTTTTTTTTTTTTTTTTTTCCCTCTTTTTTTTTTTTTTTTTTTTTTTTTTTTTGGAGATGTTTTTCTATAGGGTGCGCGCACTCACCAGAAAGACAGAGAGAGACAGAAAGACAGAAAGCGAGAAATCACCTCCCAGGGGAGATGGCCACACTGCAATCCCTTCTCCTCCATTCTCCTCTCGGGATCTTGGGCATGCACGCACATGCGCCTGGCCTGTGTTTAAGCCACCAGATCTGGGACTCGAACCGCGGTCAGCTACGTGGGTGTCCAATGACATAGCCATTACGCTAACTGCTGGTCCCTTTTCCCTTACTTTTTGAACAAGAGACTCTGTATTTCATTTTTCACTGGACCCCACAAATTATGTAACCAGCCCTGGGTGCAGGTGGGGAAGAAAAAAGTGTAATCCAATCCTGAGCATTTTGTCTTCTCTAGGTTACAGGTAGGAGGAGATGGGAGATTTATTCTGTATGGTAGAATGTAGTTGTTAAATCCAAGGGCTTTCAAATCAAACAGTGTTTGCATCTTGATTCTGAGCTGAATTCTTGTGACCACAGAAAGTTACTTAGTCCTAGGATAAGCCTTAGTTTCCTCAACTGTAAAATGGAAACAATAATACTTTCCTAATAAGATTGTGGTAAGACTTGAAAGAGGGTATACAAAGTATTTGGCAGAATGCTTAACCTGTGTAAGAATCCAATAAGATATGCTATAACTGTAATTATTTTTAGGTATCTGTATACATAAGAACCATTTGGGGGACCAGCAGATAGCATAATGGTTACGTCACTGGACTCCCTTGTAGTTGATCATGGTTTGAATCTTGCACTCAGTGGCTTGAGACTCATGCTGGGTGCATGTGCGTGGGGGCCCAAAATCCAAAGAGGGTAATGGAGGGGAAAAGAAGAAGAAGAAGAAGAAGAAGAAGAAGAAGAAGAAGAAGAAGAAGAAGAAGAAGAAGAAGAAGAAGAAGAAGAAGAAGAAGAAGAAGAAGAAGAAGAAGAAGAAGAAGAAGAAGAAGAAGAAGAAGAAGAAGAAGAAGAAGAAGAAGAAGAAGAAGAAGAAGAAGAAGAAGAAGAAAAGAAGAAGAAGAAGAAGAAGAACCATCGTGAGGTCATGTTTCTAAGTCATTGTCGAGGTTTAAGAAATGGAAATTATTGTACAAAAAAACTGGCTCACAAGCTTAAAACAGCACACTTCCATCCTCTAAGACAATTGGTTTTAAAACTTGAATCGCAGTCTAGTTCCCATTTAAGAATTTTTACAAATCATTAGTAATCTTAAATTCAAATATTTATTTCCAAAAAATAAACTGCACAGAGTATTGTTATTAAACTAATGCAACATTGTATTTTACCATTGTACATCTTGAATTAAAACATTAAACATGTTATGATTTACTAATATTTACACAGACTTGAATTTCTTTAGAAAATGTAAACAGCATGTCCTTATATTCAAGGGCATGATGATTAGTACTCAAATACTAAATCTAAAGTTTTATCTGAGGATATTCATTAAAAAGAAAGCTTTTCAAAGATGACCTTATTTAAGCTAAATTCAAACATGATTAAGCTGTGTAAAATTAAACTCATTGTTTATATCCATAAGTTCAACTATATATACATGTGTGTGTGTGTATATATATATGTATACATGTATATATATAAATTCAAGTAAATATATCTAAGTTCAACTACATATATATACATGTATACATATGTATGTGTGTATGTATATATGTGTGTATACATATATACACATATATATGTATACATATATATATATACATATATATATATATATATATATATATATTCAAAAATATTGGG
>NW_006160118.1:62172-65879 GCF_000334495.1 Tupaia belangeri chinensis
ATAGAGACAGAAAGCGAGAAATCACCCCCCAGGGGGGATAGTCACGCCACAATCCCTTCTCCTCCATTCTCCTCTCGGGATCTTGGGCACGCACGCACATGCGCCCGGCGTGAATTTTAAGCCACCGGGTCCGGGACACGAACCGCGGTCGACTACATGGGAGTCTAGTGACATAGCCATTATGCTAACTGCTGGTCCTGATAATTAGTCTTTTTTTCTAAACTTTGGTTTCAGGTATGCATATATGTATGTTTTTATGTTTATATGTATATAGATAGATGATTTGGGTTGTAATTACATTTTTGTGATTTTTTTTCCTGAATTAATAAAGCAATATTGGAAATGGGTCTAGAATAGACTAGATAAACTCATGCAAAATGACATTTGCTTAAATTCCACATTCGCACATGTTCAATAGCACACTTGGGAAAAAAACACGTTTTTAAAAAGAAAACCATCTTTAACAGATCATTTGGAAATAAAGACATACAGAGAAGATTACACTTTCAGTTTCGGCAATCCAGAATATGCTTTCTTCATCACAGAATTTCCTATTGTACCCTAAACTTGTGGCCAGTTTATATCTGTCATGGCATTTTAAGGAAATTTTCTAGGAAATATGATCTTTGCTTTTTATGGAAGATCTCTGCATAATAAAGACAAACAATGATCATTTCACAAATGCAGATACCAGTATCATCAACTGGAACTAATTTTTTTTCTCCTGTGCTTCGATCCTATTTTAATTTTAGTCTTTATCACAGTAGTTTATGCTTCTTTGCAGTACATTGGGCAAATAATGATTATGATGAGAGGCATAACAATGAATGGATGAATCAATTCTGGTTGTTTTCAAAATTAAGAACCTTAAAATTTATTCAACACTTTTCACACACATCAGAGGCTTAATTACTGCCCTTTTGTGTGAGAAAGTACTAGACATTGTCACCTATGTTCCCTGAAGACATCGTTCATGCGTAACGGTGGAGGACTACGGGAGAAGGGCAAAGCAATGAGAGAAGACAAATGACTTAGTCCTGCAGTGTCCAGGACCACTACTGGAAACTAATTTCTAGTAACATTTTCTAGTAACAGAGAGAGAATATAATTGAAATATGAACTGTATAAATTCTATTACTAGAAATTGTCCTAATATAGAATGATAGATGTGACACTACTCCATACATCAACGTATTTTTAAAAATGCAATTTACTATCTGTCTTATCTTGCGTAAGTTATTTAATCTTTCTCCATCTGTTTCCCCATCTGTACAAGAAAAATAAAATATATGTATATGTACATAGGATTGTTTGAAAGATTATTTATATGAGATAGTACATATAAAATGCTAAGCACATTCTAGATGCCAAGAAATGCTCCGTAATGCCTGTATTTGGGGGCTGATATTCATTGAAATGGCAAATGATTTTTATGAGGAAACAGTTGAATGAGCTGTGTATATTTTTGGAAGCATGATTTTGGCAATTCAAGCTGAGCTAAGTCATCAAATGGCTACATGTAGGTAGTGAAACCAGCAAGCCAGCAAACCACAAAGCTCTTAGGAAAATAGCTGGGACATTTCCAGAGGGTGCAATCTATCACTGAGTAGTTTTATATTGGTGATGAAACTCATCTATTTTGGCAACTTTCCCAAATTCAGCCTTAAAATGTGCTACAAGCTTTAACCTGGATAAAAACAGTTTTATTGTTCTTGAATGTATAAATGTTTCAAGAACTTTTGAGAATATTATCATTCCTAGTTCATTTAAATGTGTCATACTTCTTTTTTATAGAGTCTAAGTCAATTCATGGATGGTGAATTTTTTTGGTGTATTCTATAATCTTTTTATCCCTTGGTGAAAGATGATTTCAGAGCTAAAGGATTACAGAGGGATAACTAAGTGGTTCTTTTACTAAAGAACAGAAGAGTGGTTCAGAGGAACCAGGATTAGTATCTGGAAATATTCTTGCCACATTTCCACTATGTTTCCTCAGAGATAGAACATGTAAACCAGGGTATTAAACAAAGTATGAAAAATGATTACAGAAATGATTTATGAGAAATTAATCCATCATGCAACACTGTATATGACATTCAATCTAATGATACCATTAAATAGGTGATTTTTAATATTGATTGTGCCTGAAATACAGTTCAAAGTTATGCCCTAATGAGATTTGGGGGAAATTATGGCCTGCTGTTATGACAGTATTAAAACAACAATGACAACAGCTACTACATATATAATAACAAAAACTACAGCTACCATTATGTGATGGGCACTTAGTGTCAGTCAATTTGCTAACCATTTAATATGCATTATATCATTTTCAGCACAAGTCAGGATGACAGAGAATAGTAGGATGAGAAAATGAGGACTGAAAATTTACGTAACTTCTCAAAGGCCACAAAGGAATTGGTGATTCTGGGATTTAAAGCCGGGTTGTTTGGGTTCTAAAACACACATCTTTACCACGATTTGATATATCTGTTTTAATGAAGAAAATTAATTCAGAATCCAGGAAATAGCACCTTTTAAAAATACCCTAATATTGGGGCCGGCAAGTGGCATGGTGGTTAAAGGCACTGGACTCCCACATGGCCGACCACGGTTCAAGTCTTGGACCCGGTGGCTTGCTTTCTCACTTCCTCTCTCTGTTTCTCTCTGATCAAACTGGAAAATAATAATTATAATAATAATAAATAAAATTAAAACAAAATAATTCAAAAAATACCCTAATATGACTTCTTAAACTAACATAAAATGTACATTACACATACATATACATATGTATTATTTTCTACATTTCTGCAAATTCAAAGTCAATAACTGAAATTACTAAGAAAATACCTGGACTCCAAAATATTCGTGAGTCAGAAATCAAATGTATAATTCAATTGACACACGCTTGTTAAGACACTGACACTACACTGAAGAAAGGCATAACGGAGAGACAGCAATGGGATATAGTCTGGGTGATAATACGGAACCTCTTTTTAAAATATTTTTTAAAACTTATTTATTTAATTTCATTTTGTATTATTATATTTTTAAATTTTTTTGCTATAGGGCATGTGAGCTCATGAGAAAGAGAGAGAGCAAGCTGACAGGTCCAAGACTCAAACCATGGTTGGCTACGTGGAGTCCAGAACCTCAGCCACCATGCCTCTTGCTCTTTTATAAGACAAACTAAGCTGATCACAAAAGAGTTGATGAGTACTTTCTGAGGGAAGACATGCACCCACACAGTTGAAACTTTGCATCTTCTATTACCTTATCATTTGCCTTTGATGTTTAAAACCAGCAAATTTGATGCTTTCACTATTAAAGAATCTTTCTCAGAAATGCATATTGTGCTCAATATTACCCTATTTAAGAAAATAAAAGTCTACAGAGAACCAGATCCTATAATAACAACCACTGTTGTAATCCCGACCCCAGAAGCTTAAAAAACATGCCTGTGCAAACATGACCAGGATCCGGAGATGATAGAAAAAATGAAGGTAAAAGGATTATAGCATGGGGCCAACAGGTGGTATGTCAATTAAGTTTCTCGACTCCCACATGGCTGACTGTGGTTCAAGTCCCAGTTCAGGTGTCTTAAAAATCACAACAGGAGCATGTGTGTGTATGCCCAAAATCCCAGGAGGAGAATAGAGACAGAACTGTGGTGTGGCTATCCCTCCTGCGGGGTGGGGTGGGGG
>NW_006160118.1:67702-78759 GCF_000334495.1 Tupaia belangeri chinensis
TATGGCAGTATTAAAACAACAATGACAACAGCTACTACATATATAATAACAAAAACTACAGCTACCATTATGTACTGGGCACTTAGTGTCAGTCAATTTGCTCACCATTTAATATGCATTATATCATTTTCAGCACAACTCAGGATAGTCAATTTGCTAACCATTTAATATGCATTATATCATTTTCAGCACAAGTCAGGATGACAGAGAATAGTAGGATGAGAAAATGAGGACTGAAAATTTACGTAACTTCTCAAAGGCCACAAAGGAATTGGTGATTCTGGGATTTAAAGCCGGGTTGTTTGGGTTCTAAAACACACATCTTTACCACGATTTGATATATCTGTTTTAATGAAGAAAATTAATTCAGAATCCAGGAAATAGCACCTTTTAAAAATACCCTAATATTGGGGCCGGCAAGTGGCATGGTGGTTAAAGGCACTGGACTCCCACATGGCCGACCCCGGTTCAAGTCTTTGACCCGACCCGGTGGCTTGCTTTCTCACTTCCTCTCTCTGTTTCTCTCTGATCAAACTGGAAAATAATAATTATAATAATAATAAATAAAATTAAAACAAAATAATTCAAAAAATACCCTAATATGACTTCTTAAACTAACATAAAATGTACATTACACATACATATACATATGTATTATTTTCTACATTTCTGCAAATTCAAAGTCAATAACTGAAATTACTAAGAAAATACCTGGACTCCAAAATATTCGTGAGTCAGAAATCAAATGTATAATTCAATTGACACACGCTTGTTAAGACACTGACTCTACACTGAAGAAAGGCATAACGGAGAGACAGCAATGGGATATAGTCTGGGTGATAATACGGAACCTCTTTTTAAAATATTTTTTAAAACTTATTTATTTAATTTCATTTTGTATTATTATATTTTTAAATTTTTTTGCTATAGGGCATGTGAGCTCATGAGAAAGAGAGAGAGCAAGCTGACAGGTCCAAGACTCAAACCATGGTTGGCTACGTGGAGTCCAGAACCTCAGCCACCATGCCTCTTGCTCTTTTATAAGACAAACTAAGCTGATCACAAAAGAGTTGATGAGTACTTTCTGAGGGAAGACATGCACCCACACAGTTGAAACTTTGCATCTTCTATTACCTTATCATTTGCCTTTGATGTTTAAAACCAGCAAATTTGATGCTTTCACTATTAAAGAATCTTTCTCAGAAATGCATATTTTGCTCAATATTACCCTATTTAAGAAGATAAAAGTCTACATTATTGGTACATATATGTGTGTATGTTTATGTGTGTATTTTATTTTTTTCATAACCTTGTCCAAAAACCTAGTAAGAGGCTCTGAAACCAAAAGTTTTCATCTTGATACCTGGGCAAAATTGGGTATGGCAGAGACTGCTAGACTTCCGATATATGTCCTACCCTACTTCCTATATAGTAGTAAGAATGTTTAGGGAACTATTTGGCTATCCAGAATATAAACTACAGTTTACCTTTCCTTGAAGTTAGGTGTAGCATGTGAACCAACTATTGGCCTGTGGAATAGGATTTTGCAACTTGCTTGTCAAAACCTAAATGGACTGGATATGCTTTCCTCTTTGTCCTTTCCTCCTTTCCATAGGCTGTGACACAGATATGGTGTTGTGAGCTGTCCTTGACCATGGGCATGAAGGCAGCATCCTAGAACAAGGCAAAAAACTTTCGGCCCCTGGATAAGCAGAGCTTTTTTACGAGACCTCAACTGTTCACATCTAAACAGTTTGAGAAACAATTCTGAAAGAGAAACTTTTTTCTAGTTAACTTGTTGTTTTGTCTTTATTATTGCCACAAAGCCTACATACAGCCCATCGAATACACTAACACATCCAAAGTTTCCATAAGCTAAGATGTTATTATGATGAGGTCAGACTGTGGTGCAGCAGTAAAATATGATGCTTTGTGATGCACTCTCACGTGCGATGGTTCCCAAGTCAAGTGCAGAAATCTCCCTAAGTATGCTGGGCACATACTTGCCCATAATCCAGTGGTGGCTAAAGGGTGAGGTTGAATGATGGTGTCCAGACCCTACTGAGGGTGCTGCATGTCTTTGTCTCTATTATGGAGGCAATAAACTAAAAGTATATATTTATAAGAGATAATATGTGATTTTGTGATTATACAATAAGCTTTCTACTATCAAATGTTTTTATGATAATATGCCCTCTTTTCCTAAAACATACTCTCAATTAAGTTGCAGGTTAATTTTGTTTTATCATTTTTAATGCACACACCTTTCGATAGTACACAAGTCTTTACATCCAAGAAGGTAGGGACTCTCCTGTGCCTAGCAGAAGATATAGAGCAAAGATAATGAATAAATATTTGCTGAAATTATGTTGTTGGGGCTAGTAAATTTTATTTTTCTCAATAAATGTATGCTTCCAATCTAAGATTTTACATAAAATATGTTTCAACAAATATCAATATATTTAAACAAAGAGTATCATGGTGTAAAATATTTGTGATTTTAAATATGTGCTTCTTTCCAATATTCTTTTTGATAATTCATCTATCTATCTAAAATGCAGATATGTACATATTTCCTTTTAGCTCTAATTTGTCTGTTTCTACTCTTTATATGGCTACGCAATCGTTTGCTTTCTAAGTTGTTCTGTTTTTTATTCTTCTTTTCTTACTCTTCTAAAAATGTTCGTTTTCGATATTATAATCCACAAAGTAATAGAAACTATCCCATAAAATCAAGAAGGAAGGAAAAGAAGCAAATCATTGCTATGACAAATTCTCCTAAATGAATGGAAAGTTAGAGTGAAAATAATAGAAGATTTAGAAGAAAAAGTACCTAAAACAATTCCATAAGCAAATATGAATTTAAGTAAGCACATATGTAAGATTTGTCTTTTTGAAATGTATTTATTTATTGAAATTATTTTGCTATAGGGCCTGTGTACATACCAGAGAGACAGAAATGGAGAGAGAGAAAATGAGAAGTCACCCCCTCAGAGGGGATGGCCACATCACAATCCCTTCTCATCCATTCTCCTCTTGGGACTTCGGGAACGAATGCACATGTACCTAGTGTGAATTTCAAGCCACCGGATCTGTGACTCAAACCATGGTTGACCATATGGAATTCGACCTTTAACCACTGCAGCACCTGCTGGCCTCAGATTTGTTTTCATTTTTAAAATGACATGGTTTAAATAAAATATTTCATAAATAAAAATAGGCTCCTATGTAAAAGAACTTTCCCAGAAATTTCTTAGGACATGAAGGACATGCAGCTTAAGGATTTCTTTGTACACATTATTTCATATCGTTCTTACAACCTCACTAAGAAGGGTCCCTATTTCCAAGATAAGAAAACTGCATTCACAACTATAAGGTACAGGAGGAGAAATGGGATCCCTATTAAACTACATTTCTCCTTATCATTCTGAGGGCCTGAGTGAATATTATGAGATTCATAGATTACAGAGAAGAAAGATAACCTTAAAAGTTCTGTATGGTTTTTAATATAATCTACTAATTTTTAAAATTAGTACTTGTTTGGAATTCAGAGATGTTGGTCATTTAAACAATCAGGGATTCTCAAAAAGTAAAAAAAGCAATCTAAATACCTAGGGAGACCAAAGAAATACCTAATGTTATTTTTCTCAGTCCTAAATTTAACAATTGTATCCATTTTCCACTTACTAGTAATGCAAAAATAGTGGGGTTTTATTTCAGTTTTTTTAATAAATATCTTTTAAAAAATTGACTCACTGAATGCCATTTTTAAAGTCAAAGAAATTCAAAAATAAACTGCTTTAGGCAAGTGGTGCTCACTTACCAAAAACTTTCAAAACAGAATACATATTTTTCATGGAACATATTATTACCCACATGAAGAAACTCTGCCACTTAAACAATAACCCCCCCCCATGGCTACAGACTACAGAGTTGAGTTTTCTAATTTATAAAAACTATTTAATAGTGAACTATGAAGAAAATCTGATCAATATATAGTCCCATTTGACTATCTTAAAATGTTTGCTTTATTTCATGAATCACCATTTCATTTCATTCTTCCTTAGCTATATATTGATTTATTCTACAAGTCTACATTTTAGTCAATGAGAAGTTATTAGATTCCTCCAAAATATAGAAATTTATCTACACCTGCACTAATCCTAGCCTTTTCACTTCATATTCCAATGGATATTCTTATTCTTTCTATTACATAACCCAAGTGTTTTTAAACTTTTTTTAAAAGGTCACATAATAAATACCCTGTTTTTTTTTTTTTTTCTTTCTTTTTTTGGAGAGGTTTTTGCTATAGGGTGCGTGCACTCACCAGAAAGACAGAGAGAGACAGAGAGACAGAAAGCGAGAAATCACCCCCCAGGGGGAATGGCCACACCACAATCCCTTCTCCTCCATTCTCCTCTCGGGATCTTGGGCACACATGCACACACGTCCGGCGTGAGTTTAAGCCACCAGGTCCAGGACTCAAACCACAGTCCACTACATGGGGGTCCAGTGACATAGCCATTACGCTAACTGCTGTTTCCAATACCCTCAGTTTTGTAGGCCATGACAGGCCAGTTGCACCTACTCAGCTCTGTCATTGTAGAGTGTGGAACAACAGGAACCATAGTTAATACATAAGGGAATAAATATGAATGTGAATCAATAAAAGTTTATTGACAAAAAGAGGTGGTAAGTTTATTTGAACACTCAGGCTATAGTTTGCTGTTTCATTCTGCGTATTAAAAATTGATTAAGTTTCTTTCTTTCTTTCTTTCTTTGGTTTTTGCTATAGGGCGCGTGTGCTTGCTGTAAGGACAGAGACAGAAAGACAGAAAGCGAGAAATCACCCCCCCCCCCCCGGGGGGGGGGCCTTCTCCTCCATTCTCCTCTTGGGATCTCAGGCACGCACGCACATGCGCCCGGCACAAGTTTAAGCCACCGGGTTAAGGACTCGAACCACGGTCGGCTATATGGGAGTCCAGCTACATGGCCATTATGCCAACTGCTGGTCCCAAGTTTATTTCTTTCTTAGGTCTTAAATAAAATACGAATATGAAGAGACATTACAACATGTTCTTGTAGAACCTCATTGGATTATCTCATTTACCTCTTAGGTAGCTATTGTCCATTTTGTAGACAAATCTTATAATGTTTCTTCATCCTCTAAACTCCTAGAGAATTTACAATCAGAATACAAATATAATGCATTGAGGGCTTACTATTTGTAATGAGAGACATACGCATCCTACTAAATCAAATTTAACTTCACAATAATAGGAATGATCATTGTCTATACTTTATAGTAAGGAGACATAATTCATAGAGGTTAGAAACCTGCCCAAGGTCATAAAGTTAACACAAAGATAGGAACTGAACTTACAGAAACCTACCTACAATATTAACTACGTTGCCAGGACATTTTTCTTAACTCAAGGAAAAGGAAAAAATATACTAGAGATAATTAGATTTGTAAAAATGCATTTGAAAATCGAAATATAATAATGTGCCATATTTTATGTGGAAGTGATCATTTTAGGACTCTCATACACTTGCAGACTTATTGATAGAATTCTCTCTCACCCCTAAACTCTTCTATGACCAATTTTATATGATTACAATATGATTGGTTTTAGTGCATAAATTCTACATTCTCAACAGATAAATTACTAATACAAAGATTACCAAAAAAGCTAACATGAGTTTCATTACCACAATGCCCCATAATTCACTCACATATTTAATATTTTAAATTGACACCTATAATATGTCAATAAATATAAATATGGTATAAATGTGTAACAACATCACTGAACTTTTTATTGATATATAGTCGTATTTTGGAATATATGGTAAAATTTTAAACATGCTTAAGAGTATATTTTGATTTGATTGGTCTAGTTTGGAAGACAAGAAGGACAAGAAATAGAATGAATAAAAATAATTTCTTTGTTCACATAGTAACATAATAAATACTATCTTTAAAAACAAAATTTTATTGGGACCAGCAGTTAGCATAATGGATATGTTGCTGGATTCCCATGTAGTCAACTGTGGTTCAAGATCTGGACCTGATGGCTGAAACTCACGTGTGTGTGTGTGTGTGTGTGTGCGTGCCCAAGATCCTGAGAGGAGAATGGAGGAGAAGGGGTTGTGGTGTGGCCAGCACCCCTGGGGGTGATTTCATATTTTCTGTCTCTCTCTCTCTGTCTTTCTGGCGAGTTCATGCACCCTATAGTAAAAACTTCCCCCCCCAAAACAAACAAACAAACAAAACAAAAATTTTGTTATTTTTTCAAATTATTCTCTAGTGTAATCAGTTATCATATTCTTCCTTTGTGTAATCCTTGGAAATTTTTTATAGAATCACTGCTTATTCTATAAAAATGTGTTCTTTATATATTGGCTTTGTTCTGAATTGAACTCGGAAGGAAACAGAATTTTTCCTATATCCATAAATATAAATAGATCAAACATTGAATATTAAAATATGTCAGCAATTAAAAACCTTACCATAAAGATAATTAGAACCATGCAAATTCAGCAGAAAAGGAAGGTCAAATAAGTTTGGGTCTGCAAAAACTATAAAATAAATTATTTTAAGGTAGAAGAGAAATAGTTATAACGATGTTTAGAATCTCCTGACTTAGAATGCTAGGACACTGCACAATCTGACCTATAAAGCTTTTCAGATAATCGAATTGTGCCTAGGCCTGAAGGTACACACATGACATTTGTTTGAAAGAATTGTGATTGCCTTGTAAACTTCTTTTACAATTTTATTAACACGGGTTGTTCTATGTACTCGCCAACATTGCTTATTTCTCCCATTGCCCTAGAAGAACCATAAACTGCCAATTATAATGGGAGTAGTTTATCAGAGTATAGATTATCTGGAGGTCTTATTTCTCTTCCATTTGACCTTTTCACAGCTCATTAGCACCTCAACAAGAAAGTTAAGTCTAAGGAAGGAAAGGCTGCAGAAATTCTAAACAAGTAAATTTGCTCTTGTCAGCAGCATGTACAGCAAAGCATTTAGGGATACTAGAAAAATTAACCAAAATGGGATGCACAAAGCTATTGAATGTATAAAATGGTGATTTGCCCTGACTGATTATTTCCCATTATGCTTTTGAAAATATTGACCGAATTGCCTAGAGACTTTGACATCATATAGGACTCCAAGTCCTTTGTTTTTAGCATATAATAAGCCATCTTTACAGATATCACTTGCCAGTGGATGATATATAACAGTCGTTGCCAATACATTGATCATTTTTCAATGCGAAGAAAAGAAATTGAAAACCAGCTTTCCAAAGGAAGATTTATAATGACTAAATAGTTCTTGGTGGAGAGTGCACACTGTATATGGAATAAATGAGAACGTTTCTTGTTTGGTTTTAGCCTTGCCCCTGTATTTGATGCCTGAGACTTTATTTCAGGCCAGCTTGCTGGATCCCACATGGCCGACTATAGGTTCGAGTGTTGGACTTGGCAGTGTGGAAAACATGCTGAGCACGTGTGCCTGCATGCCCAAAATCCAAAAAGAAGGGAGAGATGGAGTAAAAGGAATTGTAGTGTGACCATGCCCCATGGGGGTACTTTCTCATTCACTTTCCATCTCCTTCTCTCTCTGTCTCTGTCCAGCAAGTGCACGCACACTCTGGCAAATTAAAAAGAAAACAAACTTTTATTCTTAAACTTAGAAATGTTAATATGTTACATCATTATCATTCTGCTTTTTAAATAATCATGTAGGATATGCATAGTTAATTGGTAAATGCATCTTTTTTAAAAAAATTAATTTTTATTTAACTTTATTGATTATTTTAATTTGACCAGAGAGGGACAGAGTGAGAGAGAGAGAAAGAGGGAAAGTGAAAAAGTAAGCTAACAGATTCGGGACTCAAACTGAAGTCAGCCACGTTGGAGAACAGCACCCTTAAGTACACGATACTTGCCAGTCCCAGTAAAAGCATCTCTGTCTAGTGTATCTATGACAAATGAACTAATAACTTGAAAACTTCAAATAAGTAATTTGTCATATAATTTTTAGAATTACAGATTTGCCAGGTAAAAAAAAGTAATTAACAAAACAGATTTTACATACAAAATATATCACATCTCTATTTGTTATATAGAGATGGTCTCTGAAATCACAAACAATTGTGACCCTGCCAATTATTAAAATAGTATTTCTCCGATAAGGATTTATTAAGCAACTATAAAGGACAAAGAACTGTTCTAGCCAGTGGTGATATAGATGTATTGACAACAGACAAAAATCCGTATATTTTTTAAAATTAATTACATTAGAGGAGACATACTAAACAAACTAAATAAGTAAATTCAAAGATGGTAAGTATAATAGAGAAGAGGAACAGAAAATGCCAGGGAGGGGATGTTATAGATTATGGTTATTTCAATAATCCAGACCACTGGTACTGGTGGTGGCAATGGAAGAAGTGATCAGATTCTTCATATGGAATTAGTCAAGGTAGGCCTGGCATAATTTTCTCATTGACAACATGGAGCATTAAAAAAGAAAAAAAAAAAAAGGTAAGGACCAGCAGATGGCATAACGCTTATGTCGTTGGATTCCCACATAGTCAACCACGGTTTGAATCCCAGACCCAGTGGCTTCAAACTCATGGCAGGCATATGTGCGTGCATGCTCAAAATCAAGAGAGGAGAATGGAGGAGAAGGGGTTGTGGTGTGGCCATACCACCTGTGGAGTGATTTCTCACTTTCTGTCTCTGTCTCTCTCTCTCTCTCTCTCTGGTGAGCACATGCACACTATAGCAAAAATCTCTCTCCTTAAAAATAAATAAATAAATAAATAAATAAATAAATAAGAAGACTAAGTTCCATTTCAAAGTATACGGATGTGTCAACTGGAAGCACATACTTGCCACTTACTAAAATAGGAAGGACTGTTGATAAAGCAAATGTGGATGTTAGTTGGTTCAGTTTTGAACCTGTTAAATGTAAATTGACTAGGACTGTATAGACACGTGTGTAGTTAAGTTTGGAGTTTAGCAAACATTTGGAGCTGGAGTAAACACATGAGGGACATCAATCTACAGATTCTATCTAGTATCATGAAGCTAGCCGAGATGATCAGGGAAATGAGTATGGTTTAAGAACTGAATTCTGGTCACTGTGCTGTTAAGAATTTGTGTTGGTAAGGAGGAATGGACAAATTGGAATCAAAAGAGCTGCCAGAAAGACAGAAGAAAAACCAGGAATGTTTGATACCTTAATAACCAGAAAGAAGAAAGAAATGCATGCCTCAAATATTCCTAAATTTATTTAGATTATTTAACTTAGGTAGTACATATAAAGAACTTGAAATAATGTTGGGCACATTGTAAAAACTTATTGAATGTTAGCTGAACATTCAAAGAAGAAATTATGTGCCTTTTAGTAACCCAACCAACATATATAACATTGATGGCTGTCATTTTTTGCAGCAGAATACATTTGGCAACTGAGTGTTAAGAATATGCTATCAAACATACTACAAAAGCAAAGTATAAAGAATTAAATATGAGCTAAAATTTTTTGCTATGTAAAGTAAATGTTTGTGGAAAAATGTAAAAATAAATAAATGAAAGAAAAAAAAGAATTAAATATATGGATTCTGAAACTAAAAATATCTGGATTCAAATTATGCCCTGTACTATTGAACTTTAAGGTTCTCAATTGGAAATGCAGATAATAATAATATGTACTTCTAGTGTTGGTAAGAGAAATTAAATGTCAATATGTGTACAACACTAAAGAACATGGCCTATAGTAAGGTCTTAATAAATTTAGTTTTTGTGTCAATTAAAATAAATTGAAGAAGCAAAGTGTTATATGAAAAGTCTATAAAAACTTCATGAGAAATATGTATTATGAAAAAAATCTATGCAAGGATTTAAAATATCTATGCACCAAAATAAATTCATACTTTCTAAAGAATTATTTATTTATATTTGTTATTATTATTTATGTTTTAAATTTTGATTAGAGAGAGATAGAGAGGGAGATAAAGGGAAAGTGAGAAAGCAAGTCGCCAGGTCCTGGATTCAAACTATGGTCAACCATATGGGAGTCCAGTGCCTTAACCACCACACCTCTTGATGACTCCCTAAACTCATACTTTAATTCTATTTTTCCACAAACCTTTTGAAGTTCCTTCATACATTTAATGAATATTACTAAAATAAGTACATATTGTACATTCGTGCATTATCAACTATGTATTAATCACTCTCTTAGATAAAAACTGATATAAAGAAGAATAAGACACCTGACTTAAAGGAAATCACATTCCAGTGAAGGAACCATACAGGTAAGCAAACCACCTATGTGTTCTCATAGGAGCTTGCCTAAGAAGGAATGGAAGCATAGAAAAGGGAACCAAACTTTACCTGGGAAGTATGAATTTTTATCAAAAATGACTCCCAGCATGGTTGTGGCATAAAAACAGACAAGTGAACCAATGGAATAGAATAGAATCCCCAGAAATAACCCCCAAAGCTTACAGCCAACTGATCTTTGACAAAGGATATCAGTCAGTCCATTGGGAAAAGGAAAACCTCTTTAGTAAATGGTGCTGGAAAAACTGGGTATCCACCTGCAGAAAGATGAAACCGAACCCCCATCTTTCACCATTAACAACAGTCAACTCAAAATGGATCAAATATCTGAACCTAAGACCTCAGACAATAAAACTACTTGTGGAAAATGCTGGGGAAACTCTGGGAGACATTGGAGTAGGCAAAGACTTCTTAAATAAGACTCCCAAAGCACAGGCAATAATCCCTAAAATAGACAAGTGGGACTATATTAGACTAAGAAGTTTCTGCACAGCAAAGGACACAGTAACAAGTGTGAACCGACAACCCTCAGAATGGGAAAATATTTTTGTTAAATATGCCTCAGACAAGGGATTGATAACCAGAATACAGAGGGAACTCAAGTGCCTTATGCGAAAAAAAATGATTAACCCAATTAAAAGACGGGAAATAAGCTGAACAAAAATCTCTCTAAGGAAGACATACGAACA
>NW_006160118.1:79266-119063 GCF_000334495.1 Tupaia belangeri chinensis
GGTATGGGAAGTATTTCATGATGGGTGAAGTCTTTTTAATAAGCAAAAATGAGAAATAGTGATTGATTGTTTAAAAAAAATAATAATAACAATTATTGGAAAAAACATAGAAAAGATATTGAATGATGAAGTGTGGAGATTAATGTCTTTGTATTGACTGACATGCATGGCATTCCCTTTTGAAAAAGCAATGTAATACACTGTAAAATTATATGTAACCCAATGTAATATAAAGAAGATTATGATGATAATAATAATTAAAAAATAAATTTTTAAAAAACTATAGAGTAGGAGCAAAAAAGAAAAAAAAATGACTCCCCAAGATAAGATATTTGAGGAAATCCAATGAGTAGGAACTTGCCAGAAAAGCATAAGGATCTAAAATATTTACCAGGAAGAAGTAGTAACTGTACAAAGGCAGAGAGTAAAACAACATTGAATGAATTTGTTTGTGTGTATGTGTGTGTGTGTGTGTGTGTGTGTGTGTGTGTGTGTATGGGGGGTAAAAGGCACAGGAAGTCTAATTGATAACTATTTATATATGTGTGTGTGTGTATATATATATATATACACACACACACATACACATACATGAATATATATTTGTTTTACTGTTGCAGATTAAGATAAAATCTTAACACATATCATATTACTTATGTGTCTTATGAAGGCATTTTGCTTTTCTAATATATTTACATATTTTTACTCTGTTTTAAATATTTTTAATATTGGGAAAGCTACTTAAAAATATATAAGAATAAAAACCAGTATAATTTCCTGTCCCTGCAATACTCAGACTGAGCAAAATCCACCAATTGTCTCACTGCAATAAATACAAGCCCTTGAAGACTGTGAACTAACATTTCTATTTATGGTACCAAGACTAATTGCTTCCTTACTTCGAGATCATTCTTTCCATCAATCCAAAGCAATGTCAAAAATTTTTCCCAATCTCAAATAGTCCCCTACCTTGTAATACCTGAACTAATAATCACCCAGCCAAATCCTAAATCTCTATAAATTCTCTTTTCTAATTTCCCCATATTGACATACTACCAAGATGCTCCAAAAAGCAGTGTTTTCCCTATGGCAGTATGTTGAATATACTAAGTATTACTTTATCAAGACATTTTCCTGGCGATCTTGGTGATCTTTTGGAAGAATTGACAATGGACCTATGAACATAGTGATTATATTTTCAAAAGATCACTCTAGACATGGAAAATGGTCCATAGAAGAGGAGCAGTCAATTAGACCCCTAAAACATTAGGTGACCTGATTCAGTGGGTACTCAAGAGTTGTTGAAAGCATGGATTGATGAAATACACTGAGGAATTCAACAAAACATGGGGGGAGGGGGAAAAGATGGAGTTAGGACACATTTGGCATTAGAATCTATTGGACTTGGTGACTAAAAATGAAGAGAGAATTGTTGAAAATGACCTCAAAGTTTGAGGCTTAGACAACATGTAAAAGGAGGTAGAAAAAAAAGTAAAGGTAAAGCAAAGTTTCAGGGGCTAAGGTAGTTAAAGAGATACAATTAAACTTTGTTTCAAGTTATATTTGAGGCAACTTTATGACTAAAACCCAATGTTGTGTTTATCTATGTGAGATATAGGAAGGACTTGAAGAATTAAGAAGTGCATTAAGTGGGACCAGTAGATGGCGTAATGGCTATGTCACTGGACTCCCATGTAGTCAATCACAGTTCAAGTCCCGGACCCAGTGGCTTAAACTCACGCCAGGCATATGTGCGTGCGTACCCAAGATCCTGAGAGGAGAATGGAGGAGAAGGGACTGGGGCATGGCCAACTGCCCTGAGGGGGGGGGGGATTTCTTGCTTTCTGTCTCTGTCATTCTGGGGAACACATGTGCCCTATAGCAAAAACCTCTCCAAAAAAGAAAGAAATACATAAGCTACACAGAAAAGTAAATGCAAATACTGCATCATAATATTTCAGTCGACCCTAAGTGCCACTCCTCTACTCTTTTTTTTTTTTTTGAAGATTTTTGCTATAGGGCATGTGTCAGTGCTTGCCAGAGAATGACAGAGAGAAGGAAAGTGAGAGGGAGAGAGAGAAATCATCCCCCAAGGGAGATGGCCAAGACACAATCCCTTCTCTTCCATTCTCTTCTTGGGATTTTGGGCATGCATGCACACGCTCCCAGTGTGATTTTTCTGTACCCATGTCCAGGGCTTTAACTATAGTTGGCCATGTGGAAATTTAGAGCTTTATCTACCACACCATGACCTGTTGGCCTCCCCATTCTTCTAATTATAACAGGTAAATATGAGTATTAGGATATGATTATTATCTAATACTTTTCTAAATATTACAATATTTTGTTATTGAAAACACAAAATTCTCAAGGCAATCATTATTTCTATGACAGAAAGATCGACTCTAGGATACTGGTCTTTTCTATACTTCATCTATTTGACGCTGAGTTTGTTACAACTTTGCTTAAATGTTTTCACTTTTCCCTGCCTTTTTGCTTTATTTTTTCTGCCATTTTTTATTACAGTCACATAATAAAAAATATAATTTCATCTCAATGGGCTAATTTATTTATTTATTTATTTATTTATTTATTTATTTGGAGAGGTTTTTGCCATAGGGCGTGTGTGCTCGCCAGACAGACAGACAGAGACAGAAAGCAGGAAATCACCCCCCAGGGGGGATGGTCATGCCGCAATCCCTTCTCCTCCATTCTCCTCTCGGGATCTTGGGCACGCATGCACACTTGCCCGGTGTGAGTTTCAAGCCACCGGGTCCAGGACGCGAACTGCGGTCGACTATGCGGGAGTCCAGTGACATAGCCATTATGCTAACTGCTGGTCCCTCAATGGGCTATTTATAAATATATTTAAATCACATTCTTTTTTCCATCTTAGACTCAATGCAATTGAAAGCATTTCAGATCACCAGCCTTAATGATGTTTATTTGTGTATCAGCGCCATGTTATATTTTTGCATTATATTTAATTGTTAAGCTTCTACAGTGCCTACACTCATATGATCTAATTCATATCAATTTTGTAGACTGTGAGTCAAGAGTATTTTTTTTCACCTCAGGTATAGACATGTAAGTACTATTAGGTCATCCTGAAAGTCTTACTTTCCTGACAAACCAATAGTTATCAAAACTCAGAGTATTTACTGTCATTTTTACAGATAGGAATTTTATCATGTAAAAATTATGTTTTTGAGAGGGCTAGTTTCCAGTCTTGGCATAAAAGGTCCCATTCCCTTCTGTATCATTCACACAGAAACATAGAAGGTGCTAAGAATTTGGCATCAAGAAACAGAGCCCTACTAATGAGCACGCTTTTGTATGAATAATCAAATTCCAGCAGAGAATGTTTTAAAACAAAGCACTGCCTGATCCTTCTTTTTTCGTGTTTTATAAAATCAAATCATGTTAAAATGTTCCAGCTATGTCATGGTCTATGCTCTCTGCCCTATGCCATCTCGCTCTTGGACAAAATATGAATTTGAAAGATTATTTTTTAATAAAGGGAGGAAAATACGCTGAGACTTAAGGCATTAAAAAGGATTAAGCAGGAATCAATACTACTAATAATCACATACTAAAAATGGAATTGTATTAGTCAAGTATTAATGGAATAAAAACATGCTAATGAAAATGCATCAAGAATGTTCATGCACATCTTTCATGTGCCTATTTGTCCAGAAAAATCAACATTTATAAATTCATACCATGTATTATATATAGCACAGAGTAGAGTAAGCACTGTGTATTGTAGATTCCTACAACAACACCATGTAGCAACAGAACTCTTACTTAAATCTCTCCCAATCTACATGTCTGCCCAATCCTATCACCATTTAATCTACTAGTCTTCCTCCTCCTTATTTTCATCATGGAACTTGTGAACAGATTTCTTTCCTGCTTTCAATTTATTATCATCAGTCTTTAATTCTATGCATGATCTTGTTTCTCATTGTCCTATCAAAAACAGCCCCCTTAAAGCACACAAGTCTGCTTCTAAATCAGTAGGTATGGCTGCCTCTTCCCCCTTTACATCCTCCTCAATTCCTTAACAGCATTTTGACACTGTTGAACATGACTCCTTCAAAAACTTTTTAAAAACATCTTCTGTGTGCTAGCACTCTCTTGAGGAAGTTCTTAAATCATAACAAACTGCCCCCCCCATTCCTTGTGTGTTTGTGTGTATTCCCAAATATTCTGTCCCTGAACCTCTTCAAATTTTATTGTACTTGTTCTCTATGTTAAATCTGTATCCTCTTAGGGATTGTCTGTTATCTCCCTTTACCCCAGCCCCTATAATACATCTATCGATATATCACTGGTCTAAACTGATAGACTGAAAATATACTCTGTTTTCCAAATACATGGATAGCTTTACCAGGAGATGCCATTGATACTTCCAACTCAGCATAGCCCTTTCTATCCATTGTCCCTAATGTCCAAGAACTCTACATTTAGTTCTTTAAATCTGGGTTGAAACACATAGATAATTATTCAATACCTGTCCACAGCTTTCTCTTCACTACTGAATAAAACGTATCTTCCTCAGCATGATATTCAAGATCCTCTACAATTTGCCCTCAACCTTCCTGTCAAGCTTCCTCTCCTACTGTTCCCATACCATCATGTACTCTACCATGCCAGTTACATTATCAACTAGAGATTCATACATCTATGTCTTTCTTATTTGGCTCCACAAACTGAAGTGAACCTTCTATATTAATATCTCTCTATGGAAATCACACTTGATTATCAAGACTCATCATTTAGTTATACTTCCTGCAACCTGCTAAATCAAGATCTTTGAAGCTATGGTTTGTGCTTTCAGAGATTTGTATGAACAACAATTAAATGCTTTAATTCTACCATGCCTTCAAGCAGCTTAAGAGTGCCTTTCTCCTCTTCTAGTGCATAAAGACCTTAAGGACAAGTCAAATAACATCCAGTAGTTAACACAAATTATAAAATCAATAAATACTTAATAGAATGAGCTATCATTGTTTGGCCTTCACAAACTATATTATTCTGTAAAATTTTAAAGTATTGCTATGAATTTTTAATACATTTCAACAGAAAAGCCAGAAATATCATTTAGAAAGTAGGGGTTGGGCCAGATGATGGTGTGGTGGTTAAGACAGTTGGATCCCACATGGATGACTGTGTGTTTCAAGTCTGGTACCCAGAGTCTTGGAAAACATGCCAAGTACATGTGAATGCATGACCAAAATCCCATCAGGAGAACAGAGGAGAAGATATTTCTGTGTGGTCATCTCCCCATTGGGGATGCTTTCTCACTTTCCCTCTCTGACTTTCTCCAGTGAATACACACACCTTGTAGCAAATTTTAAAAAACAGAAAAGCAGGGGGTTGCACCAGCCCATGGTCTAGTGGTTTGGGACAACTGTATCCCACATGGCCAACTACACAGTTCAAGTCCCAGACCCAGCAGCTTGAAAAATATGTAACCTCATATGCATGTATGCCCAAAATCCTGAAAGGAGGGAGAAAGGTAGGGGAAGGGATTGCAGCATGACCATGTCCCACAGGGGATGCATTCTCACTCCCTACATCTTTCTCCATGAGGGACACCCATGCCCTCTAGCAAATGAAAACACCAAGATGTCTGGATTTCATTTTCCTGTGCCTTTTACTGACCTTGTGGTCTTCAGCAAGTTCTCCAACTTAATCTTGAATTTAGGAAGATTGGCAATGAACATTACAAATACTGTTTTTGAAACAACCGTCACATGTTTTTGTCATAAAATAAGTTACAATGAAAGGTAACAAAATTATTACAAAATATTAACAGAGATAACTTGCATAGGTGACTATTCTTTTTTATGCCAAAGGGTGAACATACTAGAGAGAAATAACCATCTGATAGATTCTCTTAATGCTGGAATAGGTTTTTTTTTTTTTTCCATAGGGTACTTGTGCCATGTTCTGGCCAGGGAGAGAAAGAGAAAGAGAAAGAGATACATTGAGAGGGCAAGTGAGAAATCACCCCACCCCCACCCCACCCCGCAGGAGGGATAGCCACACCACAGTTCTGTCTCTATTCTCCTCCTGGGATTTTGGGCATACACACACATGCTCCTGTTGTGATTTTTAAGACACCTGAACTGGGACTTGAACCACAGTCAGCCATGTGGGAGTCGAGAAACTTAATTGACATACCACCTGTTGGCCCCATGCTATAATCCTTTTACCTTCATTTTTTCTATCATCTCCGGATCCTGGTCATGTTTGCACAGGCATGTTTTTTAAGCTTCTGGGGTCGGGATTACAACAGTGGTTGTTATTATAGGCTCTGGTTCTCTGTAGACTTTTATTTTCTTAAATAGGGTAATATTGAGCACAATATGCATTTCTGAGAAAGATTCTTTAATAGTGAAAGCATCAATTTTGCTGGTTTTAAACATCAAAGGCAAATGATAAGGTAATAGAAGATGCGAAGTTTTAACTGTGTCCGTGCATGTCTTTCCTCAGAAAGTACTTCTCAACTCTTTTGTGATCAGCTTAGTTTGTCTTATAAAAGAGCAAGAGGCATGGTGGCTTAACCACCGCTGTGCTACATAGTCAGCCCTGTACATGACCATCTTGAAAACTTTGATCTATTTTGAATTTCAATGAAGTAAGCAAGATAAAAACTACTGATTGATAAATTTTAGAAAATTATCTGTAGAAAAACAGACTTTTACTTTTTAGTAAGGATTCTTCAAGATAACTTGTCAGAATTTCCTGATTCAAAAGTAAAGTAGCAAAATTACTGCTTGTTTTTCTCTTGCAATAGTGAACATTGGATTAATTTGAACAGATTCTGTCAAGGCCCAAAAGCACCATAGTGTTCAGAAAAATATGACCTTGAAAAACAGTGAGGATATGTGCAGATGAGTGGGAGAAGGAGGTATATACAGCATATTCCCAAATTTACTTAGATTTTCTTGAGTAAACCCAAAGGATTGCAAATATCCATGATCGTACACATATGGAACCAATTTGAGAAAGTATCCTCAGGCCAGCTGATGGTACGGTGGCTAAAGTGACTGGATCTCACATGGCTGATGACGTAGTTCAAGTGCCAGATCTGGTGGTTTGAAATACATGCCAGGTACAGACAGTGATTGAAGTGGGCAAAATAAAACAAACAAAAGAAAATTTTAAACATTTAAATAACAAAAAAAAGAAAGAAAGAAATACATGCAGAGTGCATGTGCATGAATGCCTAAAGTCCTCAAAAGAGAATGGAGGAGAAGGGACTGTAGCATGGCCATATACCCTAGGGAGATCCTTTATCAATTTCTCTTAATCTCTCTCTCTTTTTCTCTGTCTCTCTTCACCAAACATTCACCTATGGAAAATTTTAAAAAGAATAATAAAAAAGTATTCTCAGCTACAAGAGGATAAGTATAAATGGTTAATATCTCAGTACCAATACCAATCATGGGAAAATTGTCCTATGATATCTATCTCTTGCTCTCATTGCTCCTTCTAAAATTTGTCCTGACTGTAGAATGTTCTGAATAGTGTATACATCTCCATTATTCAGTGAATCATGTCTGGGTCACAAACATTTTTTAATTAACAAACATCAAACTATTTCCATCAAACTTACTTTCTTATTCCAATTAGCCATAACTTTAAGTTTTAAATTTATATTCAGATACACACACGTGCACACACTCACAAAGTTCAGTGGATTTTTATTTATCTTTATATTGAATTATAAATAAATATATTGCATAAATATGTTATATGTTATAGGAATATGTGTTTTTAAAACAAAAGAGGAAACCATACTGAGTTTAGAATATTATTATTATTATTAACAAATATAAATTACTCAACAATATCTGAAAATGATATATTTTACAGTCTAACCAAAACCATCATAATATTTTGCCAGATATAGATATTATCTCCTGATTGCTCATCTTCTGTTTTAATGTTGTAGTCCATAAACTTACTTAGAGAAATGGGAAATCATGCGTTAGGTTGACCTAAGAGGGTCCTCTATTCTTGTACTTTACAATATAATCTACCCAGATAAATAGCTTCATTCTATTCAGCTTATTAAACTATTTTGTTTGTTTTTGTAAATTCTATGGTGGACATTGAAGGTCAGCCATCTGTGAGAAGAAAATATTCAAATGATGAGTTTAGTAACAATCCAAACTATGAAAATGTATGCATATACCTCTTATATCCTTATGCTTTATATCAGCTATATAGTATGTAACTAACTTAAGTGAGCTCATATATTTTTTTTTCTGAAGAAAAACTTCAAGGTCTTCCTATGATACAATGAAAAATGACAGGAAAGAATATCTGATGATATTGGAAATAAGCACATTTTGAAAGCCAATTTGTCATTGTTTTATGACATATTTATCTTCATATACACAAGAGCACCTAGCATAGCACTTTGCTTATAACAGGTACTCAATAAATATGTGCTAAATGTTGAATATATTTAGTTCTGGGACATATCCTTAAGTATTGTTCTACAAATACTTCATTTGTCAGTAATAACCCAACCTATACCAATTATGACATTGATGGATGTGGGGAAGCCTCTTTGAAATGAATTTTACAGATTTTTAAAAAATTTTGCCAGAGGGCACATATATTCACTGAAAAGAGAAAGTGAGAAAGTATGTCCCCCATGGGGAATAGTTATGTTGCATTCCCTTCTCCTCCATATCTCCCTTCTTTTTAGACTTTGGGCATGTACACACATGCACCTAGCATACTTTCAAGCCACCAGGTCTGAGTCTTGACCTGTGTTATCAACCATATGGGATCTAGTTATCTTAAGCACTACACCACTGACTGGCCCTGAACTGAAATTTACATAAGATAAAAAATTTAGTGGCTATGCAACATATTTTCCAAGGAAAAATAAAGCATTTCTAGAACCAATGAAATTGGTTACCAATCAATACCTGTGTGTGTGTGTGCTCAAATATACATACACATTAGAACAACCATCTATCATGTATTTTGTTTTATTAGATTTATGTGATTAAATCATATAAAACATTGAGATTATTCAAATATTCTCACAAAATAATGTTCAAAATGTGTTCAATCTATTACACATTGTGTAGCAGTGTTTTGGTTTGTGTGAAATTAATTTCAACCCCAAATGAAGCATAAGCCCTGATTGGTTTAAGGTAATTTCTCTTGTCACCATAATTGGTTGAAGGACATGTAATATAAACCCATGAGCATGGTTTTCTGCTAATAACCATGTACACATTGCTTAAAATATTCCAGCCACAAAGGTGTCCAAGCTTTCTGTCTGATAACTGAGAAAAAAAGACATTTTTTTTGGATATAAGAAAGAAAATTTGCTTAGAGTCAGCTCCATGGTGCAGCAGAAATACACTGCTCAAGAAAAGTCAGATACCACATGGCAACCATGATTCAAATTCCCTGCTTGGTCAGCCTAAAACATGCTGGGCCTGTTCACAAGAGCCCAAGATCCACTGGAAGATTGAAGGAAGAGGATGTGGTATGATCATAGTCTATGAAGAGTCTGGTAACTATTTTGCTATTATAAGAAAAAAATCTTGGAAAAGAAATACCCACTTGGCAGGGGTAGTGGAACAGGGCAGAGCCCAGAGAATCATGTACCCACTTGGCAAAGGTAGTGGAACAGGGCAGAGCCCAGAGAATCACTGAGAAATGGAGCTGCAGTGTGATGACAATGCGAATGTTTGAATTAAATTCTTAACTGAATAACGCCATTCCACCTAGAATTTTCTGTTATAAAAGCCAGCAGTCTCCAAGGTTTAATCATAAGAAATATTTTAAGTTTATAATTTTAAACATTTATGGTTTCCTTTGCTGTGCACAAGCTTTTTCACTTGATGTAATATTTCCCTTATCTATTTTTGGTGTTCTTACCTGTGCTCTAGGGGTCTTATTTAAGAAATCTCTGCCACTCAAGTTATTTCTAAAGATCCAAAAGGATGGAACTCTCCCAAATTCTTTCTATGAAGCCTCCTTCATACTTACCCTTAAAACTGACAAGGACATGTCAAGGAAAGAATTCTATAGACCAATATCTCTGATAAATATAGACACAAACATTCTCAACAAGATATTCGCAAATCGTATCCAACAACATATAACAAAGATCATTCATCACGACCAGGTAGGCTTTATTCCAGGGATGCAAGGATGGTTCAACATATGCAAAACCATAAATGTAATACACCATATTAAAAGAAAAAAATAAAAACCATATGATCATATCAATTGATGTAGAAAAAGCATTGAATAAGATACAATAAAATACAATAAAAGCTATCTATGAAAAGCCCATAGCTAACATAATTCTGAATGGGGAAAAGCTGAAAGCTTTTGTTAAGTATAGTTAAAACTAGTACAAGACAAGGATGCCCACTTTCTCTATCCTTTTAAATATGGCACTGGACATCCTGGCCAATGCAATCAGAAAAGAATAAAATGAAAGGCATTCAAATTAAAAGGCATTTGAATAGGTAAAGAACAGGTGAAATTATCTCTATTTGCAGATTACATTATTGTGTACATTTCAAGACCCAGCAATATCCATGAAAAAATTCCTGTGAGTAATACATGAATACAGTAAAGTTGCGGGGTACAAAATCAACATACAGAAATGTATAGCATCTCTATATACAAACAGAAGCAGACTGAGATAGAACTGAAGAAAGTAATTCCAGTTACCATAGTCACAAAAAATATAAGATACCTAGGAATAAATTGTACATTTCAAGACCCAGCAATATCCATGAAAAAATTCCTGTGAGTAATACATGAATACAGTAAAGTTGCGGGGTACAAAATCAACATACAGAAATGTATAGCATCTCTATATACAAACAGAAGCAGACTGAGATAGAACTGAAGAAAGTAATTCCAGTTACCATAGTCACAAAAAATATAAGATACCTAGGAATAAATCTAACCAAAGAAGTTAAAGACCTCCACAAGGAAAACTACGAGAAGCTAAAAGAAGAAATTAGACTGACATAAAAAAAGTGGAAAGACATTTCATATTCCTGGATTGGAATAATGCAATCCAAATTAAAGTACCAGAGACATTCTTCACAGATCTAGAAAAGACAATTATAGAACTTGTCTGGAATCATAAAAAATCCTTGTATTGCCAAAGCAATCTTGTTAAAGAAGAGAGGAGTGAGTGGTGTCTCACTCCCTGACCCCAAAATATAGTATAAAGCTGTGATAATTCAAACAGCATGGAACTGGCACAAAAACAGACATGTAAACCAATGGAACAGAATAGAGATGCCAGGAACAAACTCCCAAACTTACAGACAACTGATTTTTTACAAAGGGTACTAGTCAATCCAGTGGGAAAAGGAAACCTATTTAGCAAATGGTGAAGGAAAAACTAGACATCTGCCTGCAGAAATACGAATCTAAACCCCTATTTCCCACCATTGACAAAAATCAACTCAAAGTGTATCTAAACTGAAGACCTCAAACTATAAAACTATTGCTGGAAAATACTGGGGAAACTCTGAAAGATGTTGAGGTAGGCAAAGACCCCCAAAAGCATGATCAATAATCCCAAAAATAGACACATAGGATTACATCCGATTAAGAAGTTTCTGCATAGCAAAAAGACACAGTAATTAGTGTGAATCGACAGCCCTCAGAATGGAAAAATGTTTTTGTAAACTATACTTCAGATAAGGGACTGATAACCAGAATATACAGGGAACTGAAGAGGCTTACCCAAAAAAAGATGATCAATATGATTAAAAGATAGGAAAATTAAATGTAATATAAAAATTATGATAATAATAAATAATATAAAAAAGATGCGACCAGCAGTTAGCATAATGGCTATGTCGCTGGACTCCCACGTAGTCGACCATGGTTCAAGTCCCGGACCCAGTGGCTTAAACTCACTCTGGGCGCGTGTGCGTGTGTGCCCAAGATCCCAAGAGGAGAATGGAGGAGAAGGGATTGCGGTGTGGCCATCCCCCTGGGGAGTGATTTCTGACTTTCTGTCTCTCTGTCTCTGTCTGTCTGGCGAGTGCATGCGCCCTATAGCAAAAACCTCTCCAAATAAAGAAAAAAAAAAAGGCTTTTCCCTTAATTATTTAAAAAAAAAAAAGAAAAAAAAAGATGGGAGAATGAGCTGGAAAAAACAACTCTCTAAGGAAGACATATGAATAGCCAAAAGGCATATGAAAAAAATGCTCAACATCCCTCATCATAAGGGAGATGCAGTTCAAACCACAATGAGATTCCACCTAACCCCGGTCAGAATGACTAAGATTAAAACAAAACCAAACAAAACCAAACAAAACCAAACCAGAAAAAGATAAGTGCTGGCAGGGGTGTGGTGAAAGGGCAACTCTCCTACACTGCTGGTGAGAATGTAAATTGGTCCAGCCACTGTTGAGAACAACATGGATATTCCGCAAAGATTTACAAATAGAACTACCATATGATCCAGCAATACCATTCCTTGGTATTTACCCAAAGGACAGAAGAATGCTTAGTCAGAAAAGTGCTTGCACATTGATGTTTACTGTGGCATTATTCTCAGTTGCTAAGACATCGAACCAACCCAAATGTCCATGAACAGAGGAATGGATTGAAAAAGTGTGGCATATATATTCTATGGAATACTACTCAGCCATAAAAAACAAGATTCTAGCTTTTAACAGAAAGTGGATGAATATGAAAGATTTACTGCTGAGTGAAACAAGCCAAGCTACAGAGGAGAGACGTTTTAAGTCTCCACTTAATATATACCAACTGTTCGCACTCTATGGCCAAAACTGAATGACTAGAGGAAATATAAACACAGAAAATGGTTATAGATACCAGGTACAGCGTGGGAAGAGGATGGGAGAAGGAGGAGAGCTGAAGAAGGACATGAAGGAGAAAATATAGAGGCAAGACATTTATGGGACAAAGAAATGGGTTATTGTCTGTTGATTATAATGTGTATAGTATCCCCAACTGGATTAGTGAGAAGTGTATTCATGTTCAAACACTCATTTTACAAGCTAAGTAACATATGTTATCAAATGTATAAAATAAATTAAAATTAAATTATATTTAAAAAAAAACTGCTTACTGTGTGACCTTCCCTCTTAACAACTTTTTAAGTATCTAGTAAATCATTTAACTCTAGGTACATTGCTGTATATCAGATCTCTAGAGATTGTTTATCTTGCTTGATTGAAAAGCCAGTACTAATAATATTGAGCATCCATTCATGTGCTTATCAGTCAATTTTATATCTTCATTTGAGAAAGGTTTCTTTAAATGAATTCCTAAGTGGGCTTCATGTAATTTATTTTAAAGTTGTAAGATGTCTTTGCTTTTGTGGAATCAATCCCCTTATCAGATATATATTATGCAATTATATGGATTGTATGTTCACCCCTTGAATGTGTTCTTTGAAAAACAAAATATTTGATTTTGATGTTATCCAGTTACCTGGGTTGTTTTGTTTTGTTTTTTTGGAGTATTTTTATGGCTTGTGCTTTTAATGTCACTGAGAAATATAGACTATCATAAGGCTAAAAAAAATAAAAAGAAAGAGATCTTTGCCCAATCCATTATCTTGATGTGTTTTTCCTATGCTTCCTTCAAGTAGTTTTATGGATCGGAGCTTTATGTTTAACTACTTAACTCATTTTGAGTTAATTTTTATAAATAGTGGGAGAGAGGTTTCTAGTATCATTCTGCTACAGATGGATATCCATTTTTCCCAGTATCATTCATTGAAAAGATTGTCTTTTCCCTCAATGCATAGCTTTGTGCCCTTTGTCAAAACTCAGTTCAGTGCATTTTCTCAGACTTATTTCTAGATTTTCTATTCTATTCCATTGGTCTATTCTATTCCATTGGTCTATGTATCTGTTTTTGTGCCAGTACCATGCTGTTTTATTATAACTATAATATATTTGGAAATCAGGTAGTATGATGCCTCCCACTTTAATCCTTTTTTGCATAGGACTGTTTTGATGATATTTATTATTTGATATTTGATAAAATGTGTTATTCCAAACAAATTTTAGGATCACTTGTTTTATTTCTGTGAAGAATGTCACTGGCATTTTGATAGCATTAAATTTATTGATCACTTCAGGTATTTATTTCTTCAGAGAGAGAGCGAGAGTAAAAGAAAGATAAGCACTGTCAACAGGGTGTTATCATTACAGGTAACATTTCCTAAACCACACACATGCACACACACTTTGGCCCTCTAACCAGCCAAGACTACATGTATGCATGTATGCCCTTCTTGTGCACAGGTTGAACAGAGATCCCAAACCAGTATCTTCCACATGGATTCTAGCACTGAAGAGCAGTGCCCTACTGCCTGTGTCACCACAGCTTGGCCACGAGAAGTCTTTAATGGGAGAAAAGATATCACAAGTGATTATTCCAATATGGAAGTGTTCTGTGTGTGTGTGTGTGTGTGTGTGTGTGTGTGCATCTGACTTTCTCTGAAGGAGAGTTCTCCATTATTATAGCAAATACCATTCTAATTTATATGAAGTTTGGTATCAGAAAGTGGAGAGTTAAAAGAAACAGATGCTAAAATGTGGACTAGACTGACTGGCATATTACACAAGGACAAAGAGAAGGACCCTACAATCTCAGAGTGATACTTGTTATGTGGTTGAAAAACAGCTGGTTAAATAATGGCCTATTTTATCTGGAGATACATGCCTTATGTGAACCAACACTATTAGGGGACTTGCTAGAAACAAAGATGTTGGAAGTTACTGGCCTCTCTACACCACTAGAGAAAGCAGCTTATGCTAAAGGTCATCTGTTTGAAGCGTGGCAAAAAGAAAATATGCCTTTGTTTAAAGAAATCCTTTCTGCCTGTGGCTTATAATATGAATGGCTTGAGAGGCTAATAATTTGGAGCTTGACAATTGGAAAAGCCTATTTTTATTTCTACTCCAAACCTAATGCTTTTATAAACAGAAGCAGGAGGGACAGAATTTACGACTTAACACTAAAAAGAAAAACTCAATTGTAGGGCTTCCCTAAAGCACTTTTCTGACAACGTAGATGATTACTCCTATCATGAAGAAGCAACTCAAATGTAATCTGTACACCAAGGATAGATTGCCTATGCCTTGTATCCAAAACCTTTTCTTTAAATTGTCTCAGTCAGAGTGTTGTACAGAGACCTATTAAAAAAGACAAAAGGACTCACATCAAGACTAAAACTATACCAGAGGATTTTGGTTACTAAGCCATAGAATTGATAAGGAAAAATACTGAAAGCCTAAAAATTGTAAAGAAATCTGATTGCCAAAGAAATCCCAAGTCTAATTAACAGTGTCTCATTATTACTCAACCCTAGGGTAAACACCAGGATGCTGATACAACATAATAAGTAGAATACTAAAGAGGCACAATGCTCTGAAATGGCATTTTCCCCAGTATAAATTTCAGATATAATTGTGAAAATAACTATTAAGCAAAAATCTTCTGTTCTTTATTTATGTAAGAGTGTCTGTCTATAAACTCACATGAGAATAACTTAAGAGAGAAATGAGCCTCCTCAACAGAGTAGGGTCACACCACATCCCCTTCCTCTAATCCTCCAATGGATTGTAGGCACTTGGGACATGCCCTATATGTTTTCAGGTGGACCAAGCAGGGGACTCAAATCATGGCTGCTGTATAGGATCTTGCTTTTTTGAGCAGTGCATTACTGCTGCACCATGGAGCTGACTCTAAGCAAAATTCTTAATGAGTAGAAGGAAAACTGGCCAGGAACTCTCTGTAAGCACAGGATGCTCTATGTATTTGCTTCTATTATTTCCTTTTATACATTGAATTTTGTAGGTTTTTAAAATCAGGATATCCTGTGTGCTCTCTCTTTTGTTTGTTTTTGCCACAGGGCATGTGCACTCACCAGAGAGACACAGAGAGAGGGAAAGTGAAAAAATTGACTCCCAGAAGGGATGGCCATACTGCAATCCATTCTTCTCCATTCTCCTCTCGGGATTTTTGGCATCCATGCACACACACCTGGCATGATTTTCATGCCACCAGGTCTGGGGCTTGAACCATGGTGGGCCATATAGGAATGCAGCACCGTAGCCATTATGCCACATGCTGGCCCTATCCTGTTCTCTTTTAAGCTTTTACTTAGGGGTATTGTGCACCAATCTTTGGGTTTTTTTATGCTTTATTTCATCATAAGCCACTGGACCATGAAGAAGGGCATTAATGTCTAATTGAAAGGGATAGCCTATCACTCAAATACACTGAACTTGGAAATATAGTGAGGAAAAATGAATAGCATTTTAGACTTTCTTGAAGACTACCTGGGCAATATTTAAAGTAAATATATACTACAGAGTATGTATAGCAATGTTGGATATTCAAACACTGTCGGGACATTGAAACTGCACAGCCAATATCCTTTTCTCCACTCCCTCTTGTATAGTAGCTTGGTGATTTGGATAGAACTGATCTTACCATCAGAAGATATTTGCTGGGCTTTGCGCAAACCGACTGAGGTAAGGTTATCAGCTCGCTATGGTGTTATGTTCAGGGCAAGTATATGATCTGAGAAGGTCCAATTAGAGAGAAGCTTAGACTTTTTGTTTTCTCTTTGGGAAAATGATCCTTCTTACATCTGGCTATGAGCAAAGAAACAGAAGTTTCCCTTTTTTTTGGAGAGGTTTTTGCTATAGGGCGCGTGTGCTCGGCAGACAGACAGAGACAGAAAGTGAGAAATCACACCCCTCCCCCCCAGAGGGATGGCCATGCTGCAATCCCTTCTCCTCCATTCTCCTCTTGGGATCTTGGGCAGGCATGCACATGCACCCGGCGTGAGTTTTAAGCCACTGGGTCCGGGACTTGAACCGCGGTCGACAACACGGGAATCCAGCGACATAGCCATTACACTAACAGACGTTTCTAAGGGTAGCTGACAGAAGCCAGCCTGCATCAACCTGACAAGTTATGGAAGGTAGGCTTGAGAGCCTAGCAGAGAAACAGAGACACATCTTTGCCTCTGTAACAAAAGTCTGTATTAAACTCTTGGGAAAACCTTGAACTTATTTTCTGAGACAATAATTTGCTTTGTGTCTTTAGTAGGTTTTAAACCAATAGCATCCTAAATAATAGAGTATATAACACACTTTAATGCACTTTAATGGTCTGTAGCAACTTAATAAATCTTTAAATAATCAACAATCATTTTAATATGCACTCATAGCATCTTTGGTGCCAAATGTTCTGATTTCAAATTCAAGGCTCAATTGCTCAGTTTGCCAAATCTAGTTAATTGGTGTTAGTCAAAATCATTATCATTAATGACACTGATGCTATTATCAATAAAATGAAGACATTTTGAAATGGTTCATGTATTCATCAAATGGAAATTTTTAGAAAGGATGTATTATCTTATTACAATCAGGGTGCCAAATGGGAATTTAATGCACTATTTTTTTCATAGGCTGGCTATAAATTGGAATATTTAAAACAATTCCTTTTCTCTTTCTTCTAAATAAATGGTAGTATCATCTGAATCTCTTACAAGGAAGAAAGATGATTAAAATAATCTGTTGATAGATTTCACAGCAATTATTCTTCATCATTACCAGCAACTGAACCCTCAGCCTTCATTTTTTTTAAGTTGCTTTTTTTGTAATCATGCCTATATTTTACCTCCTCATTTTCTGGTTACCTGACTTATAGTTTCTGTCATTAAATTGTTTACGTATTAATTTACTCTAAGTAAATTATGAAATATGTGTGTAAGAGTGTTTATGAAAACATAACCTTTTCTCTAATGATCACTAACTATAGCTCTCTTTTGTGTCACTTTAGCATAGAGGTTGATAGATTAGATTCTAGTCAGACTGTGTGTGTTTAGTTCCTGGCTCAGTCACATTTTTCCCCAGTTAGTTTTTTTATTTTAGGTTTTGGTTTTTTTTTTTTTTTTTTTTTGCATTCAATCACTATATATCACTTAGCTTGTAAAGTGAATTTACCCAACATGAATACACTTCACACCAGTCTAGTTAAGGATACTATAAGCGTTATCATCAGCAGATAATAATCCATATCTGTGTCCCATAAATGCCTTGCCTCTCTATTTTTCTCTTTAAATTCTTTTTATCTGTATGACTGTGGGTAAATTTCTTAGCCAGTCTATAAAATTTCTCAAGTGTACAAGTGAATACAGTATTAGAATCTTCTCCATTGGGTTATAAAGATTGAGTTAATTCATGAAAAAGGTTTAGAGCAATTCTTGGCATATAATTGTTCAATAAGAATTAGCACTTTTTAGGTTATTGTTCATCACCCTAGATATTAAGAGCTTTTGGTTTATTATCTAAGATCAAGAAGGAGGTTAGCCTAATAAATTGATTAGGAGCTTTAGAATTCAATACCTGTGTTGAGTTACATAGCTATTGTTTATAACCATGTTACCTTGGTCAAATAATTCCATATATATGAGTTTGTTCATAGCTGATGAAATTAAAATTCCATATACTATCTCAAGTTCATCAATGGAAAAAAAGACACAATGTGAAAGGGATGAGAGCACATTATACGATGTGAAGAACTGTGTTTATACATAAGAGGATTATGCATTCTCCAGTTGGATCAATAGAGTACCTTTCATTTCCTGTTCTAGGAATACAACAATCTAATTTCCACAAAGAGCACATTAATTTAATTTAATAACCAAAAGAAATGTAAGACTTAAGAAAATGATCTTTAAACTAATTTCCTATATGTCTCATTTGAATACCATTTAATGATATCCTAATTAAAGTCAAAATAAAATAATTACATAGGCATGAGAATATAACAATCATTAGATTCTTATCTTTATTAATCTGTACTGACCTATCATTATAAGTTCATTTAAACTTCTACTTCCTTCAGTAGTCATTAATATTAAACCAGTTGTTTTAAGAAACTCTCTGACAGCACAGTCACACATATATCAGGTTACAGTGTCTTCTGTTTACATTGTTAAATGATGTAATCTGTTTTATAGTGCACAATTTACTGATTTTTGCTAGTATGCTATATTACCTGAAATTATAATATAATTTCTTTCCTTCAGTTTTGTTTATTAAACTGTGATTTTCAAAGATTATGTCACAAATAATTTTCCAGCTCTTCACATTTATTAAGTTAAACTGTATGCAAAAGAGGTTTTATGTTATTAATTTTTAATTGCATATAATTTTAAAAATGTAAGTTCATCGAAGAAACAAACTATTGAAAATTCAAAAATTAAAATTCTATAAAATTAATGGTAGAAAATTTACTGTAGAACATTTGCGAATATATCCTCGGTAATAGGTATAACTATAGACATATACCTGCAGAAATACAGTCATCTTACAGTCATAAGGTTGTCTTAGCTACGTTTTAACTCATATGATATATTGTAAAACTTTCCCATTCAGTTAAATTTTCTTTTATTTGTTAGTTCTTACAACTCTATGGCATTGTATCATTTCAACGTATAATAATTTATTTAAAGAAGCTAATAGAGCATATTTAAAGATGCAAATTTCCACAGAGAGCACATTACTTTAATAATCAAAAGAAATATAAGACTTAAGAACCTGATGTGTAAGTCATCTTTCTGTATGTCTTATTTGAATATTCTTTTAAAATCTCCTAATTAAAAACAAAAAAAATAATGACATAGGCACAAAAATATATCTTTACTTCTTTTACTTTAAATTTTGGACTGTTCCATTAAAACCAATGGATTCCAGTAAATTAAGATAAACGAAAGATCCTCTTTTACACTGTTATTATAAAAATACTGAATGCATACTAAAAAATAATATCTACCATGTTTCTTCTATGATCAGATTTGTACCTATTAGCTAGTTGATATTTTATAAGAATGTTATGAGGAAAGAACTATTTTTTTTTGGAGACGTTTTTGCTATAGAGCGCATGCGCTCGCCAGACAGACAGAGACAGACAGAAAGCAAGAAATCACCCCACAGGGGGCAAGGCCACATCACAATCCCTTCCCCTCTCAAGATCTTGGGCACACATGCACATGTGTCTGGCATGAGTTTAAGCCACTGGGTCTGGGACTTGAACCGTGGTTGACTACATGGGAGTCTAGCAACATAGCCATTATGCTAGCTGCTGGTCCTGGAACTATTTGTTTTTTTTTTTTAATTTGCCAGAGGATACACGCACTTGTCAGAGAGAGAGAGAGGAGAGAGAATGTGCGAAAGCATCCTCCATGAGGCACTGTCATACTGCCCTTCTCCTCCATTTCTCCCTCCTTCAGGATTTTGGGCGTGCATGCACACATGTCTGGCATGTTTTTCAAGCTACTGGATCCGAGACTCAAGCCATACAGTTGGACATGTAAATCCAGACACTTTAGCCACCTGACAAACAACTGGCCTGGAAAGAACTATTCTTAAGCTATTATTTAAAATGAGAAAAAAATATTAAGATCTCAAAGAGATATTAGCACTACAATGTTTATTATAGCACTATTCATAATAGCCAAGATGTGGAAACAGCCTAAATGCCTGATGGATGAATGGAGGAGTGGAGTATGTACATAAAATGGAATTTTATTTAGTGTGCAAGAAGAAGGAAATCCTGCAATATACGACAACATGGATGAACCTTCATACATTATGCCAAGTGAAATAAGACAGTTACGGAAGAAAAATATTGACTAATTCAAATCATATGAGGTATCTAAAATGGTTAAATTCAGCTGAGTTCAGTTGTGGTTTCTAGAGGCTAGGAGGAGGAGGAAATAGGAAAATGCTAATTAATAGGCATAAAGTCTCAATTATGCAAGATGAATAAGTTCTAGCGATCTGCTGTACAACACTGTCACTATAATTAACAACACTGTATTGTGCACTTGCAAATTTGTAGATTGCTTTGTAAGTGTTCTTACAAAAAAGAAAAAGAAGACAACATAGTTTCGACAAATTTTATATATATCACAAAGCAGAAAATGATATTCTATGGGATTTTTCTGCTAGCAATTTTCAACACATGTTTTATGTAAAATAAAATGTCAACTCAGATTATTCTAGCAGTAAAAACAAAAATGAACAAAATACGCAGTACTATATCCTGTCACACATTTAGTAAATAGCGGACCCCAAATTAGAAGTCAATGTCAGATTGATTAGAAATTGTGTGTGTATGTATGTGTGAGAGTGTGTATGTGTATGTGTGAGTGTGTGTGTGTGTGAGAGAGAGAGAGAAAGACAGCATGCTCAGGACATTTTAATCCTGTGAAGTCAAAGAGCAGCTGCTTAAGCCAACATGTATACAAGCTCTACCCAGGGATATTTTTCCCCTAACCAACAAGAATAAATTCAAACATGAAATTTCTCTTTCCTTCCCTCTCCCTCTTTCCATCCCTCCTTCTCTCACAACCACAGCTACCTTATCTTTCCCTGTCCCATGACCAAACAACAGTCTGTGCATTTCACTGTTTGTCATTCGTGAAGAGAAAATTTGACTAGTCAACTTAAAAATCATCTGCCTGTCACTCCTGTGAAGAATTCTAATAAGTAAATGACCAGGGTCTCTTGACTCCCACCCCACTACCGACCATGGAAATAATACTTTTTTTTTTAAATCATGTTTTCGATAGGTTAATCACCTAATTGTAAAATTTTCTAAATGAAATGAATGCACTAAAAAAAAAAAACAAGAATCATGAGGTCATTTTTAAAAGAGAATTTTGCTATAGAGCGTGTACACTCGCCAGAGAGACAGAAAGTGAGAAATCATTCCCCAGGGGGATGGCCACATTGCAATCCCTTCTCCTCCATTCTCCTCTCAGGATTTTAGGCATGCATGTACATGCGCTCAGCATCAGTTTCAAGCCTTCAGGTCTGGGACTTGAACTGGAGTTGGCCACGTGGGGGTCCAGTGATGTAACCATTATGCCACCTGCCAGTCCCAAATCTTTTGTGTTACTAAAATTATGTGTTGCACTTCGTAGTGTCATATGGCTGGGGTTATTCCATGCAAATTAGTATAAGGAAGGAAATAATAAAAATCAGAGCACAAGTAAGAGAAACAGAGGTTAGAAAAACAATAGAAAATATCAACAAAATGAAGAGTTGGATTTTTTTTTTTTGAGAGGTTTTTGCTGTAGGGCGCATGCGCTCACCAGACAGAGAGAGACAGAGAGGAAGCAAGAAATCACCTCCCCAGGAGGGATGGCCACGCCGCAATCCCTTCTTCTCCATTCTCCTCTCGGGATCTTGGGCACGCACACACACGTGCCCGGCGTAAGTTTTAAGCCACCGGGTCCAGGATGCGAACAGCGGTTGACTACGTGGAAGTCCAACAACATAGTCATTATGCTAACTGCTGGTCCCAAGAGTTGGGGTTTTGAAAAGATAAACTGACCTGTTCTTGACACTGACTGATTCCACAATATACACTTTAGATTCCGTGGAACACAGTACGTGGAAATTGTCTTCATTCTTTTTGTTGTTGTTGTTCTTTGTTAAATGAATGAACAAAACTGCGAACAATTTTGTGTCCAAATGTTCTTAAAGTCTAGGGGAAAACATTCCTTAGGAGCTAAATGCAATTTGAGCACAAGTTAACAGAAGGCATTTTAATGCCAGGCAGTGAAAGAAAGTAGAAAGTCAGAGTTCTAAAGATGTGGGTGATAAAAAGGTAGAATTGTCTTTCATGGAAATAGAAGTACTATTTTTTTTTAGGAGGATAGATTTGGTAACATAATAAAATAAAGGTTAAAATAGTCAATGTAAGGAGATTTAAAATATTTAGGGAAAAGACTACATATTAATCAAATTTTTCTATTCCATTCACGCAGCATGATGAAATTGATATCAGTCCAAGAATTGTTTGCTAAATCATTAATGCCTATTTCTCACCACCTTTTTATACTTCTAAAAAAGAAGCTGTATTATTACTTGTGCTCATGATTCCTGTATATGATTATGAAATTTAATTCACAAATCCTCACTGATTGTTAAAGAATAATTCATTTTAGGGCCAGCCCATAGTGATGTGGTTAAGCCCTATGCATTGAAAGCAGAATCCACATAACCAATTATGGTTTGAATCCTGGTCACTGTAGATTACATGTGTATGGAGAATGGAGGATAAAGGACTGTGGTGTAGCCTCCCCCAAGGGGAGGGTGATTTGTCACTTTCCCAGTCTGTCTGTCTCTCCTAGGCAAGTACACATGCCCTATGGCAAAATCCTCAAAACAACAATAACAAAAAAGAATAATCCATTTTAGTGAAGTAGTAGATGAAAGGTAAGGCAGATAGTCTTACTTTCCGTAATGATGTGATATTTAGGTGAAATGATTATATTAATGGTTCTTGATATTTATTTCTAATATTGTGGTACCTAATAATGTCTGACAGTGTATATTATAGTAAGAACACAAAAGGGAAACTTGGTATAGGTAGATTTACAGCTTGATATACAATAGACTTAGAACTAGCCTGGAAAAAATGTCTTTACCTCTGGTGATACCCAGATGTCTGTTTTTTATTTGTTTTAAATTCTTGGCTAAACTAGAGGTAACAGTTTAAGGCATTTTTTTAAGAGGTTTTCTCTTTAGGGCATGTGCACTTGCTTGAAAGAGAAAGAGACAGATAGACAGAGATAGTGACAGTAGAAGTGAGAAATCACCTCCCAATGGAGATGGCCAAGCCACAATCCCTTTTCCACCATTCTCCTGAGATTTGGGGCATGCATGCACACACGCCCAGTGTAAGTTTTATGCCACCAGGTCCAGGACTTGAAACACCATCAGCCATATGGGAGTCCAGCACCTTAACCACTACATCACCTGCTGGCTTCCACATTACCCTTTTCTATGACTGTATTTTTATTATTTTTGTTTGTTTGTTTTGTTTTTCCTTTAGGGCACATGCACTTACTAGAGAGCAGCAGAGAGAGAGAGAGAAAGAGAAAGTGAGAAAACACTGACTGATTCCACAATATACACTTTAGATTCCGTGGAACACAGTACGTGGAAATTGTCTTCATTCTTTTTGTTGTTGTTGTTCTTTGTTAAATGAATGAACAAAACTGCGAACAATTTTGTGTCCAAATGTTCTTAAAGTCTAGGGGAAAACATTCCTTAGGAGCTAAATGCAATTTGAGCACAAGTTAACAGAAGGCATTTTAATGCCAGGCAGTGAAAGAAAGTAGAAAGTCAGAGTTCTAAAGATGTGGGTGATAAAAAGGTAGAATTGTCTTTCATGGAAATAGAAGTACTATTTTTTTTTAGGAGGATAGATTTGGTAACATAATAAAATAAAGGTTAAAATAGTCAATGTAAGGAGATTTAAAATATTTAGGGAAAAGACTACATATTAATCATATTTTTCTATTCCATTCACGCAGCATGATGAAATTGATATCAGTCCAAGAATTGTTTGCTAAATCATTAATGCCTATTTCTCACCACCTTTTTATACTTCTGAAAAAGAAGCTGTATTATTACTTGTGCTCATGATTCCTGTATATGATTATGAAATTTAATTCACAAATCCTCACTGATTGTTAAAGAATAATTCATTTTAGGGCCAGCCCATAGTGATGTGGTTAAGCCCTATGCATTGAAAGCAGAATCCACATAACCAATTATGGTTTGAATCCTGGTCACTGTAGATTACATGTGTATGGAGAATGGAGGATAAAGGACTGTGGTGTAGCCTCCCCCAAGGGGAGGGTGATTTGTCACTTTCCCAGTCTGTCTGTCTCTCCTAGGCAAGTACACATGCCCTATGGCAAAATCCTCAAAACAACAATAACAAAAAAGAATAATCCATTTTAGTGAAGTAGTAGATGAAAGGTAAGGCAGATAGTCTTACTTTCCGTAATGATGTGATATTTAGGTGAAATGATTATATTAATGGTTCTTGATATTTATTTCTAATATTGTGGTACCTAATAATGTCTGACAGTGTATATTATAGTAAGAACACAAAAGGGAAACTTGGTATAGGTAGATTTACAGCTTGATATACAATAGACTTAGAACTAGCCTGGAAAAAATGTCTTTACCTCTGGTGATACCCAGATGTCTGTTTTTTATTTGTTTTAAATTCTTGGCTAAACTAGAGGTAACAGTTTAAGGCATTTTTTTAAGAGGTTTTCTCTTTAGGGCATGTGCACTTGCTTGAAAGAGAAAGAGACAGATAGACAGAGATAGTGACAGTAGAAGTGAGAAATCACCTCCCAATGGAGATGGCCAAGCCACAATCCCTTTTCCACCATTCTCCTCCTAGGATCTTGGGCATGCACGCACACGTACCTGGCATGAGTTTCAAGTCATAGGACTTGAACCATGGTCAGCCATGTGGGAGTCCAGAGACATGATCGCTACACCATCTGCTGGCCCCTTAAAGCATACTTTTTAAGGTCCTAAACTCCCAGATAACCTCCAGGATGGTATTCTTCACTGATGTTTTGAGGTTGGCCTGATGAATTTGACAAAGCAAGCTTTATCACATGGCCAAGGAGACTTAAAAGGGCTTCCATTGAGAACTAATCTTTGAGCTTCCCCAAAGTCAAGGTTTCTCACTGAGATCTTGATGGTTCTACCGGGAGACACAGTACTTCCTTACATATTACTAAGAGCATGTGGGAAACATAAAATATCTCCCAAACTTTTGATGCTTGTTGTACTCTTTCTCTTGTCCTATGACATTGTTTGCCTTTATATAAAAACTTCAAATGAATAGACTCAGTGGAGTCTAGTGAGTCTTTTAAAATATCTGAACTGAGGAAATCGTTCTAATACGTTATTTCCTATACATAATATATCCTAGAGACCAGAAGTAATATGTATTTTTAAATGGTTTTTATATTCTCTTCCATATTTTTTGAATATTCTCTTCCAAATTTTTTGAAAAATAATTATATACTGAAGTGAATAAAATATGCCTATATTCTGTGAGCTTTTGTGATAAATCATAGACTAATCAACATTTTGAAAAACAATTCAGTTAGTTCCTATCTTATCTATCATACGTTTTGTTAGAAAACATGGTTTAGTGGACCAGCAGTTAGCATAATGTCTGTGTCACTGGACTCCCATGTAATCCACCACAGTTTGAGTCCCGGACCTGGTGGCTTAAACTCTCACTGGGTGCATGTATATGTGTGCCTGAGAGGAGAGTGGAGGAGAAGGGATTGCGGCATGGCTCCCCCCGGGTGTGATTTCTCACTTTCTGTCTCTCTGTCTCTCTCTGTCTTTCTGGCGAGTGCACACTCCCTATAGCAAAAACACTCTCAAAACAAAACAAAACAAAACAAAACAAAACATGTTTTTGCCATTCTAAAACACTAACTGTATTTCTCTTCTTACACCAGAAAATACAATCCTGGGCCAGCGGGTGGCATGGAGGCTAAGGCAACTGGATCCCTCATGGCTGACTATGCCATTTGAATTCTGGACCTGGTGGCTTGAAAAACATGCCAGGATTATGTGTGTATGTGTGGAAGATCTCAAAAGGAGAATGGAGGAGAAGGGATTGTGGCTTGGCTATCCCCTCTAGGGAGTGATTTTTTCTCCCCATCTCTCTGTGTTTCTCTTTCTCTGTGTCTCTCTTTCCACTGAGTGCACATGCCCTATAGAAAACTTAAAGATGTATATATGATTGTTATGTATGTATGATTTTATATATATATATATATATGTATATATATATATATATTCCTGAATTTTAATTGGACTTTTACTTCAATTTAAAAAATCAAAATTATTCTGTTTCATTTAAAAAAATGAACCCTTGGGACCAGCAGTTAGAGTAATGGCTATGTCGCTGGACTCCCACGTAGTCGACTGCGGTTTGAGTCCTGGTGATTTCTCGCTTTCTGTCTCTCTGTCTCTCTCTGTCTGGCGAGTGCACGTGCCCTATAGCAACAACCTCTCCAAAAAAAAAAATGAACCCCCAAATTCCAGGAATCATATGCCTCCAATTCTTAGATCCATAAAAAATTTAAGAAGTTGCTCATTTCTTCAAATGTTACCAAGTAAATTTTTCATAATATTTTATATAGCATTTATAACTATCACTAAGAAATTCTAATAGAATACAATAGAATTTTTTTTTTTTTGGAGAGGTTTTTCGCTATAAGGCGCGTGCATTCGCCAGACAGAGAGAGACATAGAGACAGAAAGCGAGAAATCACCCCCCAGGGGAGATGGTCACGCCGCAATCCCTTCTCCTCCATTCTCCTCTTGGGATCTTGGGCACACACGCACACGCGCCCGGCGTGAGTTTTAAGCCACTGGGGGTCGACTACATGGGAGTCCAGCGACACAGCCATTACACCAACTGCTGGTTCCAAAATTTCAAATGCTAGTGTTATCAAAGGCCTAACTTTTTTCCAACAAATAGAAAATTGTCCTCACCAATAGCCTTTCAGTCATCAAACAGAGTAAGTTTCATCAACACAAAGGTTCTTTGTCTATAAATTTTAACCTACCATTTGAGAACTACTGAAATTATCTTTTGTGAAAAAGTGAGAAAGCTCTATATCAGGCCTATGCTTTGATTACCTGAGATCAGTTCTTCCATGCAAACTTAAGTATTACATCTCAAATTATTAATGTAGACCATCTGTTAAAAATTCATATACTGGATCATTTGAAAAATCATGACACATTTTTGCATAGAAAAACATAGTCACTGGTCACATTTCCAACAATCCAATATTTAGGCCCAGCCTTGGTGGCACAGGTGGTAGAGTATTGATCTGCAGCACTGGAAACCACACGGTTGACCATGGGTCTGATCCTTAGTCAATATGAAACATGATGGGTGTGTTCACTCAAGAGCCTCACTAGCCTGAGGTCTGGAAGAAAGGGACTGCAGAGTGAGGTGATCCTGTCAGAGGTCTGTCTGTCTGTCTTTCCTCTCTTTTTCTCTCTGTCTCATGCATGCTCCCACATGATAACACTCTCTTTCATACTCTCTCTTATGAAATAAATCAAAATTCATTTAAAACATAAAGGTTTATACATTTAACATGACTTCAAAAAACTGTCAAAAATTTATACAGGCCAGTAATGTGATATTTTAAAAATTTATGTATAAATAGAAATGTCATTTTGAGCCTCAAAATTGTTTGCTCTCCCTTTCCCTCACTTCTTGTTCCCCAAACCAACCTGTCACTCTCTCTCCTTTCCGTCTCACTGTCCTTTTCTCTCCTTCTCATTCTCCTTCTCTCGCCTCTGATTTTCTCTTCCCTTGTCTCTCTTTCTCTCAACATATACCCACAGAAGTTGTTGTGAACCAAAATCCACCAGGCTATTCAAAACTCTTATATTTGAGGGTGATTGTGAATACATATCTACTTATCTACTTAGGGTTTCTTGTTTAAGTTTATTTACTTCCCCATTGTATTTACAACACCTTTAACCACTTCCTTTTCCATACATGGTTCACCTTTCATCAATAAGTGACAATTTCCCTCTCTACCTACTCTTATTGCCGCTGAAGCAATAGGGATTCTTAGGGCAGAAAACATCCGCAATAATCTATTTCTTCCATATCTTGAACTCAGGCTTATCTCCAAGACTATAATTTCATTTACTAAAGTTATACTCCATCTGAAATAATTTTATCCTTCCCTTCACTTACCTAAGGCTCCAAAAATCCTTTTGGGATGAACTTACTCCTTGAATTTTGTCTTAAGTACCTCTCCATAGACCATAATAGGATGAATAAACTGCAGATTCATTCTTGGACTCCATTTAGTAGACTTGCAATAGGTCTCATGCATTTGTAATACTTTTTAAAAAAATGTGTGGGATTTTTAAAGTTTATTTCCTCTGTGAATGAGAAAGACAGAGAGAGACAGTGTGTGTACCGCTAACAGGATCCTAATATTGTGATCCACCCTTACTCTTTAGCCAACTCCAGATCATAGGCAAGTGTGTACCTTGCATTCTCAGGGACTTGAACCAGGAACTTTTCCTTGTGGCACTGCTTTGCAGAGGATCATATTTTACCACTGCATCACCATCTATCTCCATGAATCTGTATCTTTAATACTTCCTTGAGTTAGTTGAGAAAATAAAATACATGTTCTAAATACAAGGTAGCATATCATACTTTGTATTATTTATTTTTTTATATATAAACTTTCTTTTAAAGTATGGTTGATATGATTAATAATTATTGTGAGAAAGGGTAAAGGATGTAAATCTGTGTCCAGTTTATACATTGGAACTGCTTCTAAAATGCTGGACAATTTATTGAAGTCATGGGTAGTTACTCGGTAAGTAGTGATGCTCACTTAACTCTCTCCTGGACTACGTAATTTGATTTTTAAGATTTGTTTGTTTATTTAAATTTGACCAGAGAGGAACAGAGCAAGAGTGAGAGCAAGTGAGAAAGCAAGCCACGAGGTCAGGGATTGGAACAGTGGTTGGCCATGTGGGAGTCCAGCACCCGTAACCACCATGCTACCTGCTGGCCCCTAGACTATGTAATTTAATGGGGTAATTGCACATATAACAAATATGCTATGCATTCATTCAATCAATATGTTTTTAGTACCTACTCTTTGTTGTAGACTGAGTCCTTTACCTCTTGATGTTTTCAATTATTAAAGAAAAATAACATACAAATATAATAGTGTTTGTAGTAATAAATGTTATGAAGAAAATAAGAAAGCTTGCAAAGAAGATACAGAGCAATAGTGGTATTCTAATAAATGGGGTAGTCTGAAAACACCTCTCTGAGGCCTTAGTAAGGTTAGGAAGAGAGCCATGTGAATATCTGGGAAAGAGCATTTAATGGCAAAGTTAGTAGGCCATAATAATTACCACTGAGTGATGGGATGAGGGGTAGGAAAGAAGGTAGGCTATCTAGGGGACAGAGCATGTGAGGATTTTGAATTTTCTTCAGAGTATAAAGTAAAATTACTTCAGGATTCAGAACTGCTCCAAATACCTCACCATGTGTCCCATGACTGATTACCTTTTACAACCTGTCTCAAGCCTGTGATGAAACACATTGAGGCCATGTGACTGGCTTTGTCCATGAGCTGTGAGAGGAAGGAGCATAAGTCACTCCCAGTCCAAGCATTTCATTGCCAATATGAGCACTTCATGATCTTTACTTCTCTCTGCAGAGTGACTGGGAATATTCTAGATGGTGTCTGTTTTATCAGGCTAGGTCCCTGAATGATTACAAAGAATAGGGTCCCCTTGCTGACATTTAATTCACATGTGGTATGAGCAAGTTTTTTTAAAGTAGTGATATTTAGCTTATTTACGGTAGTGAAATTTAGTTACCAGGTCTAGAGTGACTAGGAATGGCACTTAATAAAGATTGTTAAGTGATTTACTGACAATCCGACAACAGTCCTAGCCTGCATAAAATGATATATAAGTAAATCTTCAAGTCAGAATCAGGATATCCTTGTGAGCAGCTTTGCCGTAGTTCTTAGCACGTAACAATTACTCTGTAACTGTTTATTGAATGAAAGAATGAATGCAACTATTAATCTAAAGGGAGGCTATTAAGACTTATTGCCTCAATTTTTCAAGGACCATTGAGTAATAATGGCTTATTTCCTTAAAAATCAAGAGGGCAAAAAACCAGTTACTAAGTTATTAAATTTCAAATGAAAAAATTAGTGAAAAAGAAGCAAAAATAAAAATGTTATTTCATAAATACAAGGCAATAATTAAATCTGAATTTATTCACCTCACTAAATTACACAGAATTTCAATTGTGTGTGTGTATGTGTGTGTATGAATTATAGTGTAGATAATGAAACTGGAGTCCTAGTTATATGAATGGGACTAAGAAGCAATACAAAAAGGAAAGTATCATTAGAGACAGCCCATAGATATAGCTTAGAACAGAACACATATGCTACATAAATATTTTATATTATTAGTAGTATATGTATGTTGTTATTTGTGTATGAAATGCGTATAAAATATAATTATATTTCATACACTATTTGCAACTTTCTGTTTTAACCAAACCACGTATCAGAGCTATCTGCAGAACACATATCCTACATAAATATTTTATATTATTAGTAGTATATGTATGTTGTTATTTGTGTATGAAATGCGTATAAAATATAATTATATTTCATACACTATTTGCAACTTTCTGTTTTAACCAAACCACGTATCAGAGCTATCTTTACAAGTAGATCTCTATAGCATGAATTTTAAAAGTTTCGTAATATTAGGTTTTACCGATACCAAAATAATGGATATTTTCTTATCTAAACTTACATTCTTTAAAAAAATGTTTTAACTATTTCTTACTAACATTATTACAGGCATCAGGTTATTGTTCTTAGACAAATTTCTAGAGGTATAAATGCAAATTTAACAAATCACATATTTAAAGTTTGTGATTTATTTTAAAAGATTTGCTCCAGAAAGAGAAATTGGTTTGTTTGGTCATAAGCCCTCTTATAATTTTTGAGATTTTCTGTTTCCTTATGCTCTGGAAAATAATCAGTATTATCACTGTTTCAATTTACTTATATGTAAGTAAAAATGATTTCATTGTTTTATAGTATAAATCATTCATTACTAGGTAAGCCAAATGTCTTTTATTTAAGAATTATTTTATTTAATATTCTTCTTCTTCTTCTTTTGATCTGCTACAGTACATGTCTGCTCACCAGAGAGAGAAAGTGAGAAAGCAAACCGCCCGGTCCAGGACTCAAAATGTGGTTCCTCACATGGGAGTTCAGCACCTTAACCTCCACGCCATCTGCTGGCCCGTAGAATGTCTTTTTATTTAATTACTAATATGTTTTTGTTTTCTTTGTCTTTTTCTTTCTCAAATTCTTTATGAATTTTCCTATTGGGGTGTTCTGCTTTTCCTTATTGATTTGTCACATAAATTTATATATGAAGTGTAGTATTAATCTTTTGTATGATATAAAAGCTACAAATAATTTGCCTAATTCCAAATCATAGTCAAATAATAAAGCTTATTTAAATTTTCACTTGTTTATGAGCTTTTTTATATGCATTCTAACCACTGCATAACACAGTAAGAATTGACTTACTAAATACCTTCATCCAGTCAGTAATTTCTATAATTATAGACTATGAAACAATAGAAATGATAAGATTTTAACTTGTTTCCAGTTTATTTTTTTTTCCATGAGTGACATTAAACAGAGAGAGAGAGAGAGAGAAAGAGAGAGAGAATACGACCCCAACAGGATCTTGATACCATAATCTACCTCCAGCCTCAGCTAGGTCTGGTTCATGGGCATGCATAGAAATTGTATAATTTTTAGGAGAATAATAGTTTATTTCACATTCATTACTGCCTTCTAGGATCAAGTGGGCAATGAGCAATTAGTAAATTAATGATAATCCTATAGTGCTTCTGGCATACTTGTTCCTGAACTATTTAAGGTACCAAATAGTTAAAATGGCTTTAATCACTCAACTCACAAGAAATTTAAATGATAAAATAGAAATAGAAGAATCCATGGGCACATCTTATTTCTAATTCCATTAATGATCCAAATTTCCTCTTGAAATGACTTTTCTAGGTATTATAAAGTAAATTTTAATGTTTCAGACGGAGAACTACATATCTCAGGAAGCAGATAATTGCTACTGGATTTAGCAATCTGACCCACAATATAGAAATTTCTAATTAAAGTGCTCTTTTTATAATGCTAATCTTGCAGCCAAAAATTTCCTTGGGACATGTTATAATGAAGATTAAATGTACTAAGATTTTAAATTAACCAATGATCCCAGAGAAATCTAATAAATATTTTCATAAATGTTCACTGTAAGTAAATTTTATTATAAAGTAATCTCATTGTAATATATCACTCTCTTTATTGATATCACTAGGCTTTGAGTAAATGAACTAATAGAAATAAATATTTAAAATGCTAATCTTTAAAATGTGAGGTTTTTTTTTTTTTTTGAGGTTTTCACTATAGGGCACGTGCGCTTGCCAGACAGACAGAGAAAGACAGAGAGACAGAAAGCGAGAAATCACCCCCCAGGGGGGATGGCCATGCCGCAATCCCTTCTCCTCCATTCTCCTCTTGGGATCTTGGGCACGCACGCACACGCGCCCGGTGTGAGTTTTAAGCCACCGGGTCCGGGATGCGAACCACGGTCAACTACATGGGAGTCCAGTGACATAGCCATTATGCTAACTGCTGGTCCCCTAAAATGTGAGTTTTATAAAGGTAAAAGAGAAACATGGTTTTCTGTAGCTGAATTGGTAGGCCGGTGATCTAGAAACAGAGTAATGTAAAATATTATCAATTCATCATTGGTTCTTTCAAGGATAGTCTTCTTTCCCCAAGAATCTAATTGATAATATTTCAGTTATGAAAAATTGATGGGGCCAGGTGGCACAGTGGTAGTGCAACTGAAGCCACATGAGATGGTCCTGCATTCCTTTCCTGGGACTTCCCTGTGCACACCAAACATATGCATGCACACTCATGATCCAGGCTGTCTGAGACTGGGGATGAATCTCTGCATAAAAACCTTGTGGGTGGTGCCTACTTCTCTGTTTCTCACTCGCTTTCTTTTTCTGTGTCTCTGTCTCATAGAAAAAATAAATAAACTAAAAATTGATAACTACATTCTTATCAAAGCAGATCATAAATAATTGATATGAGCACTAATTACATGCTGGTTTCACAACCACTATAAATTAATTACTGCTAAAAAAATAGATCCTTTCCAAATAATTTATCTTTTTCTTTATTTTTACAAGCTTTCAGAGGGTAAAGTTTTGGTGAAAATAAAAACAAAATAAATAAAATACCAGTAGATTTACAACCTATATTGGATTACCACAGATAGCACATAACAGGAGGCAATATATTATTCTGCATATTTGATAGGAAGTTTATACTGATTAAGCACACATTATTCCATTTTTCCACTGATAACAGTCACAGGAAAAACTATAATATGTAAGGATATGTGCTGATGGAATTCTTTTTTTTTAATAAGAATTTTGCCATAGGATGTATGCACTCGCCTGAGAGAGACAGAGAGAGACAAAGAGAGGGAAAGTGTGAAAACATCACCAAGGGATGATGGCCACACACAATCTCTTCTCCTCCATTCTCCTATTGGGATGCTGGGTGCACGCACACATGCGCCCGGTTCTGGGCTTGACCATTGTCAGCCATGTGGGAGTCAAGCACCTTAACCAATATGCTGCCTGCTAGCTGCATGTGCTGATGGAATTCTATAACAGGGATCACAATAGGAATTCTAGAGTAGGGATCATAATAAGACATGAATATCCACTAATTAAACATTTAGAAAATACATCTGTTTAAGTGCTCATTTTGATGTTATCATATTTAGAGTATAATTTCACTGAAAAAAGTGTAAATAATTTTAATTAAGGCATAATTATTATAATATTAACATACTGGGTTGTCAGATAAGTCCCAATGTGGTTTTCTATGCAAAAACAAGGGACCAGCAGTTGGCACAATGGCTATGTTGCTGGACTCCCATGTAGTCAACCGTGGTTTGAGTCCCGAACCCGGGGGCTTAAATTCACATTGGGCACGTGTGTGTGCGTGCCCAAGATCCCAAGAGAAAGGAGGAGAAGGGGTTGAGTTGTGGCCATCCCCCCTGGGGGGGGGATTTAATGCTTTCTATCTCTCTGTCTTTCTGGTGAGCGCACACATCCTATAGCAAAAAAAAAAAAAAAACCAATAACAACAAAAAAACTTCCCAAGAAAAATCAGTCATGACTTTTCCAATGACCCCAATATTTTATATAAACTAAATGTATTTGAAAAATAATAACATTAGTGCGCAAAAATAAACTCGGTTTTCTATTCCATTTTTCTACAACCTTTTTCAAGTCTCTTCATATGTGCACTCCCATATCTGTTGCAACACTATTCACGATAGCCAAGATTGTGTAATATCTTAAGTGTCCATTGATAGGTAAATGGATTTGGAAAATGTTAAATGTACATGTAAGAGAATATTATTAATTTTCAGAAAAATAATCTTGCCATCTCAAAGACATTGATGAGCTTTGAGGACATTGTGCTAAGTGAAGTAAAACAGTTGCAAAAGGAAAAATACTGCATGATTTCCCTTAAAGGAGAATTGAAAACAGTAAAACTCATAAGAATCAGAGAGTGGAATAATGGTTCCCAGAAGTTTGGGGGAGGAGAAAATAGGGAGTTGCTAATTAGCAGGCATGAAGTTTTAGTTAGGCAAGATGAGTAAGTTCCCAAGATCTGCTGTACAAGTTTGTGTCTACTGTATTGAACACTTCAAATCTGTTAAGAGGGTGGAGCCCATGTTAAAAGTTCCTGAAACTCATAAGAATCAGAGAGTGGAATAATGGTTCCCAGAAGTTTGGGGGAGGAGAAAATAGGGAGTTGCTAATTAGCAGGCATGAAGTTTTAGTTAGGCAAGATGAGTAAGTTCCCAAGATCTGCTGTACAAGTTTGTGTCTACTGTATTGAACACTTCAAATCTGTTAAGAGGGTGGAGCCCATGTTAAAAGTTCCTGTCACAAGGACCAGCACTTGGCGTAATGGCTATGTTGCTGGATTCCCATGTAATCCATCATGGTTTGAGTCCCAGACCCAGTGGCTTAAACTCATGGGGGGGGGTAGGGGGCGTGTGTGTGCATGTCCATAATCCTGAGAGGAGAAGGGATTGCAGGGTAGCCATTTCCCCAGGGGAATGATTTCTCACTTTCCATCTCTCTGTCTCTTTCTGTCTTTCTGGCGAGTGCAACGCCTTATAACAAAAACCTTTCAAAGAAAAAAGTTCCTACCACAATAAAATAACACTTTTCAAGAGTCAAAGGGTAAGATTCTAGTGATTGAAAATATTACTAACATATATTTACTTTCCCTCCAATTTTAAAATTCTTCTCAGAAGTCTTCAGCGTACTGATCCATAGAGTTGAGCTCAAACTTGACAATTCCATTTCTAGGTCACTTTCTCAGACACATCAGAAAGTATAAAGGCCTCGGGAAGCAGACCAATGGTGCTCTTACTCTAAGGAGTGCCTCCTACTGGCTGGCTTTGTGCCCTACCTTTGCCTATTCTTTTACACAATCTGCATTCAATTTAAGGGACAAACAGTGTTGAGAAGGTCAATGGCAGAGACAGAGTGAAAAAAATCTCTTTGTTCTCTAGGTCTTCCCTGCACAGAATCACCAGAAATAAAACCACCTTGAAGTGCCATTTTCTACTTCATAAGGAAGTGTCACTGTGTTTTGCTGTATATGTTTCCACTACTATTCCTCAGCAAGTTTAGAACTGGAAAAGCACAACCTCTTCCTTAGGGTCCTTTATCTGATAATATTAGTTTAGGAAGTTCCCAAACCCTACACACACAATGATTTGAAAATTTATTTAAAAATCAATTCAAAATTGAAGCTATATCTTCCCGTAGAAGTACTGATAAAAAAAAAAAAAAACATAATAAGATTCTTAAATCAGACCACAAAATTACACCTAACTCCTGATGTATTTAAGACAGTAATCACAATACAGGTTGACATTTTTTGTTTGGTTGTTTTTTTTAAGAATGTACAATGTGCCCATAATCAGAACAAGTTCTTCATATAATTCACTGCACTTAACCCTCTTTATATGGTAGTTCTGAGTTGGATTCACATGAGGAAACCTGAGACCCAGGAAGTGTAAGAAACTCTCAAGGTCATACAGCTAGAAAGTGGCAGAGCTGGAATATGATCCTAAATCTTTCTGATATCAGAAATTGTGCTGTCTCCTTTTTGGTCAGCCAATACTCTTCCTCCTCAAGAATGCACATTTCTCTGAGTAAATGTGGTTCTAGCTTAGGGATTCAGAAATACACAATTTCCTGTTTCTGAAGTATCAAGTGTAAGTCTCTATCTCAACTACTTTTCTAGTTTTAATGAATTCTCTGATTTTGGACACAAATTCCATCAAATCCTGGTAAAGTTTAACAAAATCTGCTAGCTACCTACATGACATCTATTTTCTTCCTACATCCTAATATGATCTGATCTGAATCAGAAATCACACTGTTGCATTTAGACATGTGATTCAAGAATGGCTGTTGTTTGGTTGGTTTAAGCCAATCATCAGAGTTTCATTTCCTTTTATTGGTTTAGGTATGAAGATGAAATCATCTTGTCTAATAAGACATAAGAGAAAATATGTTATGGTAGCACCTAAGATATGTTCATTCTTAAAACAGGCATACATTTAGATTAAGATCAATTTCCATTAATCAACAGTTTCAACAACTGAGTAGTTCCTGGGGAAAATATTAAAATCATTCTCAGTTTTACAATATGTACCAGTTTTAGTAGGATCAAAGTAGGGTTTTTTTTTTGTCTGTTTTGTTGTTTTTGCTTGTTTGTTTTTAATAGAACTAGAAAAAACCCTGCAAGAATGTTTAAATGGGACATTCCTTTTCAAATACAATTTCTTCCACCCTAGAATAACAACAATGAGCCATGAAAGAAAAGATCAAAACATTCTCAACTACAAAATAATAACATTTGGGATGGAGAAAAATACCACAAATTTAAAAGGCAAACAACAAACTGTGAACATTATACTATATTTGATATCACAAAAAGTGGATAATTTACTTAACTAAATAAGTCCTGCAAATTGATAAAAATATTATTCATGTTGATAAAAATCAGGAAATATGTGAAAGTTTCCAGGAAAAGAAAGAATACTGGTTCTTAAGTACATGTAAAAATGCATAGATTCTGCACATACTTGAAATCGCAAGCACATGCATTCTAGAAAGGGGTGGCAAGTGAGGCTGATCCTATGGCCTAGTAGTTAAGAAGGCCTGATACCACATGGCTGACTATGCAGTGTGGAACCCAGCCCCTACAGCCTAAAAAACATGCCAGATACATGAAAGTACTTGCCCCAAACCTTGACAGGATGGAGAAATGGAGAAGGAACTGCTGCATAACCATGCTCCATTAGAGGGTATTTTCTCTCTCTCTCTCTCTCTCTCTCTCTCTCTCTCTCTCTGGAGAGGTCACATATCCTCTGGAAAGTTTTAAAAAATTAAAGAGAAAGGGGTGACAAATGTGAAAAAAAATAATTTTCATTGCCCATCAGAGTGTAAACTACATACACTGAGCTCTTCCATTCCCCTGCCCCCAGGTCACCCTATTCCTCAGATCAGGCTGTGGGCCCAGCTGGAATTTGTAAGCCCCTCATGATCATTCCCTTATCTCATGGAACTGGCCCATGGCCAGGGCTGTTCCAGAGGTATGCCTTATACCTCTCCCACAATTAACATCACAATTCTAGAGGCACTAACTATACGACATTAAACCAGGACATACCCTGCTGATTCTATTGATCGGTAAGTTGATTGGATATTGAAATCACTAAGCAATGTATGTCTTTACTTGATTTATGCATGCTTTGTTCTTGGCACATAAAACTTGAGCTTGTATTCACTGGTGACATAGAAAATTCCTCACTTGGCGCCAGTGGAACTTCTCTAGTAAGTCAACACATGTCTTTCTCTGCTGGACCTCCGAAAGTAGAATAGGTAAATATTATGGGCAGGCACCTCCAGATTTGGGTTCCCCCCAAAACACTATCTACTGTTTTTCTAATTTAGAAATTATATTTATGTCAACTTCAAAAAATAAATAAAATAAAATAATGACAATGTATATAATTAAATAATTCTTAAAAAATCAAATAAAATGGCCAGCAGGTAGTGTGGTGGTTAAGGCGGCTGGACTCCCACATGGCCGATTATGGTTCGAGTTCCTGACCTGGCAGCTTGCTTTCTCACTTTCCTTCTCTCTCTCTGCCTCTTTCCCTGGAAACTTCAAAAAATAAAAATAAATAAAATAAAATAATGACAATGTATAAAATTCAGTAATTCTCAAAAAAAAAGAAATCATACTGATGTATATTCTATATGAAAAATAATTCAAATAAAAACTAGTATATAGAAGTTTTGATGAGATTACTTCCTTCAACATATAATTCAAATTTGAAACATGCCAGTTAGTATAAATTGAGTCATTATTATAGAGAATTACTGTGTGGAAGTAAGATGATGCACAACTTGGCACGTATGAAAAAGAGTGAGAGACAAGGAAAATGGGGACCAAGCAAACTGAGTGTATAGCATAATTTAAAAGTAAAATATGAGGCAGGATCCAGATGTAGGAGGGAGTGTCATATAGAAGGAGAATTATAGACAAGATTTCCAGTCAGGGAAGGCCTAGAAATCCAGGCTAAGAGACAGGAAGACAAAGGCTCAGAAATAATCCATAGGTGCAATGAATAGGAATTAATAACCAAATAGCTATGTGGGAGTTGAAGAAGTAGTAGCACATGGCTAGATCTTTTCAAGTGAGGGTAAAAATGAATGTCAGAAGTGATCCTTGGACCCATGAGTAAGGATGAATTCAATTTTAAATATGCTGAACTTGAGGTTATGGTGAGGCGTTTGGTACCTGGAACCTGAGGTTATGGTGAGGTCCTGATGCGTGGAAACTACTAGTTGTAGGTAGATGAAACTTTAAAACTGGACCATTTCAAGGGTAGAGATGAAGCTCTGAGAAAAATGATTATGTTTGAATAGAGACAAAAATTGAGGGAGTACACATGCTTTATATGAGTGACTCCTTTTCCTTTCTTCTGGATTCTGAATATCTAAATGCCATTTTATGTTGTCTAATGTTAGCCAAAGTATGTCAGCCTTAAAATCTAATTTATGAATGTCGATCATCT
>NW_006160118.1:119105-146828 GCF_000334495.1 Tupaia belangeri chinensis
AAAAAACACTTTTTTTCTTTTTCTTCCCCCCCCCTTTTTTTTTTTTTTTTTTGGCAAGACGTTGCCTATGCTCCCCAGAGAGAGACAAGAAGAAAGAGAGAAGAGAAAACACCCTCACCCACCACGGGGAATTGTCATGCCACAATAACTTTTCTGTCTTTCCCTCTTTTGGGATTTTGGCATGCACCTGGCATGTTTTTCAAAGTGCCAGGACTGGGATTCAAACCATGCAGTTGTCCACGTTGGATCCAATTGCCTTATCCGCCATGCTACAATGCTGGCTCAATACTCTTTTTTTTTTTTTAACTTCCATTTTAATTATTTTGAAGAGAACCATAAACGTGGATTTTCTGTTTTTCTCTTTTCTTTTTGTTATTGTAAAGAGTCATTTTACTGCCAGATACAGTTATAGCTTTTGTGATACCATACAGATCTGTTCTGTAAATAGGAATGCTTCACTAGTGCTTCTACATACTTTGTGTTTAGTATCTCTAATTTAATGCTCAATTGCCTCTTATTTCGCAAATGTATAAAAAATGATTTACCTGTTCTATTGGTGGCAGGTATATTCCTAGGAAGTTAGTAGTTCATATTCATCACAAAAAAGAGAGAAGGATTTCTTTTTCTTTCCAAATACTTTTTGATATTTACAGATATTAAAAGACTAAGAAAGGAAAGGATGCTATAGTGATGAGAAAGGAAAAAACTCTCTGAATGACCTGGCTGGATGTTTCAAATAGTGAAACATCAACATAGTACTAGGATTCATGAGATCTGGTTTGATTCCTAGTTCTGTCAGTTACTAGCTTCTTAAACAATTCCTTTATTCAATTTAAATGTATCCTAAAGTATGATTCTAATAAAATCTTCGCATACAGGTAAAATGAGATGTGTATTTGAAAGACTTTTTAAAATTATGAATACTAGTTCAACAAGAGAGATGCCTCTTTTTAAAATTTTTTCTACTTTTTTATTCTGGCAATTCCAAGGCGTATGATCGTTTTGGGTCCTTATACAACTACTGGTGCAAAAACAAAGTTTGTTAACTTTCCAAAGTCTAATTCCTTTCTTTTAGGAACTACAGGAAGGAAAATCATTATTTGGGGCTCAAAGTGTTAATTAAATGAATGTGGGCCTCTGTTCCTTAGGTTGTATAGGGGACACAAAGATAAATAAGGCCTTTGTAGGCAGAAATGAGGTGTATTTTTTCTTTTGCATTGTTTCTAGCAAGAGACACTTCACAGTACCTCTGCATGAAGGCAAGGCTCATGTGCAGTTAACAAAGGAGGAAGGTAACAACCTAATGCTTGGAGACACTGGGAGAAATCCAAGTCATGTTAGACTTATTGTAAGCTTGCAGACAATGGATGCCTTCCTCAATTTTGCATGCCACAATGTTAGATTGTGCTAGGCAGAAAGACATATCCCCTCCAAGATATCCAAGTCCTATCACTGGAACCTGTGAAAAAGTTACATTACATGGCAATGAAGAATTGAGGTTGCAGATGAAATAAAGCTTGATAATCAACTGACCTAAGATAGGAAACATTTCTAGAATTATCTATTGATAGGTGGGCCCAATGCAATCATAAATATTCTTAAAGTAGAAGAGTAGGTGAGAGTGATGTGTTATGAGAAAGACTCCACTTGCCTTTGTTAGTTTTGCTAGAAAAGGCAAGAATAGAGATTCTCCTCTATAGATACAAAGGAAAGCAGCCCTACTGACACCTTGATTTTAACCTAGTGAAATACATGTCAGACTTCTAAATTATAAGATATTAAGTTTTTGTTTTTGTTTTGGTAGAGATTTTTGCTACAGGGCATGTGAGCTTGCCAGAGAGACAGAGAAACAGAAAGCGAAAAATCACCCCCCAGGGGGCATGGCCACACCATAGACCCTTCTACTCTTTTCTCCTCTTGGGACTTTGGGCATGCACACACATGCCCCCAGCATGAGTTTCAAGCCACTGGGTCCAGGACTCCAACTGTAGTGGACTATGTGGGAGTCCAGCAACATAACCATTACACCATCTGCTGGTCCTAAATTTTTGTTGTTTTAAACCACCAAGTCTGTGGTTATTTGTTATAGCAGAAATAGAAAACTAATACATAGATCCATGATTTGTTAACAGAATGGGTTAATCCAAGAAAAATGTGCTTTTGTCCATGTGGAAATCAACTATGCAGTGTAGTTTTATAGTGTCACAATGTAGGTATATGTTCACTTTCATTTCTTGAACACACCCAGATCAGCTCCCACCAAACACACACACACACACACACATGATATTATTCTTATCAAAGTGAATATCAGCTACAGTAAGTATATCATTTATTGGTAAAAATGGGAAAGTTTGAAAGTGAATAAAGGTGTTATTAGTAATTCTACTGTGATAATTGCCCTATCAGGATTTTCTAGGCATTTTACTCTACTGATGTTTTGCTAAATTCACTGGTTAATTTTTAAGTCCCATGTTACTTGAACTTATCAGCAATACTTAATATAGTTAGGCACTCTCCATTTCCCTGAGGCACTGTCTTCTACTTGATACTAGGATAACACCTATGAAAATTGAATAGATTTAATTTAATGAAGAAATGTTGTGAAGAAAGAATTGACTGAATATGTTTCATTATTGAAATATTGGATCAATATAGAGAAAAAAGACTATGTCTTGTATTAGATTCAATGACTGTTGAGTCGTGTTCTCATTTACATAAAAATGGTAATAAACAGTTTTATAAGTGATGAAACAGTTTATTTAGGAACATACTAAGTTTGAGATATCACTGAACATGAAGGTATGGATGCATACCAAAAAATTAAAAAATGGTTTGGATATGTGACTATAACCCAAGAGAGATTGGAAGTGGTAAAAACACAGATACAATGGTATACAGATTGAACCAGGAGCTTAACGAATACAGATGAGGGGCCAGCAGGTGGCATTGTGGTTAAGGGCACTGACTCCCACATGGCTGACCACGGTTCAAGTCTTGGACCTGGCAGCTTGCTTTCTAACTTTCTCTCTGTTTTTCTCTAGTCAAATTAAAATAAATAAATAAATAAAGTTAAATAAAATAATTTAAAAAAAAAAAGTACAGATTTGTTCATGATTTACAGGTAAGTGGGTCAAGGACTTTCTATGTTGATGAACAACAAGATAATGAAAGAGATACAGAGTAGTCCAAGAGGAGGAAGAACCTTCTGAGTCTAGAGGCTGTGAGAAAATGATGACAGAAAGCCATGAGAGCAGAACAAAATCCACTTGATCCAGTGACTAAAAATACTTATTCGTTAAATAACAAATGAGTGAATGATGTATAGTCTCCTCTTCAGAACATAGTAACAAGAGAGTCATGTAATACTACAATAACAAGATAAAGCAAAGTAGTGTGTTTGGGGAAATGGGGCATGCAAATGGGTGTGTGTACCTATAGAAGTTGTGGACAGGGTGAGGCTTCAGGAGAGGAAGAAAAATAGATGGTTGGAGAGAGACTATTGATACATATGTAAGATTACGATAGAATGGGAGGTATGACCAAAGTCGGCAGAATAGGAATTAGGTATAACTATGGACAGGATGTCCTCCATCCAAGGATTGATAGCAGTTAAGTAATACAATGAGGGAATGTTGGAGGCTCACACCAGATAGTATTTCTTCTGGGTAAATTATAACGAAAACTCATTCATAGGCAGAGATTCTGAGGTCGGTAGGTGAGATTGTTTCACTTTAATGGGTTTGAAATTACCAATGAGTACAATAAATCATATTTTCCAAGTTGAGATAGATGAAGATTATTGATGCTTTGAAGATATTGGGATTTATGTAAAAATTAATGACTTTTTTTTTTTTGGAGAGGTTCTTGCTACAGGATGTGTGCACTCGCCAGAAAGACAGAGACAGACAGAGAGACAAAAAGTGAGAAATCACCCCCCAGGGGGGATGGCCACACCACAATCCCTTCTCCTCCATTCTCCTCTCAGGATCTTGGGTACACATGCACATGCACCTGGTGTGAGTTTAAGACACCAGGTCTGGGACTTGAACTGTTTGTGACTACATGGGAGTACAGTGACATAGCCATTACACCAACTGCTGGTCCCAATTAATGACTTTTATGTGTTCTGTACTACACAATCATCTACATGGCTCTCTATATGCACCCACATGGCTGACCACGGTTCAAGTCTTGGACCTGGCAGCTTGCTTTCTAACTTTCTCTCTGTTTTTCTCTAGTCAAATTAAAATAAATAAATAAATAAAGTTAAATAAAATAATTTAAAAAAAAAAAGTACAGATTTGTTCATGATTTACAGGTAAGTGGGTCAAGGACTTTCTATGTTGATGAACAACAAGATAATGAAAGAGATACAGAGTAGTCCAAGAGGAGGAAGAACCTTCTGAGTCTAGAGGCTGTGAGAAAATGATGACAGAAAGCCATGAGAGCAGAACAAAATCCACTTGATCCAGTGACTAAAAATACTTATTCGTTAAATAACAAATGAGTGAATGATGTATAGTCTCCTCTTCAGAACATAGTAACAAGAGAGTCATGTAATACTACAATAACAAGATAAAGCAAAGTAGTGTGTTTGGGGAAATGGGGCATGCAAATGGGTGTGTGTACCTATAGAAGTTGTGGACAGGGTGAGGCTTCAGGAGAGGAAGAAAAATAGATGGTTGGAGAGAGACTATTGATACATATGTAAGATTACGATAGAATGGGAGGTATGACCAAAGTCGGCAGAATAGGAATTAGGTATAACTATGGACAGGATGTCCTCCATCCAAGGATTGATAGCAGTTAAGTAATACAATGAGGGAATGTTGGAGGCTCACACCAGATAGTATTTCTTCTGGGTAAATTATAACGAAAACTCATTCATAGGCAGAGATTCTGAGGTCGGTAGGTGAGATTGTTTCACTTTAATGGGTTTGAAATTACCAATGAGTACAATAAATCATATTTTCCAAGTTGAGATAGATGAAGATTATTGATGCTTTGAAGATATTGGGATTTATGTAAAAATTAATGACTTTTTTTTTTTTGGAGAGGTTCTTGCTACAGGATGTGTGCCCTCGCCAGAAAGACAGAGACAGACAGAGAGACAAAAAGTGAGAAATCACCCCCCAGGGGGGATGGCCACACCACAATCCCTTCTCCTCCATTCTCCTCTCAGGATCTTGGGTACACATGCACATGCACCTGGTGTGAGTTTAAGACACCAGGTCTGGGACTTGAACTGTTTGTGACTACATGGGAGTACAGTGACATAGCCATTACACCAACTGCTGGTCCCAATTAATGACTTTTATGTGTTCTGTACTACACAATCATCTACATGGCTCTCTATATGCAAAACATCTTTCCTTGCTAACCACCAAGTGAACATTTCAATGAAACCTTTTGATGGCATCCATTCCCACCTGCCTTGAGTTCATTAGAAGTGGACCAGACATAATCTGCAGGGGGCAGTATAGGTTCAGTCCTTCTGAGATACTAGAATAAATTTCTTAATGTGGCTAAGACATAAACTTATCAAACCTAACTATGCATAACATCATTTTCTGATGGGCTTCCGTTAGTAACAGTCAGAATATATCATTCCCCATTTCTTCTAATTTGTTCTGCTTCTTTTCTAAAGGATAAACTTTATTTCAAAGGCTAAACTTTATTACCACCTTTATGTTAAAACAGGTGAGTGGATGTGTTAGATATTTTATGACATTACGCATTTGGTAATATTTAGACAAAGGTAGAATGAACAAATAGAGTCTAGCAAAATTTAAGTCCATTTGCAATTATGTCCTTAAGGAGTCATACCAGAGCAATGCCTTACTGAGGTGGTAATGAAGTAAAAATGTGCTGTATTGGAATAGGCATTGGAGAAAACCTTCTAAAAAAGGCAGCTCAATAAAGTGATAATGGGACATTATATCTTTGTTGTAGCTTTTGCTCCTTTATTTTTACTAAGTAGCACCTCTTCCTTAAATTGTAGTGGTTTCAGTGGCACAACATTGATAGATTTAGGAGATAGTTGAGGGAGAGGAAGAAAAGAAGAGGGTAGATTGGATAAACTTAAAATTGGGGGCAACAATGCCACTTCCTGCCACTAATGGATATTGTAAGGATTAGATTCGTTCAGATATATGCATATGTGACACAGAGTAAACACTCAATAATGTGTGACAGAATCATTATTATCTATCGGTGATGAGAACAATGGTTATGTTTCTTATTCAAGAGGGTATAACTCAGCCTTTGTGAAAACTTAGATGGGGATTTAATTTAAGATGAAGCTGAATCACACATTCTCACCCAGTCTCTTTGATTCAGTTTAGGAATAAAACTTGCCAACAATAGAGGGCATAGCTATGTCCTAAAACAGATGTTTCCTTAAGGGAATCTATAAGAGTTTAGAATTTTCAGCCTCATGAATCGATTAACTGCCAAACAAATCCACTATTAAGTGCACATCATGCTCTTGGAAAATAAAAATCAATGAGCCTCTGAAAATGTATGTGTTTGTGTGTCTGTGCATTTGTGTGTGTGTGTGTGTGTGTGTGTGTGTGTGTGTGTATACACACACACGTATACATTTATTTATTTATTTATTAATTTATATACATATATATGTGAATACATACATGTATAAATTTATTTGCATGAAAGGACCAGGTATATAATTTCTCAACCCCCATTCATTCCATAGTTTTGATAACAGTCAGTTCCTTAAGAGTTTTTCAAATTGCTCCACTGAACCAAATAAACAAAGCTTTCTTTTAAAAAGAAATTTTTACACATTTAGCAGTTCTAGCACATTTCATTTCCAAAGACTAACATATACAAGGCTTTAATTTTTTGTATGTTTAGGTTTCCTACAGTATTGCAAGGGTAGAAAAAGCTACTGAGAAGAATCTTCATGTAGAAAATATTAAATGGTGCATAGAATCCAACCTGTTTTGGGTATGATATTTTATTCTAAATGCCACTGACCCTGTGATATACACATTTGAATTAGCAGAGTAAAAGGATAGCAAGTAAAGAAGAATGCAGGTTTATTTTTCTTAAATATGTCTTGACAGAATAAATTACAATATAATAAAAGTATCTACTTAGAATATGTATTTCTTTTATGTATCAGATATCTAGGAAAATAAAAATTAATATGACTAGTGATTTTTACATATTTATCCATACTTTTAATGCTTTTTATATATATAAATTTTTTGAGAGGTTTTTGCTATAGGGTGTGTGCGCTCGCCAGACAGAGAGACAGAGAGATAGAAAGTGAGAAATCACCCCCAAGGGGACATGGCCATGCTGCAATCCCTTCTCCTTCATTCACCTCAGGATCTTGGGCACGCATGCACACGTGCCCAGTGTGAGTTTAAGCCACCAGGCCCATGACTCAAACCGCAGTCGACTACATGGGGACTACATGGGAGTCCAGTGACATAGCCCTTACGCTAACTGCTAGTCCCTATATATAAATTTTTAAATGAGTGTGTTTGATATAACCACTGATAGCCTTTGTAAAAGAGAAATTTATATGTAATTTTAAAAAAAATTTACGAAAGTTCACATCCATTCACTGGAGAAAGACAGAGAAAGAGAAAGAGAAACTGAAAAAAAGCACCCACTATAGGGGATGGTTGCATTGCAATCCCTTTTCCTTCATCTCTTCCCCCTTTAGGAATTTTTGGGTGTTCACACACACACACACACACACACACACACACACACATACACACACACACAGGAGTCCAGCATGTTTCTCAGGGCACCAGCTGTGGGACTCAAAGCACACAGTCGGCCATGTGGGATTCAGCTGCCTTAACTCCCATGCCATGGACTGGCCCCACAGGTAATTTATATAATAAAAGCATAAATCACTATTATATGATTTTTCATTCAAGACAAATGAACACATAAGAGGAAATTTAAAAGTTCATGGGAAAATGGAATTAGAGCGTGAGTTTATTTTGGTGCCCCCCCCAATAAATCGATAGGTTTCTCATAAGAGTCATTTTCCATGAACTTTTTGAAGCATCCTCTTATAATTAACCAAGAGAAGTCTGAATAACAATAGCTGATGTGAGAAAAATCTAACAAAACCGGGAAAGACAAAACATCTCTTGGCTATGAAAAAAAAGCGCCGAAACATTCCAAGAAGCAAAAGCGATATTAGATTATCTTGGAAACAAGTTCTCTTATTTGTAGAGCAGAGTAAATGGTGACAGACCTGAGAAGGAAATGAGCTCCGTGTAGGGTCAGAGGTGGTGACATAAGCCGCCTGTGTGTAAGCATAGCTCTTGAACCGAGGTTTAGGAGAGGAAGAAGTTGGCTCATAGCCCTGTGCTAGACTGACTGTGATCTGCAGAGAAGGGTTGAGGGAGAGAGACAGAAAAGAAGGGAAGACACCGTAAGTAGCCTTGAAAGAGAGGGCTACCTTCCAACACTGGAAAACAGAATATTAAATGGAAATGGTGAGATGAAACTTTTAATTCTAAACATAAACAAGTGACATTAGAAACCAGTGCACACCAAGAATTGTGGAGCTACCGGTGTCATGTTGGAATGCAGATAATCTGGGAAGATATGAGGGTAGAGTTTAACCACGAGGATTCCACAACAGTGCAACTGCAGCACTTATATGGAATGGTTCCCTTCAATCTGGCAAAACCAGGCATCCAAAAGCAATTTTCTCTGAATCCAAAGTAAACAAAGCCAGACTTCATCAGGTCAATACCCTTGAAAGGGCTGAAGCTTTCATCAGCTAAATATAGAACTAGCTCAGTAGAGTGAGAAAATTAGGCCTAAGAGCTTTCCACGCCTTCAGCAGAAATTTTGCTAAAGCCTTTTCCATTATTCTTTGTGTCTAAGAAAGTACACCAAAATGCCCACTACTGAGAGTGAAAACAAGCCAATGTAATGGAAGAATTTCAGTGGATTATACACAATGTAATAATGTCTCATATGTATTATCCATTTAATTTTTCATGATAAACCACTTTTTTTCTTTTCAGAAATGTTACCTTGAATAATCAAAATTTGTTAATGCATCAAGTTACCACCAACATTTTTATAAAAATTATTAAATGGAGTAATTTTCTTTGTTCTTGCTATAGCTCTTTGCTCTAGTTGATGGAGAGTTTAAAGTTTAATATGTATATAAGTCTGCCTTTTATTTTACACAGTGGAAATAAAATATATTCTATATTCTTGTAATATGGTGCATGTATCAATAGTAGAGTATTTTAACAATGGACTTCAAAAATACTGTGGTTCATATCAGATAACATGTAAAAGATTTATATTTCACTCTGTATATATGCATATGTGTGTATTTTCATTATATAAGTGTGCACACATGTACTTGTGATACCTAAAAACACATATAAAGTAGAAAACATCTTAGATATTGGTTGCTCTTAAGTACTTTACCTGTTGGGAATAGTGCATTTGATGATGTAATTGAAAATGTTCTTCTCTAGTCACTTTGGATGGCCTTGGCAACATTTCCACTTCCTGGATGGCTTCAATGCTCACTTGTTGAGGCAAAACTTGGAAGAGTGATGTGATATACATTAAGATGGACTTCTTATCTGGATAAGTAGTGGCAACATCTGTAAGCATATTAACACCACATATTAATTTTTAGTTTCTATATTTGAGACGTGGCAAAGGTAATGAGCAAATTAATGGGACAGGAAGAAGACAGATTTAATGAACACTTGATTGTCCATGAATGTCCCCAAGAAATTAATTAGAACATGATAATCAGGCCTAAAATGTCCTTCTAATTTGGCAGATCAATGAGATGAGTATTGATGTTAATTTTTTTCCTTATTCACATAAAATCTTCAGTTCATAATACTTCTTCCTAAGTGAAATCACCAAACTAGCCCATATAAGACAATAGCTTTCATTAGATTAGAAACAAAAATAAATATTACATTTTCCTTTTCATGGAAAGTTGTATTAGTGTGTCAGTTACAACACTGCATTGGTAATTAAACAATTACATAAAAGAGTTTTTAATGCCTTTGCTCTTACTAAAAAACCTGACACCTCCTAATGGAAGTTTTGCTTGTGTTAAAGTATGGACAGAGCTAAATATATCTGCATTGAAATAAGCCATGTGCATTTACACAATAAAAATTAGATAACAACATACCTTATGCATAATGATTTGTAATATTCCTTAAATATATTAAAATATTTCTTTACATTATGGTGCCTCTGTTAAAGTCTGATGTCACTTTCCTCAATATTTTTTTTGAGAGGTTTTTGCTACAGGGCACGTGCACTCGCCAGAAAGACAGAGAGAGACAGAGAGACAGAATGCAAGAAATCACCCCCCAGGGGGATGGCCATGCAGCAATCCCTTCTCCTCCATTCTCCTGGTGGGATCTGGGGTATGCACATATGCATATGCACCTGGTGTCAGTTTAGGCCACCAGGTTGGGGACTCAAACCATGGTTGACTATATGGGAGTCCAGCGACAGCCATTATGCCAACTGCTGGTCCTCTCTCCTTCTCAAATTTTAGGGATAAATTTAAAAGTCTTGCACATAAAGTTGATCTGACTTCATCTCTTTTTCCACATTTGGGGACTAAATATAACCAGCATTTGAACATAATAATAATTTTAAATAACACATATAAAGTGGCAGCTCCTCTTAAAGTTTCTTTCTGCTACTTGACATTAAAATTTAACCAAAGCACTGATTCCAAGGAACCAAGATATAAAATTAATCCTTTATGTAAAGTGTATTATGAATCCCAGAAGTATTAAAACATAAATGCTGACAATGGAATACTATTCAGCCTTAAGGAAGAAGAAAACCCTGTCATTTGTGACACCATGGGTGAACCTGGATGGAATATATATATATATATATACACACACACACACATATACACAGACACACACACACACACACACAATTAATTAATTAATTATATTTACCCCTATGTCTGACCCTCTGCCCTTTCGCACCTTCTTCTCACACTATCTCTGGTGTCTACAGTTGTCTTCTATTCCTTTTCCCTCTACATTTTATTGATCACACAATTTCTTAAATAATCTAACTACTTTCATTAGCAAGTTCAGCTGGTGATTTCAAGAAAAGCAGTTTTGAATTGGTAAGAAAATTTGCTTAAAACTTAAAGCCTGGAAACAGGTTAGTATTCTGTTCAAATAGTAGGTACATGAACCTATTAACAGCTGAAGACAGGCCAAAAACTCTTAAAACCAGACAACAATGCTAGAAGAAAAACAGCAATATTTTTTGTCAAAAGTCACAGAATGCTATTTCACCAGTTCAGTCTCATCTATCTTCTGTTGTGGTTTGATCTTCCTGATTGAATTCTGGGAGATAACATTCAACACCAGACTTGTCCCTACAATTAAGTTGGCCATTTTCTTAGTTTTTGAACTCTTATTTCTATGTGTCTGTATTTAGTTTTCCTGGTATAGCACACTCCCTTGAGAACTTCTTGGAGATCTGGTCTGATGCTGGTAAATTCTTTCAGGTTTTGTTTATCTGAGAATGCTCTTGTCTTTTCTTCGCATATGAAGGATAATCTTGCCGGGTACAGTATTCTTGGTTGGTCTGAGAAAGCCAAGAGAAAAATCTCATGCCCTTTGACAAAATTCTTTGGCAAGTAGCAAGACCATGATTAATCACAACTATTTTTAATGTATTTTTTAAAAGAGTTACAGGGGAGGCAAAAATGAACTAATGTTCCTTGGTCTGCTTTTATCCACAACATAATACAGCACTTCTCAATTATTAATGGGCATATAAATCAACTTGAGAACTTTTTAAACTACAGAATTTGATTCAGTAAGTAGACCCTGGGTTCTGCATTTCCAACCAGTTCTCAGGTGATGCTGAAGCTGCTGGCCTGAGGACTATATTTTGAGTTACGAAGGTCAGGTCAAAAAAATATTACACATGAAGAAATGGTTATGTCATCTACCATCTCACTGTTTTACTCATTTTATAATGTATATTTACTAGACACTTAAATACTCAAGGCTGAGTGATATAAAGTTATATAATACATATGAACTACTTCTTATTATAATTTAGTTATTAACTAATAGATCTTAAAAGAAATTTTTTGTAAGTACTTTTAAAAAACTAAAGAATATTTTGTATAAAAGCACTGCCTTTCTTCAAAATCTTACTAACTTAGCTTTGAAATTCTGGAGCCTAAGAATCTCCCATTCATATATTAATTGTTTTCCAAGTGTTTATTGTACAGCAGACAGTATACTTCACCATATCTTAAAATTATTTTTTCTAAAGTTTTTGGCCATAAGGCACACGCACTTGCTGGAGAGGAGAGAGACAGAGAGAGAGAGAGAGCGAAAATGAAAGTGAGAAATAACCTGCCAGGGGATAGCCACATTGAAATCCCTTCTCCTCCATTATCTTGCTGTGATTTTGGGCATGCATGCACACGTGACAAGCATGATTTTCAAGCCAACAGGTCCAGGACTCTAACTGCAATCAATCAAATGGGAGTCTAGTGCCTTAATCACTGTACCACCTGCTGACCCTAAAATTCTAAAAGGCGTTTTTCTTCTCACTAGTAACTAGTCAGTTTTACCTATGACAAGCATTATTTAAAACACATTATTTTATACTGTATAATTGGGTGCCTATTTGGGTGCCTACTATGCTATACATAGACGTATGTATGGCTTTGTTTTGCTTCAAAGATAGGCCATCTTACCAAAGAAAAGAATATAAAAATTGATTAAGCATTAGTTTTTATTACCCCAAGTGGATGCCAAAATTCTAATACATTTTATCTATCTAAAACATCATATCTCTTACACATTAGTCATTACAATACAAATATGCACTTATTTCACCAAAGTGTTGACAATTTTGCCCCCAGACTATTATTATCCCACCTCTGAGATTGTGCGGGATACAATTCTGCCAATAAGAAGAAACTAATATTTCTTGTTTTAATGAGTCCTGATGGAGCATTAGTCATGAGAAAGAGAGAAAGAGGAAAGTACCTTCCACGGAGCTCAGTCATGTTATGACATCCTTTCTCTACTCCTTAGGACAAGGAGGATAATGGGCACCCACACATACACACCTGGAACGACTGGCCCAACTGGCCAGGAGACTTGAACTATGGTTAGCATGAGGCTTCTAGCTCCACAGTCTAGTATCCTATCAAATGCATCACAGATGCTGGACCCAATATCTCTTTTTTTTTTTAAGAAAGGCATCTAGACTTCATAAAACATTTTTAATTCTTTCCACACACATTTACTAAAGATCTATTATGTTCAATGTATTTTAATAAATTACCTTGAAGACCAAAAGGATAGAAAATTCATGGATACTGATGATTGCAATTTAGAATAACAGGAAAATAAATAAATAAGCAGAAAAGTACAAAATAATTACATTGCTGAACAGAATTTAAAATGTGTTCTTCTAATTGGCACAATCAGTGCTTTAACATGTTCAGATATAATAAGAAATTATATGTTATTGGGATATTAGACAATTCTTTATGAATAGAAAACTAAAGTAAGTGCACATAAGATTTTTGTAGCTGGAAATTAGGGTATGAGGAAGCATAATTTAAACAATGGAATAGACTGGGTAAAAGTACAGAGGTAAGGACAGATTACATATGTCCTGGGAATAGTGCCTTTGTGTCTTTTAGCCACAGAGGGAAGGATATTGAAAAATAAAATAAAATTGAAACATTGAGGGATCATCAATAACTAGCTGGAAAATTTGGCCTTAGTTCAATAGGTTGGAAAATAACTAATTAGTTTTGACCAAGAGTGTGACACCATCAAAATTGTATTAAAGTAAAACTGTTAAGTGCAGAATCGACTGGTGGAGAGAGAACCTGGAGGAAAGCAGGAGGTTAAGAGCATAATGCAGACAGAAGGTGTTAGAGAACTAAACAGGACTCTGTAAGGGGGGAATGAAAATCAGCAGATACATGGTAAAATTTCTAAGACAGATCCAAAATTACTTCAATTTTCAAACCAGTTAATCATCAGTCTTTGGAAATGCCTATATATAAAATTCAGTACTAAGCTCCAAGGATATAAAGATTAATAAATTGAGAATAAGATAAGGCAAGAGAAGGAAGAGGAAACTGATTATTTAATAGCAATCTAACACAAGTTTTAATCCCATGTGATTAATAACAAATTAGCTACCTCCATGACTGTTATCATGCTTCTCCAAGCCAACCAGTGGCAAACTCTCCCTTCTGGAAGTCTACTAATCAGAAGTGGGTTGGCTCCAATGAGCACAATTCTGAATGTAAATCAATTAGCAATGGTCTCACCTAATTAGCCATGCTTCTGCATCTGATATAAAGCTACTCCTGACTCCGTATCTGCCCATATCTCTTGATTTCCGAGTTCTCCCCAAAACCTAAGAACACCCTCTATTTTGAGACCATGGTTGATCAACACAGTTCCCTCTTATTCCAGTAGGTAATAAACTCAGCTTCGTGATTTTATTTTAGATATTCAGTGATGGTCTCATCATTTGATCAAATTCAAGTGATGAAACTCACTTGTAAATTTAAACTTAGTAATGAGAACTTACTAAATGAGAGTATGGTGCAGTGAACGAATGAAATACCCTAGACTGTATGATTTATACAGAAAATGAGTTCAACTGGCTCATGAATCTAGTGACTAGAAAGTCCAAAGGTATGGGTCTGGCACCAGACCAATTCCCGGATGCTACATTACAACATGGCCAATGGAAGCAGAGAGGAGGGTAGACACAATCACAGGGAAAGAAAGCAAAATTCTCACTTCCTCTGTTCATCTGTCCCATACTCCCAGCTAATTGGATGGTGTCCCTGGATTAGGCCCCACCTCTTAAAGATCTTGCCATTTCCCAAAACCATTACACTCAGGTTCCAGAACATAAACCTCTGGAGGGAATAAACCATGATACAAACCACAGAAACATCTTTTACGTCTGTTTCTCAATCAGTGAAACAAAAAGGAGAGTCCCAATCTTATCATGATGTTATGAAGCTCAAATGCAATGATATCTAGAAGAAAGTGCAAACTTGATTTAAACCTCAATATTATTGCTCTATTGCAATTGTTGTTGTTTCTATTACTAATGTAAAAGCATAGTTGAAGGAGACCATGCGTATCATTAATGGGAAGCCAGAAGAAGAAGCTGGTTGGAAGGAAAAGCCATTTCCTCATTTATTACATACTTAGAAAGCAATAATTATGTGCTATAGAATATGTTTAGCCTGTTAGATAGTGGGTATCCAGTGCACAAGCTACTCCACGAACAATGATAGACTGCACCTCATCTTATTAGGACATCAGGAAAGTGATGACATGTTTTCCTGTTTTTCTACACAGAAAAATGCATCAAAAATTTCCCAAAATCGAGAGAAATTTTATGAATTGGAGGTAATCCTCATTTATGATGATGGCATTGAGGCTAGTTCCAGGCAGTCTGTGAGTACCTACGTATATTTTATGAACCTTAATAAAGATTTGAAGTCATAGATATTGATGAGAATTGTGTAAAACAGCAACTGATTGAAAGACAATTATGTAGATGATAAGTATCATAGTATTTGAGGGTTGTGAATATTATGGGATGGGATTTATACTTTTTATTACAGGACATCCCTATTGTATGAAATGAGAGAAGTGACTTAACTCCTAAAATAAGAACTTAAAATTATATTGAAGTAATCTTACACTAAAACCTTGCTATATAAAATGTCCATTGCCACAAAAGTTTAGTAATCACTAATCCAATCTTTGAGGACATCTCAGAATGAAAATGTTGAGAAGTCATAATACTGCTAGAATATTTTATTAACAGTAACACTAATTCTGAGGAAGGCTATAGCGAAGGTTAAAATGGAGCAAATAAGTCATTTACTGAAATTGCATCATATTTCAAATGAAAGAAATTGAAGCTCACAGTGGTTTTATGGGAAATTCAAAATCAAGTCAAAATCAGATTAGAACCTAGTCATACTGGACTTATCATACTGCCTCCGTATCTCACCCCCATTCTCTCCGATATTGATGTTTAAGCACATTTGAAGACTAAGTATCTCAAAGTTGTAATTTAAATGTTTACCTTGTAATAAATGTATTTCAATGACCAAACATTATCTCCATTTTCAGTAGTAGTTATTTCTATATCCAGTAGGTGAGGTATAACAAGACGTACATGAAAATGAAACTTCAGTAGTAACCAAAGAAATGAAAATTAAATAAAGGGGTGTGGTTTTTGCTTTGTTTTGCTTTGTTTTTAGGTTTTTACCATAGCATGTGTGCACTCTCCAGAGAGAAATAAAGTGAGATATCACCATCTGGGGAAATGATGATGTCACGATCCCTTTTCCTCCATTCTACCCAGAGAACTTTGGACACACATGCACATGTGCCTGGTGTGAGTTTTAAGCCACAGGTCCAGGACTCAGACTGCAGTCAGTCATTTGGGAGTCCAGCGCTTTAGCCACCAGACCACCTGCTAACCCTGACAAGTGGGTTTTTAGCATATTTCCTTGCTTATTATATTAATAAAGAACTATGAAAGGAAAACAATCAGTGTTATTGAGGCTTCAGTGATTTGGTCACACTTCTACTTAGTTCTAAGTATCAAGTTTTTCCAACTTAATGAAAAAAAATTGGCAAAAATCTATTACATCTTTGAAAACTATCATATTCAATGATAAGGTGATATGATCAGCAATTTTCTTTCAGGAAATCTACCCCAACAAAATTACTGGAAATTTAAGTGGATATTTATGTAACTTTCAATGTAAAATTTAAACAATATTTACAATACAAAAAAAAGATATATTTTCATCATACAAAAAAATCAGAACTCAAAGGTTTAATAGGGAATTAGAGAATTATTGGACATAACTGTATACTAATATTACAATGTCATTCAGAAAGTTGCTTTTGAAGGATAATTATTAATATATTAAAATCAATACCTTATAGTAACAAATTAGTGGAATTTGTCATTTATGTAGAGTATAGTGAAAAGGAAAAGACCAGGGGTACATACTACATGATGGTAGTGAAGTACGTATGCGTGTACGATTGAAATAATTTTCTTTTTCTACTTAGGCCCATCTACAGTTTCCACCCTATTAAATATATGCTAATCTTACAGTCTACGTTGTAATAGAAGTATCTGCAAAGATTAAAAAAAAAAAAAAGACAATAAAAGCAAAGTTGCTTCCAGTGTGCCCTCACACCTCAAAAAGTTAATGCAAATGTGTTTGTTATGAAATTGGTGCCTTTAACAAAACTATTCTTACCTTGGGCAGTCAACCTCAGGAAAGTCCAATTACCCAGCTGCCAGGCATAACCTTGAAACACCTCTGGGAAATCTAAACAAGTGGTTCCACTGTCTAAATCTCTGCTTGATTTCTGCCAAGAGAATGGCAGGAATTGAAATGCTGGATTATAATGCGTATCATGTGTAATCAAAAGAAGCAGGATTTCAAAGATAGCAGATGCATAAGGGTACATTCACAAAGCTTTGGTTGGTCAGCCTGTCAGGAGCTTTATTTATTTATTTTTTTTAAGTGGGAGGATGTCATTGAGAAATCAGGATGAGAACACTCTGTATCATTTCTCAGAGTTTGTATTAGGAACAAAACAAAAAGTGAATAACTAAATTCACTGTTTGAAAGAAAAGAAGGATGGATGAGCTGGGATGAATAAACTTCTGGTCCCAAAGCTCTAAATGGGAAAACGTAAAAACATATAGGTAGACACAATCAAAAAAACCTGTGTCTTTAAAAGTAACCAATACATAAAGAAATAAATAAAAGCTAGAATGACAATGTGAATTTCCAATTGGAATAGACAATTGTAACTGGTATAAAAACACACAGGCTGTATGCTGATGAATTTTCATGATCGGTTCAAATGAAACATATCTTCATTTAAAAAAATAACTAAATAAATGGATGAGATGCTCTAAAGAACCTACTACTAGAAATAAAGTTGGTTATCTATTGAGATTTGCAAATAAAGATGATTATAGTTCCATCTCTAGCCGTTAGAGTCCCAAGTTGCAGACAAGATCAAAGCAATGAACTATTTCACTAAAATACTAGACTGCTATTCATTCTAGTATTTTATATTCAGTGTTGCATTGTACACACATGCACTTTTCAACTTACATGTCACTATATACAATGGATATACTTTTTTTTACACTTTTTTGCATTCAGACAAATTTACATTTAATCACTGTACATCTTTACAGTGTACAACATGGTTTTTTCCAGCATGCACACAGTGTATATCAGTCAAGACAAAGATATTACCATATTCATTATCATCAGCAGGCAACTTTTCATTTTTGTGTTTGTTAAATGTTTTGTTTCTTCCCTGATCCTCTCCTTCCTACTCCCTATTACTCACCCCTCCCTATAGTATTTACAGTTGACCTACCTGCTATTTTATCTTCCAATCTTTCAGTTTCTGCTACAGAGTGCAGACATTTGGTATATATGTATTAAGCAGGGTCATACAATGCCTGAATTTCACAGTCTGCCTTGATTTGCTTAGCGCTGAACCTTCATTTGTCCACTTTCTATCAAAGGTCAGGGTCTCATTGCTTCTTATGGTGAGTAGTATTCTACAGTATTTTTTCAATTCATTTGTCTGTTCTTGGACATCTGAGTTGATTCCATGCTCTACCAATTATGAATAATACTGCAATAAACATGGGTGTGCAAGTTTTTCCAACTGAGGATTTTCCTGTCTTCTGGATAGCTATCTAAGAGTGGAATTACTGGGTCGTATGGTAGATCTATTGGTAGGTTTTTGAGGAGTCTCCACATAGTTCTTTTTATTTATTTTTTTGAGAGGTTTTTGCTATAGGGTACGTGCACTCGCCAGAGAGACAGAGAGACAGAAAGCAAGAAATTACCCCCAAGGGGAGATGTCCATGCTGCAATCCCTTCTCCTCCATTTTCCTCTCAGGATCCACAAACACACACCCAGTGTGAGTTTAAGCCACTGGGTCTGGGACTTGAACCGTGACTTTAAGCCACCAGGTCTGGGACTCGATCTGTGGGTGACTACGAGTCCAGTGACATAGCCATTATGTAAACTGCTGATCTCAGTCTCCATATAGTTCTCCACAGTGGAATTTAAATTCCCACCAAGGGTGTAGGAAGGTTCCCTTTCCACTGAAGCCTCCCGAGCACTTAGCATTCTGGTTTTTTGTTTGTTTGTTTGTTTTTAATCTTAGCCATTCAACTGGGGTTAAATGGTATCTTATTGTGGTTTCAACTGCATATCAATTATGATAAGAGATATTGAGCATTTTGTCCTATGCCTTTTGGCCAGTCTATGTCTCCTTTGGAGAGCTGCCTGTTGGTATACCACATTTTAATAAGAGAATCCTTTGCACAGGTCTTCCCAGGTTGAATTCTTTAACATTCTACAAGGTATGTGCAGTCTTCACTAAATTAAGTGCTCCTTAAATAATCCATTTTTAGCATTTCATTCACTGATCCAAGTAGTAGTTTTTATCATCTAATAACAATGTTCCTCAATAAAGGACTATAAAATATTGTAATGAAAATAATTTGAATTGATGAAGATAATTCAGTTTCATAATAAAATTAATAATTAAAAAACATGGGAAACACTAACCAATATTATCTTTTAAACATCCAATTATTCTTTTCAATATGATTTTGGTGTAGCTAGCAGAGAACTATCACTATGATCTTGGTGCAAGCAAGAAACATTGGTTCAAAATGCATGATACCTAGGGCATATCAGGGAAAATACAAAAATGAAACGAAAATCAGGTGCTTACAGAATAATATAGCTATAGGGTGAAAACTTTTAGCTTTCTCATCATTAACCAAAAAATCCTAATCATGCCTTTATAAATAGAACTTAAACATCACGTATCAAATCCAATAAATAATTGCATGTTGTCTGGTATATCATAATCTACAAATCATGGTCAGTAGCTGGAAGTGATGTTATTGATTATGAAAGTAGTTCATTGAGGGACCAGCAGTTCGCATAATGGCTATGTTGCTGAGCTCCCATGTAGCCAACTGTGGTTCGAGTCCCAGGCCAGGCAGCTTAAAAGTCACACCGGGTGTGTGTGCGTGCATGTCCAAGATCCCGAGAGGAGAATGGAGGAGAAGGGATTGTGGTGCAGCCATGCCCCCTGGTGGTGATTTCACACTTTCTCTCTGTCTTTCTCTGTCTCTCCAGTGAGCACACATACCTTATAGAAAAATCACTAAATAAATAAATCAAAAAAAAAAAAAGATATAAAAAAAGAAAAGTAGTTCATTGAAAATATGAGACATTGAATAATATACATTTAATTAAAATGTATTGAGTTACTACATTGTCCCAGGCTATTTTCTAAACTAGGATATAGTGGTAAATAAATGTGCCTGGAGAATCTATTCCACAAAAAATTGATTCTAAAAAGAAAAGGAAGTTACAAATAAATAATTTTAAAATCTCTCATTTATGATATATCAATAAATTCTGGATGACCTGGTTCTTTTTACATCACTGAATTAAAGAATTGCCTTCCACAATGCACTTTTTTTGATGGATTCTTTCTTAGGAATGAAATAGGCGTTAGTACTATACACTCTAAGCTTTTCTGACAACAAACTAGTGGAGAAAAGTCAATTAGATGGAAATTCTCATCAAATCCTGACTTTACAAGATTCAGATATAACACGTTTAAGTTGAGGAGTTTTCCAGGCAAACATCAGATGTCTACAGTGTGTAGTTAATCAACATAAAATGTTCTGTCTTTACATTTTCAGTTCTAAAATGCAATACATTTTCACAATCTTTACCAGCTGTGCATGAAGTTTGGACCCTGTTGAAAGACATTTTATTTCAAAATAGCCTTGGTCATTTAAACCCTTAAAACAACATTTCTGTACACGTCCTCTAAGATCAGGAAAATAGAAGCTGGCTTGACCTAACAAACGAACCTAATAAGTCACTGTGAGAGACTATTGATAGAAAAACATTTTAACTTTCTTACAATTCTCTCTACATGACCATTGTGTTAAGAACTATTAGAGTTTCCATTTGAGAAGGAAGTATTTTGACTCAGTGACATTTAACTCTGCTTCTTTAATTGTCACCTGCTGGTTTTGTATTTTGCTTTTGACCTAACCAAATTGACTTCACTTTTCCTACTGCTAGAAAAAGGAAGTACATTTCAGAAGTAACTGCACCTCCCATCTTTATTAACACAAAATATTCTACGTCTCCATTCTCATTCTTTATAATTTTTGATATGACGATTAATAAAAACGGGAGCCAGAATGAAAATATTTATTCATGTGACACAAATTTATCTCATTATTATGGTTCTTTATATTATGTTTTGGGATTAGAAATTATATCTGAAAATATACCTGTAAAGACACTTCTGAGGCAAATTCCCCAAAGATGACTAGATTAAGGCAGACATTATATGTAAAAATGAGTCTATCCAAGAACTTCACTTGTTGAGTCAAATATACTTTGAACAAATAAGGACTCTGTCACTAATTGGTAAGAGATTGTTGTGGGGACCAGCAAATGGCATAATGGTTACATCACTGGACTCCCATGTAGTTGATGGCAGTTCGAGTCCTGGACTTGGTGGTTTAAAACTCATGCTCGGAGCATGTGCATGCATGCCCAAGATCCTAAAAGGAGAATGGAGGAGAAGGGATTGTGGCATGGACATCTCTTCTGGTAGTGATTTCTCACTTTCTGTCTCTGTCTGTCTGGCTAGCACACATGGTTTTTAGCAAATATCACTCTATAAAAAAAAGAGAAAGAGAGAGGTTACTGTGAAATTCACTAATTTCCCCTTGTCCCAGTTCTCATCTGCAAAATGAATCCCATTAATATCTTGTAAATCACTAGAGATGACTCTAAGAGCAAAAATGAATGCACAAATTAAAATGTTTAATACATATTAGTTTTATTTGTCATGTTTTTGTTTTTCCAATCGGCACAAAATTGTAATTTCTAACTGCAACTGTATTCACAGCTTCACTAAATATTGGCAGGGTGCCTACTATGTAAGACAAGCCATGTCACCATTTTTTTTAAGGTTTTTCCCATGTACTTGCTCTCTCAGAGAGAGAGGAAGTGAGACATCAACCCTCAGAGAGAGAAAGCCATACTGCAATCCCTTCTCCCCCATTCTCCTCCAGGGATTTTGGGCACACATGCACATGTGCCTGGTGTGATTTTCGAGTTGCCAGGTCCACACCTGAACCATGGTCAGCCATCAATTTACCAGGGAAGTAATATTTGTAAACTTATAATTACTCCATCTCCTAACTTCTAGGGAAGAAATAAGAAGGCTATAAGAGAAGCCTGATTACTTACCACCATAAAATGACTATGAGACACAAAATATTTATGGTGGATGGTATCCTTGAAGAACCAGTTTCACATTATACCATTAGGAGGAGAGATGCTATGTTAGAAAAACACCATCGCACATACACTTTACCAAAAAATTACAAGATAATTGATAGCAAGAGAGGTTTCCTTGAATTAATCCCAAGCTCTATAAATATTCTACCTAAAAACAAAAGCAAATTACTTCATAACATGCATATATACAGTTTCTAAGCTCTTGTGGAGGCATGCTGATGAAACACACAATAAGCGAGTAGCAAACTTCAATACATTTTCAAATTACAGAGATAGATTCTACTCCGACAGAACTAATAACATTTCATTGGAGTATGAGGTTAGGGCTCCTGGCTTCCACCAATATCATTAGGGCTTTTAATTATAAATATGATAATATGCACAATATAGATGATAAATAACTTCCAATGTGGGGAAAAAAAAACACCATAATTTAGAATTTCATGTAAGTGAAATCAATCAAATATGAAGCAACAATGGAGAAAGGTACAGTGAAAAAGAGAATATTTATCCCAAAGTATAATAAGCAAACCTGAAAATAATGATAAGGGATAACGTTTTATATAAGAGATGTAATCAGTGATGTTGAAAATCCATAAAATGTAATTCAAATGATTGATTTTCATGTAAATTGTATATACAGTAAGAACAGAGTATATTTAGAAAATGGAATATTTGAATGCTGAGTAGAAATTGGTGTGTGTGTGTGTGTGTGTGTGTGTGTGTGTGTGTGTTCAAAAATACTACAGGACAACAAGGAATTAAAGAACATAGTGACTGACAGAGAGAAACAGGATATTTTTCTACGTTCTTATGTATAATGTTTGGATTTTAACTATTGGAAAGAAAAAATCTCCCTAGCTTTCCACTACAAGTTACAGATATTGACACCTATACCCATTCTCTTTTTCTTTCTTCCTGTTACAATTAGAGTGTTCCTATTCCAATGAAGGCAAGACTCTGTAATTGTACTTTTCACTTGTTTTCTATTGAATCGTCAACCCTTCCTCAGTCTACAAGCATGCTTTACCGGGTCCCACATTAAAGACAAAAACAAAACAAAAACAACAACAAAAAAAACCCACTGAACATTTTCCCCCAAGGAAATGATCAGAGGTGTGCTGATAAACAGGTTCTCCAAAAGTAAAACAAAAACGAAAAAAATTAGCAACAACAATATCCCTGATTTGTAGTTTGCCAATCCCCCTGGTGTAAATACTACCACCATGGATGATTTCACGTTATCAGTGGTTTAACTATCTGCTGGCATAATTCCAAATATTTAATAATCTGTTCTCATGACCACATATCAGTTAGCTCTAGTATACCATAGTAATGGTTAATAAGGTTGCTCACTTGTTCTTCCATCTCCTTCTATTTCTCTGTTCCCTTTCACAATAAATCTTCAAATATTACCTCAAGGGACCAGCAGTTGGCATAATGGCTATGTTGCTGGACTCCCATGTAGTCAACCACAGTTCAAGTCCCAAACCCGGTGACTTAAACTCATGCCAGGTGCATGTGCGTGCATGCCCAAGATTCCAAGAGGAGAATAGAGGAGAAGGAATTGTGGTGTGGCCATCCTCCCCGGTGGGTGAGTTCTTGCTTTCTATCTCTGTCTCCTCCTGTCTTTCTGATGAGTGCATGCACCCTATAGCAAAAACCTCTCCAAAACAAAACAAAAACAAACAAATATTACCTCAATATTCTACATAACTATTTTCCTGAACCTCCTTCCATTCTACTCATATTTACTTGGCATCTGATATGCTCTAAGCACAATTCCAGATGCTAAGGATACAGTAGTGAACAAAGCAAAGAACTGGCCTCATGGAGCCAAGATCTAGTGGAGATGCAAACAATAAGCAAAAATAAATCTCTAGGGAACCAGCAGTTAGCGTAATGGCTATGTTGCTGGACTCCCATGTAGTTGACCGCGGTTCGAGTCCTGGACCCGGTGACTTAAACTCACGCCGGGCGCATGTGTGTGCATGCCCAAGATCCCGAGAGAAGAATGGAGGAGAAGGGATTGCGGCATGACCATCCCCCCTGGGGAGTGATTTCTCGCTTTCTGTTTCTATGTCTCTCTCTGTCTGTCTGGCGAGCGCATGCGCCCTATAGCGAAAACCTCTCCAAAAAAAATAAATAAATTTCTAGATCTTGGGATTTTAAATGCTAGAGAGAGCAGTTAAATGAATAGTGAGTAGGGGCCAGCAGGTGTCAAGGAGGTCAATGTGCTACACTCTCGCATGGTTGACTGCAGTTCATGCTTCAGATCTGCTGGCTTGAAATCATGCCAGGTGTGTGTGCATGCCTGCCCCAAATCACAGAGATGAGAATGGAGGAGAAAGGATTGAAGCCTGGTCATCGCCTCCTGGAGGTTGATTTCTCAGTTTCCCCTCTGTCTGTCTCTCTCTGGTGAGTGCATGCACCCTATAACAAAAACCCTAAAAAAAAAATGCTTAGTGAATGGCTGGTGTCAGTATTTTAAAGAGGATAAGCATGCTCCACTTCTCTAGGTGACACTAAATCAGAGAACTTGTTTATTTCTCTCTCTCCCTACATACCACTAATAGCTACAATGTTGCCAACCCTAATAGCTGCTTTTCTATCTTCATCTTACTCTATAGCTCCCAGCAGCACTCTTCATTCTTAAACTGCAATGTTTTTCTTGGACTCTTTGACATTATATTTTTCAGATTTTATACCTATCTAGACAAACTTTCCCCAGCTCTCTTCCTCTAACTGCAAGAGCTACAAAATGTGGGAGAAGCTTAGAGGTTGGATCTCAGTCTTCAGCTCCACTCATTATTTCCTGGATGATGTCATCTAATTTTAAATCCTCTCTACCTCCCTCCCTCCCTGTCCCCCAATTGTTTCAAATGCTAATGATTTCCAAATACCCATCTCTATCTGAAGCCTATCCTCCTAGTTCCTCACAGCTGATTAGATTTCTCTAGATACCTCAAATCTGTTACATCCAAAACAGGGCTCTTAGTCCTCCTCCAAAATCATTTTCACATTTACCTCCATTTCTGACTTAAGGTAAAAGATTTCATGCATTGTGTTAAACTGAGAATGTAGTAATGACACTTGATTTTCTTCTTGCTAAATTCCCTCATTTGATTACAAAGCCTTGTCTTTTCTGTCTCTAAAAGAGACTGTATATTTCCATTTGTCTTCATGTTCATTATTACTATCACCCAAACCATGGTTCTCATCATCTGAGACCAGTACATTCACACCCTAACGGCTCTCATTCCTTTCCATCCATTCTGCATGCCACAGCTGGAATTAGTTTTTCAAAACCACAAATTAAATTGTAACACCTTTCCTGCCAATTCCACAGTACAGTTGTTAAGGGGGCCAGATCCCACATGATCAATTACAGCTCAGGGCCTAGTCTCCATGGGTTAAAAATCACACAGAGTGTTTTATGGAGACGTCCAAACTCCTGATGGAATGGAAAAGTGAAAGAGAAAGAATTGCTGTCTGACCATGCCTCACTGGGGGAGTCTCTGTCCCTATCTCTCTCTGGCAAGCACACATGCCTTCTGCCAATTAAAAAAAAAAATAGAATACCTTCAAACTTCAAACCCTTCAAAGACTCCTAGTTTTGTTTAGAAGAAACCCAAACTTTTTCTATTCTATTAAGTACTACATGACTCAAACGTGCACAGTTAAGCAATTGGCACTCTACTGGTATCTCTGTCTTTTTCCACTATCTTTCAGATATATTTGCCTTGTTTTATATTTGTACCCCAAATACAAACAGACCCTTCTACACCTCTTTGTTTTATACTTGCAGTTCACTTTACCTGGAATATTTTCTCCACATTTTTGCGTTCTGATTCATTTTTATCCATTAGGTATTAGCTCATATGGCACCTACTCAAACATGCTTTTATTTTTTGTTTCCTTTAGTGTTTTATTGCTATATGGCACCTGTGCTTGCCAGAGACAGAAGGAGAGAGAGAGAGAGAAAGAGAGAAAGTGAGTGAGAAACCACTCTCTAGGGTGTTGGCCATGCAGCAATCCCTTCTCCTCCATTCTCCTCTCACGATTTTGGGAATGAATGCACATACATTCCACTGGGTCTGGGACTTGAACTGTGTAGTTGGCCAAGTGTGATCTAGCACCTTAACCACCACGCCACCTGTTGACCCCAAAAGTGCATTTATAGATCATCCTATTTTACGAAGTTGCCTCCTTTCCTTTCACTTTGTTTCACATTGTCTTATTTCCTTTATACCACTTGTGATGAACTGTATTGTGTTTACTTACTCATTAATTCACTTATTACTTGTCTCCCTGTAAGAATATAAGCACTAACAATGGCAGGAACTTTCTCTAAGTTGTTTTTTGTTTTTGTTTTGTTTTGTTTTGTTTTTACCATTGACTGACCAATACTAAGTACACAGTATTTGTTTTTTTGTTTGTTTGTTTTTTTTTTTTTAAAAAGGAAATAAAGGAATGAAGAGAGCTATGGTCCCTTTACAATAACGGTTCAGTTTGGTGGTTGATACCTACAGACACAGACAATACACATGTTGAAACCTGAGAATTCATGGAAGGAAAAACACATTAGAGCAAAGAACAGGACCTGATAATATTTATCTTCCCACAAAATGATGTGAAAGAGATCCATTTTGATATTTCGTTAAATTTTACCTATCATTAATTCTAAGGACCTTTTGGTCTGTTTTCTCATTTAAACTATTAATACGACACTCTAGTGAGTAAAGAATATCACCCAAGGTCATACAACAAATAAGTGATAGACTGAACAAAATAGGGGAAAAAAAAGACTCCTGGGTTGATTGTCCCATTCTCTTATTTTTTGTCCTTGGACAAGGTTAAACAGAATGAGTATATTTCTCTGTAGATCATACAAGTTTTTCTTAAATTATTGATCACATTCTCAAAATTCAGACTTGATTGGAAAGAACATCTCATGCTCTAGAAACAAGATCAGATTATTTTTTAAGTGATAGGAAAAGAAGCATTAATTTCTAAATTAGAGAGCATTAGCAGGTTAATCAAGGAGTCTATGAGTGATGATGACAAAGTCAGTGCATTTTTCATTCAGATTGAAAATACTCAAGCTAATGCTCAAGACACAGGAAAACTAATGTTTATTCATTGTTTCTAAAGTTTGCAATATATTCCACAAAATAGCACACAGCTCTGCATAGGATCCATGTTCAAAAATGATACTGACATATCT
>NW_006160118.1:146839-180316 GCF_000334495.1 Tupaia belangeri chinensis
GCAGACCCCTTAGTGCTTGAAGTATATCTTTCGGAAATGTTGTACTAGGTGCCTGCATACATGGAGATCTGGAAGATTCAAGTAAAAACCTTGCCATGTTAGTAAAACCATGACTCATTGGTAGGTAGAACTCTTATGAATAATTACAACTGTAGGGAATCAGCAGTTAGCGTAATGACTATGTCGCTGGACTCCCACATAGTCGACTGCAGTTCGTGTCCCGGACCCGGTGGCTTAAAACTCACGCTGGGCGCGTGTGCGTGCGTGCCCAAGATCCCGAGAGGAGAATGGAGGAGAAGGGATTGTGGCGTGACCATCCCCCCTGGGGGGTGAGTTCTTGCTTTCTGTCTCTATGTCTCTGTCTGTCTTGCAAGCGCATGCACCCTATAGCACAAACCTCTCCAAAAACAAAACAAATAATTACAATTGTAAATGAAGCTCTTTAAAATGAGTTATGAGGGGCCAGCAGGTGGTGTAGTGGTTAAGGAGCTGGATTCCCCCATGGCTGATCATAGACTGAGCCATGGACCTGGAGGCTTGAAAGTCACACTGGGTGCATGTGTATGTGCATGCCCAAAATCCCAGGAGAATGAAGAAGAAGGGATTGCAGCATGGCCATCCCTCCTGTGAGCTGATTTCCTACTTTCCCTCTTTCTGCCCCTCTTTAGTAAGTGTACATGCCCTATGGAAAAAATAAAAAGAGAGAGAGGTGAGAGTGAGAAAAAGATTCACTTAAAACACAGAAAAATTGACAGGACATAGTATACATGTATTTATAAACAATATAGTCACTACTATAACTATATATGTACATATGTTGTGTTGGGAAAGCAACCCCTTTTGACTAGAGATTAGTAACATCAAAACTAATATAAACTCTACTTATGCTCAGAAAATTCATTTTGTATGCTGTATAGATGTGCACTAATTAACAGTAAATAAAAATATATATAAATTTGTTTTAAAAAGAAATGGGTAGTGAAATGGAAAGGCTTTTCATAGCAACTCATTTAATTACTGAATGTTCATTTTACCCATTTGCAACTTGAAAATTTCTTATGTCTTTTCCAGTTACAGACAAGGGTTAACACTGATATGGTGGAGGACCAGCAGACGATGTAATGGTTACATCGTTGGACTCCCATGTAGTCAACTGCGGTTCAAGTCCCAGACTTGGTGGCTTAAAACTCATTCTGGGTATGTTTTCTGTGTGCACAAATCCCAGGACTAGAATGGAGGAGAAGGGACTATGGTATGGACATCCCCCTCTCCCCCCGGGGGGGGGTGATTTCTCACTTTCTGTCTCTCTGCCTCTGTGGTGAGCACATATACCCTATATACCCTATAGCAAAAAATCACTCTCAAAGGGGAAAAAAAAAGAAAGAAAGGAAAAGAAAAAAACCACTAATATGGTGGGGACAGCAGTTGGCAGAGCGGTTAAGGTACTAGACTCCCACGTGGCTGACTATGGTTCAATCCCTGGACCTCGAGGCTTGAAAATCATGCCAGGTGCATGAGTGCCCAAAATCCCAAGAAGAGAATGGAGGATATGGGATTATGGTGTGGCCATTCCCCCAGGGGGTGATATCTCACTTTCCTTCTCACTGTTTCTGTCTCTCTCTGGCAAGTATATGTGCCCTATGGCAAAAACCTAAAAAAAAGAAATAAAGAAAAAAATAGTGATATGGTATTCAATATTTCATATTCATCTACTTTCTATCAAATGCCATGGTCTTATTGTTTCTTCTATGGCTGAGTAGTATTCCACAGTGTATATGAGCCATGTTTTTTCAATCCATTCATCTGTTCATGAACATTTAGGCTGGTGCTATGTCTTTGCAATTGTGAATAATGCTGTAGTAAACAAGGATGTACAAGTTCTTTTCCAAATGAGTGTATTCCTATCCTTTGGGTACACACCCAGGAGTGGAATTGCTGGATCATATGTTCTATTTGTAGGTTTTTGAGGGACCTTCATATTGTTCTCCACAGTAGCTGGGAAGTAGGAGGGAGGGAATCAAGGAAAAATAAAAACAAGCAAAAACATTTAACAGAAACAAAAATGGAAAATTTATTTATGATAATGTGTATGGTAATGAATTTGACTGGACTGATACGCAATGTATTCATGCTAGAAAGATTAATTTTGTATGCTTGGAGATGTACAGTAATTAAATGGAAGAAGGAGAAGGAGAGGGAGAGGGAGGGAGAGGGAGGGGGAGGAAAGGGGAAAGGGAGGAGGAGTAAGAGGAGGAGGAGGAGGAGGAGGAGGAGGACCTGTTATGGTAAACAGCAAACAGCTCGGTTTCTTGACACTGCTACTGAAATATCAGCTTTGCTCAAATACCTCTCCCTCAGATTGAACTGTACTAGCATGTACCAGTCTCATCTGATGGCTAGAAACTCCAGGGCTTAGACTAACAGTCTCAATTACTATATCCTACCAAGCCTGACTACATTGCTCCCGTCCTGGTTCAGTCTCTGGTCTTAGTTTGACCAAATGGACTCTGTTTCCACTAACATCATGATGGGAGCTTGTCTCTTAATAGGAAAACTTTCTGAGAAAACAGGTCAGATTGATGATCGGGGCTCCAAGAGTTGATGTTTTATTTTTCTTTGATTTTTTTTCTTTTCTAAGTTTGGATTTCATCTCTCATGCTTAAACATTTTTATTACAAAAATAATATGTGCTTATTGTAGTGGAAAGTTAATAATGTACAGAAGTATGTAAAATGAATAGTGAAAGTACTCCACATCTCTACAGTATCACAGTTCCATTACCTGGGTGTAATATTGTCAGCAGATGCTATGCTCTCCATGTATCCGTCTAGACATTCACCCACCCACCCATCCATCCATTACCAATCATTCATTCATCTATTTATCTGCTTGTCTATCTAGTGAGATCAAACTACATTCACACCATCTATTGATCTGCCTTCCTATACCTTTATAGGATGTGTTCAGATAGTATAAATTCATAGTTTGAGCTCTACCACTCACTGGCTCTATAAATTTGGATAAGGAATATCTTCATTCCCTCATTGGTCAAATGGGGGCTTTTGAAAAAAAAAAGTAAAATAAATGCAAGTAAGGCATAAAGAAAAATGCCTGACAAAAAAGTAGGTTTTCAGCAAAATACAGCTTAAAAATGTATATTTGCATGCATACATACATACAGTTTATATCTGAAAAAGAATTCAACAACGTGTGCATTCGGTTACCCATTCACTTATTATAAAACTATTTATTGAGCACCTACCACAAGTTAAAGATCTTCCACAAGTTAAAGATTATGCCAGACACTATAATTATAATAGTGAGTAAAAATAGAAACAAACACAAACAAATCTGGACCCTGATTTTTATGGTGCCCATAGTCTAATGGTAGAGATACTACTATTCAATAGTATGAAAAACCCTAGAGATATTATAAAAAATGCTGAAATGAACATCCTCACACATTTGTTTTACATATGTGGGGACATTTCTATATATCCAGGTCTTAAATGTGAAAACTCACGATCAAATAACTACACATGTGTCATTCCATATTCTGAAAGATAATGGCAAATTGCCTGTTTAAAATTTTCAAGTTGTTTTTCAGCTGAAAGAAACACAGGTTCTACCTATATCCAGGAACCTTCATACTTAGAGAATATTATACTTTGCATTTATTTAACTATTAGCAGTTTTGAGCTTATTTTTGTTTCAGTTGAATATTTGTCATTTTTTCAGTTAAATGTCCTGACCATAGTATGTAGCCACTTCAAAAATATTATGTTACAGGGGCTGACAGGTAGTGTAGTGGCTAAGATGCTGGACTCCCATATGGCAGACTATGGTTCAAGTCCCGGACCCAGTGCTTTGAAACTCACACTGGGCACGAGAGTATGTGTGCCCAAGATCCCAAGAGGAGAATGGAGGAGAAGGGATTGTGGTGTGGCCATCCCCCCAGGGTGTGATTTCTCACTTTCTGTCTCTCTGTCTCTTTCTGTCACTCTGGTGAGTGCACGCACCCTATAGCAAAAATCTTTCTTAAAAAAAAAAAAGTAAAGAATAAATAACCTTAGAGTGACAAAACTGCTACAATTAACATAAAAAACATAACTTTTTAAAAGAATTATTTATTTATTCATTCATTTATTTTATTTTACTTTGACCAGAGCGAGACAGAGAGAGAGAGAGAGAGAAAGAGAGAGAAAGCAAGCCACCAAGTCTGGGATTCAAATCACGGTAGTCACGTGGGGATCTAGTCCCTTCACCACACCACCTGCTGGCCCGCTGGTCCCAAAAATATAATTTTTTTTTTGAGATTATTGCTATGGAGAAAAGGGATTGGCCTTCCCCTTCAGGGGGGCGGGGGATGATTTCTTACTTTTCCTCTCTCTGTCTCTCTTTTTCTCACTACTCTCTGGCAAGCACATGTGCCTCATGGCAAAAACCTAAAAAAAAACTGTATGTTTTAATATAGTATTTACAAAGTTCTCACTATTCATATTGAGTCATTACTATCTGGAAATCATTCTGTTATTTGATGTTGTATTCAGTTTCCATAGTCAGATTGGATTTTAATTTATTATCTAATCTATTCTTTCTCTAAAGATTTGAATTGCCACCTGTATTATATACTAAATTGACCTAAATAAAAGGAAATTTTGTCAAAATATTATTGCGTTTCACTAAGCGATTTCTGTATTATCATGCCACATTATATCAGTATGTTATGTTACATAATCTATGAAAGCAAGTCTCCTATTTAAAAATAATTCCTTGACTGTTTTCAAGTATTTACATTTAGACTAATTTTAGAATTATTTTGACAACTGCATCTTCGTTCCTTTTCGTATGATTTATTTTTAGTGTGTTCATCACTCCCATTCAATTCTGCTGTTTTTTTTCTGTGCTTGTTCCCTAAGGGGCTGACCCTTTCACACTGCATTTCCTGTGATCTTTTGCTAGCTGGACTCCAGTTGCATTAAGCCAACAGGAAGGACCAGCTGGAGATTCAAAGATAAGGGATAGAGAAGGCTAGGGAAATTCCTCCCCAACAATTTGCCTGCTTTAGAGATGCATATTGCATTAGCTGAATCCTACCAACCCTACCATTTCCTCCATTAGTGCAGCTTTCACTGGAACCCATTCACTCCATTTATTCCGTTTTTCCCTTTCCCCTAAGCCCCAGAGATGTAACTGCTTCCTATTGTTAGTTTAATCACTGTTACCTATTTGTTAATATAGACCTCTTTAATTTTGTTTTTGTTTGTTTGTTTTGTTTTGTTTTTTTGAGTGAGATTTTTGCTATAGGGCACATGCGCTTAGAGAAACCACCCCCCAGGTGCAGATGGCCACTTGGCAATCCCTTCTCAGCCATTCTCTTCTCAAGATCTTGAGCATGGATGCACATGTGCCCGGTGTGAGTTTTAACCAGCCAGATCCGGGACTTGAACCATAGTTGAATACGTGGGAGTCCAGCAATGTAACTGCTACGCCATCTGCTGGTTGCAAGCTCTTTAAATTTTTAATAAAATGATCTATCAGCTCTCTGAGGTAAATTCTATTTCTTGCTAGGGTTCTATTATATCCTTTAAAATAATATAGATACAAATAGATATGATAGAGTCTCATAAATGCAAGTATGTTTATGTGTATATGTGTATAAGTGTCTCTAGACTGAGATTAATTTGAATGTACAAAGTAATTTAGGGAGAATTAGAATTTTCATCATACATGTCTCTTCCTTTCCTCATGCTGTTTTCTTTTTTAGTTTGCCAGAGAGTGCATGTGCTCACTGGAGAGAAAGAAGAGAGAGAAGAGATAAGAGAGGACATATGGATGAAAAATATGAATAGAAATTCACTTCTGGTAAATGATTACTGTAATTAAAACACTTATATTTTTTGAGAGGTTTTTGCTATAGGGCATGTGCACTTGCCAGACAGAGAGAGAGACAGAAAGCGAGAAGTCATACCCCAGGGGGGATGGCCACGCCGCAATCCCTGCTCCTCCATTCTCCTCTCAGGATCTTGGGCACGCACGCACACGTGCCTGGTGTGGGTTTAAGCCACCAGGTCTGGGACTCAAACCATAGCCAACCACATGAGAATCCAGTGACATAGCCATTACATTAACTGCTGGTCCCACACTTATACTTTTATTTAGACTAAAGGAGATATAGTTAATAAACTCCCAAGTTCAAAGTGTTTTATTTAAAATAATATTATGTTTAACTGACACATCTTTAGAAGGGGAGGAGGCTAAATCTCTGTTCACATAATAACTTTATTCCTTTATTTTTATATACAGTCTCTTAATTAGAGAATGTAGGAGAGACACCAATCATAATAACTGACGATAACTGGACATAGTAGTAAACAGGATGAAGTTCTCATGCTTCACGTATCATGATTATATAGCAATGTCCCTGAAATTATATCCTCACTCTTTATCTCTTTCTAATTTATCAGCCATTGCATCCCTATATTCTTGTGAACTTTTAAATAAATAATTGGACTAGGTTAGATTGGGCACGCGTGAGTGAAAAAAATGTTTACAATAGACAGTTTTGCAAAGGTTTAGATAATCTTGACAGAGCTGAGCTTTTAGAGGTTTATAAGAACCAAATGTAAATTAGTCTAAGCTGTGAGTTTCTTTTTGAATTTCTCATTATAACTTTGTTTCCCTGTGTGGGTGTTGTGTGATGAAGAATGAATGAAGTAGATTAAATTTTCAGTAAAGAGTATATAAGTTGCCAAGAAATCAGAGTCAAGTAATTCTATAACTCTGTGTCTTCATACTAAATGAAATAAGAGAAAAAAGAAACTTGAATGTTTCAAAAGTTAAACTAATTATGGTAATATGCATTTTCTTTCAAATATTAAGCTAAAATAATGGGAAAACAATTTTATTTTGGCAGAAATCAATCTTTTGAAGTTTATAAAGATATATATTATGCTTTGATCATATTTCATGTGGACTTGCTTTTGTGCATTTATTTAAGTTATTTTCACTGGCTGAAATACCTGGTACAATTTCTTTTCATTTATTTTACTGAATAACGTCTCAATCAATGTGCAGGTGTTCATTATATAATTATTTACCTGAACAGTTCAGAAGCTTGATGCACAATGCCTTTTTCTTTGTTTTCTCCCCTTTTTTCTTCTCTTTTTTGCTATAGAAAACACAAGCACTTACAGGGGGTGGAGGTGAAGAAAGCACCCCCATGGGGATGGCTATGGCCTCAAGCCCTCCTCTTCAATTATTCTCTAGGGATTTGAGACACACACATACATACATAATGTGTTTTTCTAGCTGCCAAGTCTGCTACATGAATCACACAGTTGGCTGTGTGAAATTCTGATGACTTGACCACCATGCCACCAACTAGACCACCATGCCACCAACTTGTCCTACAACTTTCAACTTCTGACATTTTAGTCACACAGAGTCTATCATATACAACTTCGTAGTCCTACACACACACACACTCACACACACACACACACACACACAGAGTCACAAACAAATATACAGACACATGAGCAAAAAGTTAAAATATTAAGAAACTATTTTGACATATCCGAGTTTCTTTTAAAAATAGTTTAAGAAAATAGAGGATTGAAAAAACGTGGCACATATACTCTATGGAATAGTACTCAGACATGAAAAAGAAAAGTGAGACTCTGACCTTTGATATAAAGTGGACAAATATGGAAGATTTAATGTTAAGCAAAGCAAGTCAGACTATGCAAGATGGGCACTGCATGTCCCTACTTAAAATATACTGAGTGTCTGTGCTCTATAGCAGAAACTGAAAGACTGGAAGGTATAATAGCAGGAAGGCCAACTGTAGATACTAGAGACAGTATAGAAAGGGTAGGTAATAGGAGCTGGGTCACAGCAGATGGGAGGGAAAGGATCAGGGAGAAAAAAATATTTAACAGATACAAAAATGGAAATTAATCTGTAGATGATAATGTATATGGTTATATCTCACTTGACTGATATACACCATATTCATGATGGGTAAAACCATTCTGTACACTGTAAAGATGTACAGTGATTAAATGTAAATTAAAAAATCAAATTAAAAAGAAAATAGTGACTCCTTTATATTCTATGAAATCAATGTTTTCTTTTTTAAATAATTATTTCATTTAATCTTATGCATCATTATCATCATCATCATTATTATCATTTAATTTGACCAGAGTGAGACTGGGAGATGGGGGAAGTAAAAAACCAAGCTGCCAGGTCCGGGACTTAAACCTCAGTCGGCCATGTGCAATTCCAGTACCTTAACCACCGTGCTACCTGCAGGCCCCCGAATCAATGTTTTTCATAAACAAAATCCATGCAGAATAGATAGGCAGCTACTGTATGCCAGGCTCTGTGCTGGTTGCTGGAGATAAAAATACTACAGAAGAAATACACAGTCCCAGACCTCATTGTGGTTAGAGTACAAGTGGCATCAATTAAATTCGATGTATATGACTGTAGAGTACTAATTTTTCTAAAATTTTATATATTTAAACACTTTAACATTAATGGAAGGTAAAGTAAATATGTTAAGTAAATAAAATATCCATATGCTCATTTATAACAAAAGTTTTCAATATTTTTCAAAACAGTCGTTAGAATTCCATTGACTTTTTCTATCTGAACAAGCTACTCAATAGTTATCTCACATGGTAGATGGCATAGAAGTTACATCACTAGACTCCCACAAGACCAACCACCATTCGAGTCTGGTACTCAGTAGCTTCAAAATCATGCTGGGTGTGTGTGTGCATGTGTGCCTAAAATCCCGGGAGGAAAATGAAGGAAAAGGGATTGCAGTGTGGTTATCCCCCCGGGAGGTGATTTTTCACTTTCCCTCTCACTGTCTCTCTTTCCGTCTCTGTCCAGTGAGTGCACCATGCCCTAAGGCAAAAATCTCTTTAAAAAATATATTAAAAAAGTATCACACCCATTCTATGAGTCAGATGAAAGCTTTCAAAAGAGTGTTTGTCTATCGAGATTGTTTGTTGTTGCTACATTTTTTATTATTTTTCTTTTTAGGATTGGATGAGGAACAATGTGAAATATTAGAATACAGTGCATTTTCAGTGTCTAATACCAAGTCTGGCTCAATTTGCACTTGAGTACTTGTGAAAAAATGAACAAAGTTGATCCTAGACAAATATATATTTCTTTGCCCTTTTAACAGATAATTTGAATTACTTACATTTTATTTTACTGTTATTTGTTACTTAGTGCACTAATGAGCAACACGCATGTTCCAAGATAATGAATTTAGGACCTTTTCAAGTAATTTGTGGGAAGGCATAAAAAATATAGCCATGATCTATGTGAATCTAGTAATATTCTCACATAAATGAACTTGTTCATTAGTGCACGAAATCCATTATCTTGGAACATGTGTGTTAACTAACCAAACAGAATTATTTTTATGATTATTAAATCTATTTTATGAAAATAATACAAAATGTTAAAAACTGATCCTATATCTCTGGATCTGATATATTTTTGATACAAATGAGAAGTATCACCCCTATATTAGATCTCAAGACTTACTCATTCTACATAACTGCAAGTTTGTACTCTGGCCTACTTCCCATTTCTTCCCCACCTGCTCCTGGTAACCGTCATTCTACTCTTTGTTTCCATGTATTCAATTTTTTATTTTTTATATCCCACAGATAAGTGATATTATGCAGTACTTTTCTTTGGTTTTCACTTAGACAGCATTCTTTGTCATGCTTATTCCACTTGGCATAATGTACTATAATTTCATTTATGTTGTTATGAAGTATCTCTTTTTTGAAAACCGAATAATTTCCTAGCATGTGAATGAGATATATAAAGTCATCAGGAAAGTCGTTTTTCTATGCAAAAATGTGTCATGATTTTCCAGGCCACCCAATATATTTAATAATTTTTCATCTACTGAGCTATCAATGAACATTTATACAGTTCTCATATGTTAGCTATTATGAACAATGCTGCAGTAAACATGGGAGCAGCACTATCTCTATGAGATTCTGACTTCATTTCCTTTGGGTATATATTCAGAAGAAGGATTTCTGGGTCATATGGTAATTGTATTTTTAGTGTTTTTGAGGAAACTCAATATTGTTTTCCATAATGATCATACCAATTTACTTTCCCAATAGTGTAAAAGGATTCCCTCATGAACACCTGTTATAGCGTGTCTTTTTGATAATAGTCATGCTAACAGATGTGAGGTGAAATCTTACTGTTTTTTTTAATTAAAATAATTATCTTATTTAACTTTATTTATTTATTTAAATTTGACAACACACACAGAGAGAGAGAAAGAAAGAAAGTGAGAAAGCAAGCTGTCAGGCCCAGGACTTGAACTTTGGTAAGCCATGTGGGTGTGTCCTCAACCACCTGCCACCTGCCAGTCCCTTTACTATGGTTTTGACTTGCATTTTGCTTTATGGATAGATGATTAACAAATCCCTATTGACCATTTGTATATCTTCCTTGGAAAACTGTTTGATCAATTCCTTTTCTGGTCCTTTCCCTTAGTCAGCTTGTTTGTGGTTTTGTCTTATGTGTATTGTTTTGTTTTTGTGAATCCCTTTGTGTATTTGGGATATTAACCTCTTATCAGATGCATGGTTTACAAATATTTACTCTCAATCAACACCCTGCATTTTATTTTTTCAGTTGTTTCCTTTATTGTGTAAGAGCTTTCAGTCTGAGTTAACGCCATTTGTTTTGTGGGTTATTTTTATTTTTTTGTTTTTATTGCCTAAGCTTTCTGTGTAATATTCAAAATATCACTGCCAAGGTCATTGCCAAAGAGCTTTTCCCCTGTTTTCTCCCAAGGGCTCTATGACTTACGTTTAGATCTTTGATCTACTGTGAGTTGATTTCTGTGTATGGTCTTTGATAAGGGCCCAGTTTGCCCACCAATGCTTGTTGAAGATGCTATCCCTTTCCCATTTACCTTCTTCGTAGTCCTATGAAAAATTAGCTTGGGTTTATTTCTGGGCCCTGTTGTCTATTCAGTTTCTCTATGTGCCTGTTTTTATGCCAGTATCATATATTTTTTAATATTATATCTTTGAAATAGAATTTGAAATCATGAAGTATATTACTTTTGTTTTTATTTCTCAAGATGTGTGTGTGTGTGTGTGTGTGGCCATTTTGGAGTCATTTGTGGTTTCACACGAATTTTAGAACTGTGTCTTTCTGTTTCTGTGAAAAATTCCATTGGGATTTTCATATAAATTACATTGAATTTGTATGTCAATTTGGGAAATATAGACATATTAACAATATTAATTCTTCCAATCAACATAGTATATCTTCCCATTTATTTGTGTCTTCAATTTATTTTACCAATGCTTTATAGTTTTCAGTGTATAAATCCTTCACATCCTAGGTTAAATCTATTTCTAAATATTTTATTCTTTTTAATGTTATAAATATATTATTTACATGATCTTTTTGATATTTAAATGCATCAATAAATACATCTAATTTTGTATTAATTTTGTATTCTACAACTTTACTGAACTCACTTATCCTAGCAGTTGGTTTTTCCTTTTTTATTTTGTAAACTACAGTTTTCTACATGTAGAATCATGTTATCTACTAACAAGGATAATTCTATTTCTTCCTTTCAAATGTGGTGGTCTTTATTTCTTTTTCTTGTCTGCTTCCAGTTGCTAGTACTTCCCATGTCATATTGACTAGCAATGATGAGAGTGGATATACTTGCCTTGTACCAAATCTTATAGGAGAAAATTTTCACTTTTTCACATTGACTATGATATTAGCTGTAGACTTTTTATAACTGATTTTTGTTATTTTCAGAAATCTATTTTTATACTTCTTTTGTTGATGTTTTATCATGAAATGATGTTTAAATTTGTCAAATCCTTCTTCTACATCTATTGAACTGATTGTATGATTTTTATCTTTTATTATATTTATGTGGTATACCATATTGATTAAGTTGTGTATATTAAACCAACCTCCCATTTTAGGATAATCCCACTTGGTTATAAGTTTATTATCTTCTTGACGTGGTATTGAATTTGTTTGCTAATTTTTGTTGAAGACTTACATTCTTTCTAGATATTGGTCTGCAGTTTTCTGTGGTTATTTCCTTCGCTATGTCTTTGTCTAGACTTGGTAATCAGGATAATGATGTCCTTACAAGGTAGGACTGAAAGTATTCCTTCCAGTTCTATTTTTGGAGCAGTTTAAATAGAATTAGTATTGCATCTTTATATTGATTTTTGAGAGCTTTTTGCTATAGGGCGCATGCGCTCGCCAGAAAGACAGAGAGAGACAGAGAGACAGAAAGTGAGAAATCACCTCCCCTGGGGGGATGGTCGTGCCACAATCCCTCTTCCTCCATTCTCCACTTCAGATTTTGAGCACACATGTATACACACCTGTGGTGTGAGTTGAAGCCACCAGGTCCGCGACTAGAACCGCAGTCAACTATATGGGAATCCATCGACAGCCATTACGCAATCTGCTGGTCCCCGAATTGGTATTACATCTTTAAATGGTTGGAGAAAATGGAGAAACTAGCTCAAAGTGTACTAAATTGGAGTTACAAAGGATGAATACCCTAGAATGCTAGTGTGCAGCACAAGGACTATAGTTAATAATATTGTATTATATACAATACAAAAAATTTGCTAACAGATTTTTGGTATTCTTACCACACAAAAACCTAACTGTGGAAGCTGACTGGTAGAAGAGTTGGCCTGAGCGTACTAATCATTTTGATATACACATATGTGTAAGATAACATCCTGTTGTCTATCTTTATTTTTTGTATTAGATTTTTTTTGCCACAGGGTATGTGCGTTTACTGGGGAGACAGAGACGCAGAGAGGGAAAGTGAGAAATGACCCCATGGGGGAATGGCCACACCACAGTCTTTTCTCCTCCATTCTTCTCCTAGGATTTTTCACATGCACACATACACCCCCAGCATGATTTTCAAGCTGCTGGGTCTCAGACTTAAATCATTACACCACCTGCTGATTCCCCTCATGTCCATCTTAATTATATACAGTGAAAGAATGAACAAAAATAAAAGTGAAAATATTCACATATATTACTGTATTTGAAGTGAGAAAAATTAAAACACTTGACAAGCCAGATTCAATGTATGGCTTAAAAAGAATACAATTCTTTTTTTAAGAGAGATTTTTCTATAGGGCACGTGTGCTTGCCGGAGAGACAGAGAGAGACAGATACAGAGCGAGAAATTGCTTTCTGTGAATTGGTCACACTGCAATCCCTTCTCCTCCATTTTCCTCTCAGGATTTTGGGCACACACACATACACACACACGCCAGGCGTTGAGTTTAAGCCACATGGTCCAAGACTTAAACCATGGTCAACTATGTGGGAGTCCAATGAAGTAACCATTATTCCATCTGCAGGTCCCAAATGGATGCAATTCTTACTTATTGAAGTTTCTTTAAAAACTTCCAGGTGATAGTGCAGTGATAATGCTACAGGACCCACATGGGTAAGGTCCTAGGACCTCCCTGGGCATGTGTGTAAATGATCTGCACTGACTGAGGCTTGAGGATAATTGTGACTTGGAGATCCTGTTGGGTATGTCTTTCTCTTTCTCATGAAATAAATAGATTCATAAACATTTAAAATGATGATCAAAGTAAAAACTATAGATATCTAATTAAGTAATCTCAACATAAAAAAAAAACACCCCAGCCACTATGGCACAGACATAACACATGTGTCCTGCAAGACTGGAAGCCTTATGGCTGACTGACCAGAGATTTAGATCCCAGCTCAGTCTGAAAACACTGTGGAGCTGGAAAGGTGGGGAAAGGAAATTGTAGCATGATTAGATCCTGTCATGGGTGCTTCTCTCTCCCTTTCTCTCCCTCTCATGTGGACACATAAACCTCAATCATAAAAAATAAGCTGTTTATAAAAATAATAATAATTGTGACCAGACAGTCGTGCATTAGTAAAACATGACAGTCTATGATGCAGTCCCATATGGTAAGGTTCCTGGTTAAGTTGGAGATTTCCCAGAGTACACTGGGCATGCATTTGTCTATAACACGGGGATTCCTGAAAGCTAGGGGTGGATCACAGCTTCAGGGCTCTGTTGGGGGTGCTGTTTTATTTTCCTCTCTTTTTTTCCTCTCTCTTTCTGTCTGTCTCATTCATAGAAGAAATAAATAAATAAGTTTTTAAAAATAATAATAATACAGTCCAAATTAAATTAGACATTCTTTTGTCTGCAGAAATTAAATGAGGTTAATATGATGTGTGAAGTGAATCTAATTTACAAGCCTATTATAGCTGAAATGCTTCAAATAAATTTCTGTTCAGTTCTTATCCTTTTCATAAAGTTGATTTATTAAGAAATATGCAAGTCTAGTGTAGTCCACTAAAGTATGCTTTTTTTTTATACGATTATTTCACACAAAATGGTTATTGACCATATGTATTTTGTCTAGGCCTTTACCCAGGGGAGCTGTTAACATAATTCATTTACAATTCAGTTAGCAAGAAAATGTGTTAAATTAAATTTTACTCTGAAACAATAAATCAAACCAATGTGAAATATATTACATCCCATAAAATGAACAAACACTGATCAAACTGTACAGCTGAATATGTAGCTCGCATATCCCAAGATACTTTAAAAAAATCATCTCCGTACAGTCATCAAATAAGTCTCAAGATTCAAAGGGTTTACATAAGCACAAGTGAATAATATTGGGTCGTATTAGGAGATCTTTTATTGTAAGTTTATGAAGATGATTTAGAAACAGTAACCTCTTTTTATAACCTACACCAATAATCATTCAAGTCTTTTTCTAATCATAAAAACATTAGTTTTACAATGTCACTGAGATTAAGAGATATTTTATCTTATGTTGCTTTTCAGTATGATCTTTAGCTTCTCAAGGTAATTGAAAATAAACAGAACTAACCAAAAATCAGAATTCTGTTCTTGGAATCAGAAAGCTCTAGAAAACATCAAATATACCTCTTTATCATAGTCTATAAATAATCCAAAATCCAGTACAATGCCTTAGCCAGAGAGAGTACCTAATGAATATTGCTTAGTTGAAATTATGGAACACAATAGGTTAAAAAAAATTCAATATATTCTTAATCCTTGGCTTAGACTCAAAAGTTTTTTCTAGCCATTTTAAAAGTAGTGGTTAACAGGAAGGTTTCCTCCATTTCTGATGATGTCTCTAATATGCAAGGTTTTTCTAGGAATTCCAATACACTATTAGATCATTGGGAAAGTCATGATACATTTTTGCATAGGAAAATATGTTATGACTTTTCCAGTGACTCAGTAGATTTGACAGTGACTTGAGAGAATGTTCCTACTGTTAGGTTTTATCTGTCTATCTAACCTTCTATCCATCTATCATCTATATGTAACAGTCACTTTTAATCTCATCACATCTTTAACACTACAGACCATGGGCAGTGTTTGTTTATGTGTACTGAGAATTTTTTAAGTAAACTTATTTTATTGAGTAGGGGGAGGGAGGGATCCTTGATAGGGTCTCATCATGCCACAATCCCACCCCACCCTCAGTCTTCCAAGAGAAGGGAATGCCTGATGTGTTCAAACTGACCTGGGATGCAAGCCCCAAGTTTCCCACGTGTTTCCAGTATCACACAGTGGAACCCTACTATCTGCACCTCCACTGATGAGCCTGTGTGCTATGATTATAAAAATAAAATGCTATAACATCTGTAATGATAAAGATTTCCCTTAGAATTTGCAATTTCTTTCTTTTTTTTCCCCCATAGGGTATGTGTACTCACCAAAGAGAAGAGAGATAGAGCCAGATATGGGGAAAGAAAGAAATCATCCCCTTAGGAGAGATGGCCATGCCACCCTTTTCCTCTATTCTCCTCTTGAGATTTTGGGCACACACAAACATGTGCCAGGCATTTCAAAGCCACTGGTTCTGGGGCTTGAACCCTGGTCAGCCATGTGGGGGTCCAGTGCCTTAACCACCAAGCCACCTGCTGGCCCCACCTATATGCACTTACTATTAGAGATGTTATCTCTTATTCAAAATTAATATTTTTAAGAAATACCAATATATTTTTGTCCTATACTTACATGACATATTTACTATAACTAAAGAATCTATACAACCCGATGTTTATATAGAATTAATATCACTACCAGAAACTATGACACTTTGGGGTTATGAAATCAACCAATGAACAAATAATCGTGTTCTGTTTCCTAATGTTATTTTTTAGTTTGATAAATAAGAAAATGTCATAGTCACAATTTAGCTTGTCAATGTCTCCCACAGTAAGTTCACAAATAAAATGTGGAATCTGTAGTAATATATAGTATTTTATTTCCAGGTAGCAAAACACCTTACCTGAAAAGTGATGAAAAATGGCTTGCTTGTGTAAATGTCAGTTGATGTCTAGTTGAAGGGTGTATGTCTCTCAGTTGGACTGCTTTTACACAATATATCTCTTCAATGATTTGTATGTTAAGACATAAAATACAGCTATTATAATAAAACATGTAACAATGCTGGAAAAAATGGCTCTTATTCTTTATAATAAAACCTAGCTGTGAATGTCTTTAATTTTTTTTTTAATGTTCTTGCCATAGGGCATGTGTGCTTGCCAAAAAGAGAAACAGAGAGAAGGGAAGTGAGAAATTGCCCCCAGGGGGTAATAGCCATGCTTCAATCTGTTCTCCTCAATTTGCCTCTTGGGATTTGGGGCATGCACAAGTGTCCCACATGATTTTCAAGCTGCTGGGTTCTGCATTTGAACTGTGGTCAGCCATGTGTGAGTTCAGCACCTTAACCACCATGTCACCTGCTAGTCCCAACTGTAAATGTCTTTAACATAATATGAAAATCGATAAGACAAAATTTGATAGATATTAACTTAACATTTGGAACGAATATCAGAAAGAGCATTTATATGGATAGTACAGATTCAGAAATTATTTGGTTGAGAATAAGCCATTTGAAATCTACTCCTAGACACAAATCTACCAAAAGTAAGCTATATGAGTATAGGCTGTAGGCATTCATATTAGAGGTGGTGAAGACATAATGACCTCATTTTTTTTTTTTGAAGAGATTTTTGCTATAGGGCATGCGTGCTCGCCAGACAGAGAGAGACAGAGAAACAGAAAGCAAGAAATCATCCCCCAGGGGGGATGGCCACGCCACAGTCCCTTCTCCTCCATTCTCCTCTCGGGATCTTGGGAACACACGCACACACGCCCAGCGTGAGTTTAAGCCACCGGGCCCAGGACTCAAACTGCGGTTGACTACATGGGAGTTCAGCGACATAGCTATTATGCTACTGTCCCCACCACAATTTCTTCGCCTCCATTCTCCTCTTGGCATTTTGGGCATGAACGCACACACACCTAATTTGTTTTTCAAGCTACTGTGTCTGGTACTTGAACCATGTAGTCAGCCATGTGGTATCCAGCCACTTTCACCTCCATGCCATCTTCTGGCCTCACAAAGAACTTCTAGATAATATAAATTTTAATAATTAGACTGGACTAGCAAAAGACAGGATCTGCTTTAATAACACTTCCAACTGGCAGAGGATGCAGTTGGAGAGTGCCCAGACATCTGTTACTACACTAAAGAAAGTATTCTGTACTGCCTGATCTATTGGCTTAGATTAGGTATTGTCTCTTATTTTCCATACATTATTTCATTACTCCTCTTTAAAAAAAAAAAAAAAAAAAACCCTGAAGTGAGACAATAACATAAAGATACATTCAGTAAGATTTAGAGATTAAAAATGGCTTCCTAAGACCACTGAGCTTGTAAGTAGCAGAGCAGAACTATTTTCAACTCTAAATTCTGATTAATGTTCAAGCAATTAACAAGACCACTTAGCAAATTCATTTACTAGAGTCCTGTTTACACCTCTATAATCACCTTAATTAATTTTTTAATATCAGGCCTCTGCCTGCATTGGTGGGATTGGTCTCTGTCAGTGAATAATAAAATACTTGGCTTTCCCATGTTGCATTTTTGAGCTAATATTTCCTTGAGACACTATCTGTCGCCGTGCCTTACTTATTTTAGGATACATGTTATGCCTTCATAATCGAAACAAGAAGTGTTAAATTCAAGAATTTATTGATGATTTCCTCTTAAACATTATAAAGTTTCTAACATACATAGTTCCACATATGCATACATATTAGTCTTTAAAACATATTTCAATTCTCTTTTAATTGCCAAATTAGGCTATGGCAAAATATGGAGAAAGTATTAGAAATATACTACATAGGACTCAAATCATACTTTTGTTTTCAGTTAAATAATCCTTTTGGTAATGAAATCTCCATAGTTTATAAAAGGCATTACTGCCTGTCAGGAGGAAATAATGAGCCTGTATTTCTCAGCTGTGTGTAAATTGCATGCAGTTTATATTTCTAAGGAGAGGCCTCTATCAATCAATATTTTTAGAAAATGACAATCCTCAGTTAGGCAAGGATTGTTACTGAAGCTGATAAATGCTTACCCTTCATTGGAGACTGACAAATAGCATATGACAGAGACTACTTTTGTGCTTTTATAGTACTTACATTAAAACCTGTCTAGGAACATAAAATTTCAAAGATGTGATTTTAATGTAAAATTGCTTTCAAATTTCTTATTAGGAAACTTGCCAGACACACCAGAGGACCATTTTAGGGAGTAAATAAGTATTATTCATGTAAGATAAATAAGAAAAGTAGATATTAAGAACAAATTCAAGCTGGAACTGGCCCTATAGTATAGTGGCTAAGTGCTGCTTAGAGGGAGTTGGATCCCACATGGCCGACCGAGGTTCAAAACCCAGCCAAGCAACTTGAAAAACATGCTAGGGGTGGTGTGTGTGCATGTGTGTCTATATATGTATATGTCCAGGATCTTGATATGATAGAGAAATGAATGAGAAAGGATTATGGTATGACCAGGCCCAATGGGTAGATCTCTCTCTCTCTCTCTCTTTCTCTTTCTCTCCCCCTCATATGCACGTGTACTTTCTGATAAAAAAAATGTGATATAGACAGAACATAACAAAATATATAGTGTCCAGGCAAACTTTGTAGCTTGTTTGAACAGGTTTAATACCTGTGGTTTCCCCAAAGCGGGCCTAAAGTCATTTACTCCTTGGCTGCTTTTTAAACAGAGCTGATTTATTTGAACTTAGAGAGCAGTAGACCACATAAACATCATGTTAATATTCTCAAGTGAGCTAAATTGTGTTAGCAACAAAACTTGACTTATCATCTATTTCCCCTTGGCCTATGAGAAAACGTGATAGTTATGGTATTAATTGACAATCAGTAAAGGAGTGATTTTTGAAATATATAACGTATGAAAATTAGCATTTTCTAGTTATTCATCTGTCTTGTTTTTTTAAATTATTATTTCCAGAAGGCATGTGTATTTACCAGAGAGAGACAGAGAGGGAGAGAGAGAAAGCATCCACAATGGGGCATGTTCATACTGCAATCCCTTCTCCTCATTTTTCTATCCTGTCAGGATTTGGGACACACACACACACACACACACACACACACACACACACACACACAAAACCATGGTGTTTTTCAAGCCTCTGAGGCCAGGATTTAAAACACAGCTGGCCATGTGGGATCCAGATCTCTTAGATACTAGGCTATAGGACTGACTTTGACTGTATTTAGAACAAACAAAATTTCTTGATCTCTTGGCTTAAGTGAGAACTTCCTTTTGGAACTGTTTATTCTTACCTTTCCTTGTTTTCTTTGGTTAATTCTCACTCTTCTTTTTCCCCAGTATTCAAACTGAAAAAGGCTTGACTTTGGCCAAATCTACCAAAATAGGTTTGATAAGTCTTCAGGTTTGACTTATCAAATTGAAATATTGTTATTTATCCATTTATTCGTGAAGTATTTATTGAGTGTCTATCATCTTAAAGGCACTATGGTAAGTCCAATGACACAACTGTGAACAAAAGGGTCAATGGATATTTTTCATGGAGCTTAGATTCTAGCAAAGAGGTAACACATGTAAGCAGATAAATTCATCATTTTGTGGCAAGTACTATGATATGAGAAGCTGAAGTTGCCAGTCTTCTGGCACAAAATCAGCCATTAATCTAGCACTTAAAATTCAGGGCCATTTCATAATGAGTGTTTTGGCTTATTTTTCTACACATCTATATTCTGTTTCATTTTAAAAAGTGATTTGTGGAAGACTGGCATGCCGAATGATTTTCCAAAGGCAGAATGTATCCTTCCATTTCTTATTTTACCCACGCCAAATCTATCTTTAACCTTTGCACACTTCACAGTTCATCACAGCAGACCTACTTCAAATTTCTGCTAAAATGAAACACACCAAGTTGAACTGAGTGTCATAGGAAGAAGAGTTGTATCTTTGTGGAGTTACGATTCTTAAAGCATTTTTCAACATTAACAAATTCAGAAAACTACATGTTCTGCTTCTTTCTTTAATAATTAAATAAGTGTGTCATCCCTTTAACTTTCCTACTAAGCAAAATAAAGTCATTTCTCTGCCAGCCTGTGGTGTGAAGGTTGAGGAAGCTGGATCCCACATGGCCAACTGTGCAGTTCTAATCCCAGTCTGTGGCCAGATGCATATGTGTTTGTGCCCCAAATCCCAAAAGGCAGGAGAAATGGAGGAGAAAGGATTGTGATGTGATCATACCCCATGGGTGCTTTCTCATTCCTCTTTCTCTCTCCAGAGAGCACATGAGCCCCCAGGCAAACAAACAAAAAAAAAGTAAAAGAAAAAAATATTAGTAAGTCATTCTATCATTCTAGCAGAACATTTAAGATATTTTAAATATTCATCACAGTGAGGCCAGCAGGTGATGTGGTGAATAAGGTGCTAGACTACCACATAGTCTACTATTGTTTGAGTCCTGGACCTGGGTGGCTTGAAAATCATGCCAGGTGTATGTGTGCGCATGCCCACAATCCCAGAAGGGGCTGTGGTGTGATCAAGCCCCCTGGGGATTGATTTCTCACTTTTACATTCTCTCTCTCTCTGGGAAGCACACATGCCCTATGACACAAACCTAATAAATAAATAAATAACATAACGTAGTATCTATGCAATAAATAGTTTTCTGAGCACCACAGCGAAATGAAAACAATTACAACATTGCCTCTGCTTCTTAAGACCATCATCTGAGACCTATGTGTGACAGTGGGCTCAATAGCTATAACTGATTAAGTTGCAATTTTGGATTTGGAAAACTGCAGTAATCAAACCCACATATTAAAAAGAAAAGTGGCTTGGGACCAGCAGTTAGCGTAATGGCTATGTTGCTGGACTCCCATGTAGTCAACTGCGGTTCACGTCCCAGACCCAGTGGCTTAGAACTCACGCCGGGCGCGTGTGCATGCGTGCCCAAGATCCCGAGAGGAGAATGGAGGAGAAAGGATTGCAGTGTGGCCATCCCACCTGGGGGGTGATTTCTCGCTTTCTGTCTCTGTCTCTCTCTGTCTGTCTGGCGAGCACATGTGCCCTATAGCAAAAACCTCTCCAAAAAAAAAAAAAAGAAAGAAAAGTGGCTTTAAGAACATATGCAAATATATGGTCTGATCCATGAGAGTTAAGTCAAAGTAGGACCCCAAAGTATTTTAACTTTTTATGAAGAGCATAGAGTAATTGAACAGGAACTAGGCTTAAAGGACTACATGACAGAAGAAAGGCTTTCTAGGTAATAGGAGAAAAGTTGAATCACATTTGGGAAACAATAAAAACTCTACCCAGTGGTAAAAGTAGTAAGAGACATGACTAGACAGGCTATGAAAAATATTGGGTCATTGGGAAACTCGTGACACATTTTTCCATAGAAAAAAATGTCATGACTTTCCTGAAGTCCTAATAGTTATAACTGTTGTGTTTTGAATTTTTATTTTTTGTTTTTAGGTTTTTACAATAGGGTGCATGTACTTGCTAGAGAGAGATAGAAAGGGAAAAAGTGAGAAATAACCCTCCAGAGGGGAATGGCCATGCTGCAATCCCTTCTTCTCCATTCTCCTCTTGGGATTTTGGGCACACACATACAAATGCCTGGTATAGATTTCAAGTCACTGGGTCCAGAATTCAAACCTTGGTCAGCTATGTGGGAATCCAGCACCTTAACCACCATGCCACCTGTTGGCTCCAAGTTTGAAATTTTTAATGTAGGTTATGGGGAGCCAGTAAATATTCTGAGAAGTGAAGTCACATAATGAAACTAGTGTTTCCATAAAAGTTTGGAGGCAATATATTGAATAGGTTTGAATAGGAGAGAGATGGGATATACTGAATATTTTCTACTATGAGAAGAAAAAGAGCAGGAGTAAAGCTCAACAGTGGGAAAATAATAAATCAAAATGTTTTATCAGGGATATGACATGATGTAAGTAAAATTTTAGAAAAATTCATCCATTAGTGAGGATATGCTACAAAGACTTTACATGGAGTTGATACCCCAAAAATTGGCCCTAGAGAAGCAAAAGCCTGGAGACATTATAAGACACTGCAATTAAGATGATGAGACTGGAGCTCAAGCACAACATGAGTAAAAGTGAGGAATAAACCTAATTAATCCTAGATCACAAAGGCTTTTTAGTTATTTGGTTAGAAATTTGAACATTGTTTTCTCGGTATCCAATGATGTCACAGGTACTCATAGGAATAACAATGAGTTTGGTTTAGCAGGGTGAACTTTCAATAACCCTTCTTGCTCTTAATATCATCATTCATTTATAACATAAAAGCATCTTTGTAGATGTTTTAAAATAATAAAGTGCTTGGGTCTGAAGTCATCCCTGGATTCAAATCCTGTCTCCACTTCTTACTAGCTACCTGCATGATGGGAAAATTCCTTTATCTCTCTTCAAGACTGTTCTTCTGTGCCAGCAGGTGGCCTGGTGGTTAAAGCTGCTAGATCCCACATGCCCGATTGTGTGGTTTGAGTCCTGGATCCAGTGGCTTTAGAAATATGCTGGACACATGTGTATGGGCTTAAAATCCCAAAAGAAGAAAAGAAAGAGAAGGGATAGTGACATGACCATGTCCCATGAGGGGTGCTTTCTCACTCTCTCTCTCTTGCTCTCTAGTGAGGGCACACAGCACCTGGCAAATTAAAAACAAACAAAAAAACTTTGCTTTACTACATAAAGTGGAAGTAACTGTGCCTAGCCCTTAATAAAGTAGTTGTAAGGCTTAAATAAGGAACTGCAGGTAAAGTATCTAAGCTCACATCAAATATTACCTAGTTTTGCAAACTAATCAGGTTTCTTTTCTAAGATCACTGGTAACAAAACAGAAATGGTAATGTAGATTTTTAAAATCAATTGAATGGAGGTGAAACTAGGAGAATGGAAACCTCTGAGGTCTAGGAAACATACAGAGGGTAAGAGTGAATCTGGAAAACATCCATATATCTCTCTAAAGGAGGGGTGTGAAATTGACCCTAAAATTCAATTCAAATGAGTGACTTGGAGAATACAATTTTAATACAGTGAATAAGGCAGAAAATAGCCTTTAAATGATTAAAGAGAAAATGGATAAATAGGCAAATGTGGTAATTTTAAGAAATAAGGAAACCTTTGGGATGTTGGCAATTATAAAACTTTAATAGTAACTGGGTGCTCATAACCTGTTAGGGCCTGCGCTAAAAGTTTTTAAATCAGCTAATTAATTTAACTATTGTAACATTCCCATGGCATGAATACAATTAAAACCTTCATTTTCCTTTTAATTTTTAAAGTTTGTGTTAAACTTTAAAGAAGTGGTGGGATGGATGGATTGATTTTTGCCAGTTTTTCGCCACGTGGAGAGCCTTCTACTACAGCCTCCTGAGTAGCTGAGACTGTAGGCACAGACCACTGTTTCTAGTCTCTTCTAGGCTGTGCTGGAAATCCAACCTGGGCCCCTCATGTAGCTTCAGCCTTTGATGGAACATGTGCCACAGTGGCTGTATCCCACCACCTTCATTTTCTAAATCAGTAAAAGAAGACACAGGGAGACTAAGTAATTATTTGCACAGGGTCACACAACTCTAAAGTAGTAAATCTGCTTTGAATCATGCAGTCCAGCTTTAGAATCTTCTGTACCACCTACTGCTCGCACAGCTTTGGAGAAGAGTGATAATTTGAATTTAGGTTATATGGCTGAGTATCTGCTTAAATTCAGGAAAATCAGATGAAATTTGATTGAAAGTTAAAATTCAATTGCTTGGGGGTCACCAGGTGGTGTGGAGGTTAAGGTGCTGGATTCTACAATGCCAACTTCACAGTTGGAGTCCCGCACCAGGTAGCCTACAAAACATACTAGGTGCATGTATATGCCCAAAATCCTGAGAGGGAACTGGAGCTACATTATACTCAATGTCCCAGTATAACAGTAGAATTGGTACTAAATATAATAACCTATGAGGAGAATATTTGATTATTGGTTACATCTAACCATACTGATATAGCTACTAAATTTATTTCTCTTTCACAATAAAATGATGTAATAAAAAATCATGACTCTTTGCGAGGGCAACGGTACTGACATTTCTAGGTTAAAATAAGTCTTTGTGAGATTATGAATGGAGTATCTAAATCACTCTAGACCTGCAGGATGAGAAATTCTGGGGATTGGCTTAGCACTGTGTTCTAACAAGCCTCTTGGTTACTCTGAACAATGCTCACGTGTGAGAAATTCTACTTTAAGGGATGTGATGGTTATTAAGTCTGTCCAAAGAAGAATGATTCTTTCATTCCAGGCTTCTGACAGCATCTTTTATTTGCCTATTTGAATTCTTATGTGGCCAAAGACTTGTTTCAACAAATGAAATGTACTATTTCCAAACAGAAGCTCTATGGGCCATCACAACATTTCGTGTGTTCCTCTATGTTCTCAAATTTTGTGTTGAGATGACCTCACCCTCAACCTGGGTCCTTTAGCTGACTACAATAAGCTGAGACACCTAGCAATGCATGATGATATGAAAGGTTGGACAATAAATTCTATTGCTTTGAGTCTCTGATCTAACAGGATTTTGTTATGGATACATAACCTAACCTACCATGGCTTACGGGAAATGTAGTATCATGAAGGGATCAGTATTGAGGTAAAATAATGTGTTTACTAAAAGGAAAGATTTAAGACATCAGTGAAAGAAGAGCCAGGGTAAATCAGTAATTCTTAAAAGCCAAAAAGAGAACATATTGCATATTGTTACAGAATATGAGAACAACAGGAAGAGAGAGAAAGGCAAATAGATGATTAGTGACATATTGACAACACTTACCTCCGGGTGTAGGGATTTAAGATAAAATTTTTATTTTTTCCTTAGTATGTTAAGATTATTATACATAAAGCATTTAGCATAATTATAAAACAAATATCAGAAAAACATAAAGTCTATGGCACAGCATTTGAACAAATCTCTTATTCTCAGGGGGTAAAATCTTAGACTCTTTAATTAGACAACTGTGTGCATATGTATTTATCACTTCTTGATTTCTTATTATGTACAGGACACTGTTTTAAGTTCTTTCTACACCTTGTGTCTATGATCCTCCTCATAGTTTTTTTTTTGGCAAGGTTTATGATCTCAAGGTTAGCGATGAATTCCCAAGTAGTATACAACCTGCCCTAGATCACACAGTGAATAAATAGATGGTCTGGGAGTCAGATAATATCCTTGACAGCTCTAAAACTTAGGCTCTGTTTACTAGGGCAGTCTGACAGTCTGCTCAAGCATTTGCATGCCCACACATACGTGTGTATGTATGAGTGGGTGCGTAGAGAGGCACATCGGTATATTCTACAGCATTTAAATAACAAAAACAAGTGATTCTTGTTATGTGCTGAGACAGAGACTGGTACTTTATACTCAATGTACTAGTGTAACAGTAGATTAGTAATAAATACTGGGTCTTTGGGAAAGTCGTGATGCACTTTTGCACAGAAAAAAAGAAAAATATGTCATGATTTTTCCAAATGACCTAACATAATAATCTATGAGGAAAATATCTGATTATTGGTTACAGCTAACCATACTGACATTGCTACTAAATTTATTTCTCTTTCACGATAAAATGATGTAATAAAAAAATCATGACTCTTTGTCAGGGCAATGGCACAGACATTTCTAGGATAAAACAAGTTTTTGTGAAATTATGAATGGAGTATCTAAGTATCTACAACAGGCCTCCTCCATTCAAACAGTAAACCCTGAAAAATGAAAAGCTAGACTTTGCACATGTATTATTTCCATTAATGGAATATCATTGATCACTATGAATCCACAAGACTATCAACAACTTTACCTGCCTGCTAGATAGTACAAACAGAAATAATGACACCTTTAAAATTTTTCTGAAAGAGTAGTACTCCTGGGGACTGAGTGGACTTGATAGAGGACCAAGAATGCTTTGATACTTATTCAAACTGTTTTGCATCTCTACAAATATGCGTGAGAGAGGGTCCAAAGCTATTATTATATTTCTAATAGGTATAACATTCACAAAATATTTCATTGCACCATCCTATGAATATATTAATAATTGAATAATTGTTTAATGGGTGAATTATGTGGTATTTTTATCATATCTCAACAAGTCTTTGGTTTAAAATGTGTCTAGACTAGGACTTTTAAAATAAACTTGTCTAAGTCCCTTCAGTTTTATGTTACCATATTTATAGAACATGTGTTCCATGTCAAATGTCCCATCTTGTGACTTGACTTAACCCCAGTCAATGGCCTATTCAGTGTCCTTGACTATGAGGCTCTGCACCTGGCCAATCACACGCGAGCTTGCTGATATGATTACCTGCCTAACACTCATTTCCCTTAGTAACAGACAGAACTGTCCACTCTTGTCCTTTCGCTACTCCTCTGGCTCACATCACACTATAGTTATAACACAATCCAACTATCTAATACAGTGTTGAATGAGAGAGGAGAGAATGACATGTTTATTCAGTCTAAGACAAAGCCAATATTTTATAAAGTATTATTTGTGCCCATCAAAATGTTAACCCTAAAAGGATAAAATAGGTCAGAGAAGCCTAAAGAAACCATAAGAACAAGCATTCAGACTACTAATTAGTTGCCACAGTGCTGGAGGGAGTGAAGGGAGTAAAATATTATGGGTTCAAGTGTCTCAAAGATATGCCAGTCCTATGTCCCTGGTGGTTAAGGGAGCCAGATCCCACATGGCTGATCATTGCTTGAATCCTTGCCCTTATAGCTTGAAAAACATACTGGGTGTGTGTACACATATACCCAAAATCCTGATAGGATGGAGAAATGGAAGAAAATGGAGTGTGGTGTGACTGTAGTACATACAGGGAGGGAGGTGCATTCTCCTTATCTCTGTCTCTCTCTGGCAAGCACATGTACCCTCTGAAAATTTAAAAAAAAAAAAAGGATGTCTTGGGGCCAGCAGGTGGGATAGTGGTTAAGGTATTAAACTCTCACATGGCTGACCATGGTTCAAGTCCCAGACCTGGTAGCTTGAAAATCACATTGGGCATGTGTGCATGCAGGCCCAAAATCCCAAGAGGAGCATGAAGGAGAAAGGACTGCACTGTGGCTATCCCCCTGGGGGGAGTGATTTCTCAATTTCTCTCTTGCTGTCTCTCCCTATCTCTCTCCAGTGAAATGGCAAAATGGAGACTCAAACCCCACAAGGCATGTGCCTATAGTACCCAATCTATATCCCCCAGCCCTTTGCCTTTCAATGCAGGCTGCTCCAGGTTCCACCTGCCAGCTCTTGTATTTCTTTGTCTACTGGAGCCTGGTCATCTTGAGTGTATATGAAGAATAGAATACCAGTAACTGAATGTACACCCCATCTCAGGATCCCTCAATAACTAGCAAGCAAGAATTGCTGTATACTTAGGCATCCTAATTTCTACAAGGGATAACTCTGGGGTGTGTGTTCTACACAATTTCCCACAATTCCCCAGTGGCATTAATCCCAGTTGCCCATACTGGTGACTCCTGAAATACAGTACTAGTTTTCTTCCTTTCTTTATCTTACTTCACTCCTCTGTTCATGTTTGTTATCATCTCCTTCCACATAAACTATGAGCTGAAGGTACTCTGAAAATCATAAAGAGGTGTAAACTGAAACTGCTCTTATTTTATTAGAATTATTAGTAACATTGACACCTAAGTCAATGTCTAGGAAGAGGGCCTTCTATCGTTTTCAGTTAAGATTTATCCATGAACATTAGAATGTTATTAACATTGAACCCATCTTTGCAGGTTCTAGTAGCTCCTGAATACCAGAGAAAGTGTCCAGGGGAGAAAGTAGGGAGTTTTTAATGATTCTGTCAAATGTGTTCAGTCAGTGAGGAATGGGAGAAAGTTCTATTTTGACCTCAGTAGTAAAAGTACACAAGACACTGAACATTTTTTTTCTTCCAACATGACCAAATTTAGAAGAGATTTCTACAGGGCCATTGACTTTTTATCTATAGGACAGTGATGGGGAAGATCATGACAATGCACCATGTGACTGTGGGTCAAATTTTCCAGGTCACTGTGGACAGAATCCCATGCTTGGCTGTTTCCTGACGCAGTGGTAACTCTACAATCACTGTATATGTGTGAGCATGAGGGCTCTAGTGTAGGTTAACAATAACTTTTTGTGAGATTTGTTTCATTATGAATTTGAGGTGGCAATATCACTTGTCTTTGGTCTAGAAAGTAGCTGGCAAGAAAAGGTAGATAAAGGGAGGAATGTTCATTCACCCCTTGAATGGGTAACCTTACAATGCCTTCTTAAATTTCACCCCATAAAAACTCTTTATAAATCCATTGTCATGATGATCAATCAACATTTTAAGTTGAAACATATATATCCAAGTTTCTGATCTTGTTCTGTATCAACATAACACTCACAGGACTCAGGAAATCCCTATAGCCACCTTAGCTTCCATCTTTCCCTTGTCTTTTGAAATGCCTTAAAGCACACAAAAATATTTTCAGGCAAAGGTAAAAATCATTGTAGGAATGATAGCTTTGCAGACAGGGAGTCTTCAATGACAGTGCAGTTCCTATGGTGAGACACTGTAATGAGTTCAAAGTGTTTACAACTTCAATACTGCCTGTCAAACGCCCCCTTCAATGAAATGAATTCTTGGCGACAAGCCACAAATGTACTTTGAGAAATGAAAAGAATGTGAATATACTGGTGTTTCTATTATTGGCTCAGGTAAGACAGTTTTTTTTAAATTTTTAATAAAACCAGTTTTCTCCAGATAGTCATAATTTCAAATTTCTGTTTACAGTAATAAATCATGCAATTATTGACAAAGTATTCAGAGTCACTATGATTATTTGTATAGCAATATAGTCATATAGTCTAAGGCTGACAGGGATATTTTCTGTTTAAGTTAATAGACGGTATTATTCTGTAATTTCATCAATAAAATATTTTTCACCTTAGGAGAAAGAGACAACACAAAACTAACTTTAAAGAGTAAAAAGAAAAAGCTATAGTCAGCAGAAAATACTACTGTGGGTTTGCAACATTCTAAAATTATCACTTAAAGATATTTTCTGGAATTAACCACCATTTTCATCAAACCTATAAACTGCATTTTAACAAGTTGCAAAAATTAATCCTCATTCGTACATTTAGAAGTTTTTTTTTCCCCTTCAAAGGTATGTGTGCTCACCAGAGAGAGAAAAAGAGAGAGAAGGAGGGAGAAGCACCACTCATGGGCATGGTCATGGTGCCATAATCCCTTCTACTCCATTTTATCCTGTCAGGATTTGGAGCACAAATGCACACACACTTTGTGTGTTCCAAGCCACTGGGGTTAGAATTCAAACCATAGTCTGCTATGTGGAATTCAGCTTCCTTCACCACTAGGCAATGGGACTGACCCAGATTTAGAAGGTTTTAATCTTCATATAGTTAATAACAACTGTCACTGGTAATGGCATGGTAATTCCAAAGAATTGCACTCCTAATCTGAATTATGTTACTCAGAAGTGCTCTATCTAGAGTCAATCTTCCATATAAGGATCATAAATGGGCTTTATAGGACCCATGAATACTAAAAACTGTATAGAAAGTATGCTCATGTTGTTTGTTTTTAGATCTACACCATCTAACGGAATCTCAAACAGATCCTTGATTCAAAGGTGAGTTAAGAAGTAATGGTCTTAACAAATCCAAGTTTCAAGTACAGAGTTCTCTACAAACTGACTATTTTTTTGTCAGTCTCTTTCCTCTCAAGATCATTTATCTATATATTTTAGCTTACTCAAGATATTGTCCTTTGATAAATTTATAAAATAATTATTTCTCTCATAACATACTCAAGTTCAAGTACCCTTTAGCTATCAAAATGACCTCTACACACTTAGTGCTTAATACTTGCTGTATTTAAAAATATAGTTTGTACATTCTCATCAGGTTTTTTCTCACAATTATTAAAAAATGTCAAAAAAAAAAAAAGAGTAACGGTCTAGAACAGGCTATGGTTCTCAAAGGTTGTGGTTTACTAATAACTTCTACGTAACTTCAGAAAATATATGTTGAGAAAATCTTAGGACATTACATGTATAAGAGATCTTCAAAAATTCATACAACATATATATTATGAAAAATTATGGATCACTTTCAAAATCTTTTTGTGCCAATGTAATTCATACCTTAATTCCTTTTATCCTGAAACGTTTTGAAGTTCTCTCATATCATTGAGTCAATGGAAAAGTTATGATATATTTTTCTATGCAAAAATGTGTCATGACTTTTCCATTGACCCAATATTTAAGGGAAACTAAAATGGATAGCTCAAACCATGAAGGACGGTATCAAGTAAACCAAGAAGTATATTAAATCACAGATGAAGACAGGTAAGTTGGAACTGACCAAGCATAATATGATAACCAAATTCATACTCAAAAATTGCTCCCTCAAAGTAACTAATGCTATACATGTGAACCAAGAATATTACATACTCCATGATGCAAAGAGACTGCTAAACCAGTCATTACAGAAAAATAAGCAGCAAGTCACTTTCTTAAAATTGTTCACAATGGTCTGATTAGCCACTTTGCCTGAAGCATAACACACAAGCACTTTCTTCCTTCCCTCCATGGGTGCTAACTGGACTGTTTGATGTAATGAAGTGATTAACAGAAACTTTTCTCCCATTGGGGGACTATGTAACAAGTGCTCCATTAGGTCCTATGTGCCTCTAGGACCAAACAGGAGAATCCAATGCAAGGAGGAAATAAGCTCATTATTTTATGTGCTATGGGCATGATTTTCCCTCCAATTAACTAGGATGATTAGTAAATGTAAGATAAACTCTAAGGTGTGATTGAATTACCATAACATCCATCCTTTGAGAATTGTGACTCAGCAGATGGGAAAAGAGAAAACAAATGTCCAACATCTTGATTGTCAGTGACACTTGTGAAATTATCATTTGACAAACCATGATGAAATAATTTGGCAGGAATCCAATGCTACTAATGAGTCATTTAATTAAATAAAATTCTGTCTTCCCAGCTAAATGGTATACAATGCAATCTCCATTCTAGTACTTATCTAGAAAATAGATATCTAGATTTTTTCCTTTATGACTTTTTAATGGCCAACATGGGTACAATAATGATATTATCTAGAGTTTATATGATCAAAATTCAATGGCTCACAAGGTTATTAAACAGTTTATAAATTATCCTGATTTTTTCCCCCAGCTTTCTGCCTGTAAGGACTGCATTTCTTATTAGCATTTTCCTAACAAAATGGAAAGAAAAAGAAAAGAAATGAAATGTAAATGGCTAATATTTCAGGCCCTTAATACCTTTACACAGTATTTAAAGATCTTGACCTAACTGAAGCTTTTGGGTGCAAGTCAACTTAATCTCTTTAAGGCAGTGATCACTGAGATAGACAACGAAGTAAAATAACAAAAAATAATTTCATCTATACACAATAACAAAGTGGCAACAAATAGAAAACCAGAAAATTTATTAACTAAGTAGTGAGAATATGTAAATATTCATGGTTGATCATAAAGACTAATTTGCAATGTTAACTTAAAAATTTATCTGATGATGACATACATGGTAATAGCTTTGACTTTATTGACATGCACTGCATGCATGCTGGGAAACAACATGTTGCAAGCTGTAAAGATGTATAATGATTACAGATAACTAAAAAAATCTGTGTCTGGGGCCAGTAGGTAGCATGGTGGTCCAGGATGCTGGACTCCCATATGACTGACTGTGGTTTAAATCTGTGGTACAGGACTGGCAGTTTGCTTTCTCACTTTCTCTTTCTCTCTCTCTCTTACTCTGTCCCTCTCTGGTCAAATTAAAATAAATAAATAAATAAAGTTAAATAAAATAATTCTTAAAAAAAATTGTGTCTAGCACCATAATACTAAAATTATTTGACATTAGGAATTAGGAATTACAACTGTTATGTGAATCAGTGAATTACACTTTCTTCATATCAAGACCTAGATAGTTATATATATAGTTCATTGATATTTTTAAAAATGTTACTATGGGAGCCAGCAGGTGGCATGGTGCTTAAAGCACTGGACTCCCACGTGGCCAACTCTGATTCAAGTTCTGGACCCAGCAGCTCGAAACTTAAGCCAGGCATGTGTGCATGTGTGCCCACAATCCCAAGAAGAAAATAGAGGAGAAGGGACTGAGACATGGCCATCTTTCCCTGCGGAGATGATTTGTCACTTTCTCTCTCTCTCTGTCTCTCCAGAGAGCATACATGCCCTATAGCAAAACTCTCTCTCTCAAAAAAAAGTAACTGTGAGCCGTTTGCATGCAACTAACAGACAGTCCTACCTTATTTTTTACTTTTAGCCCATGAAACCTAGTATTGTTCTATCTCCATAGAAGACATTCATAAATGTTTGTGAACTACAAGTGATTTACAACATTAAAATCGTACAGGTTTTTTTCCCACTAGAAGAAAATCAAATATATTATTATCTATATTAATCATAGATGCTATGGAAGTAACATAGAATTATATGTAAGAAGATATTATCATGTCCATCATCCTTAAGAAATATACATTTTCCTCAGATTAAAATATACATTTAATTAAATGAAAGAAAACAAATTCTCACAAAAGTGAGAAAAACTTCCCACATTTTAGTAGTAAGTAAAATTTGATTTATAACTATAAAGAATATGATTACTTATTTTATAAATGAAGAAATGTATAAAAGACTTATCTGATATGGATGTTAACAAAATATTATAGCAGAGTGCTATAAATCAGACAGCTATATCATATATACAAGACCTGTGTCAGTTTTTCAAAACTATAGAAAAGTGCATGACATAGTCCCCTGAATATTAGGACAAGAAGGAAAGAAGGAAAAATTGTTATTAATCCAACATTTAGGAAGGAATTAGGGAAACTGTGGTACT
>NW_006160118.1:180344-216844 GCF_000334495.1 Tupaia belangeri chinensis
GGTTTAAAAGGTTAAATATTTTAAGAGCTTCTCAAATAGCACCTATGTATTTTGCCTTCTTAAATACATAGCAAGCCCTTTAATAATTAGTATGAAATTAAATTTATTGAAATAGAATATTCTCTTCTATTTTGCCTCTTGAATTGTGTCCCCCCCCCTTATTGCTAAAGTTGACCAAAACTTAACATGGACTTGGCCCCATGGAACCCTGAGCTTCAGTATCTCAATCCCATCCCATTGTTTCTTTATCTGCCTATATTCTAGTAACCTGAACCTTCTTTTAATCTTCTAATATTCTAGACCTGGTGCCCTCAAGCATTGGCCTCTCTCTACCTATAACACCTTTTCATTCCCACCTGTATTTCTCTCCCTTATGTCTCTACTCTCTCCTTTTCCACAACAAGCTAGTTTCAACCCATCAGAACTTCATTTAATTGTCACTTCCTCAGAGAAGACTTCCTGACTTTTACCTCTTCAGTAGAGTCATACTTTCTATTTTCTGCTTTTATAGAATACTGTTTTCTTTTATGTTAATCATATATGTCAAAATTGAAATTAAATCATTCATTATACAACCCTAATTATATTGTTTGTGTAATAAATTCTAAGGCAGAAACATTTTCTGATTTCTTCAATAAATTCACCAAGGCCTAATCAAACTCTTTACCTATAGTAATTTTTCAATAAACTTTTATGGTATTTATACTTTTTCCAAATCTGATCCCATTCTACATTAAGCTTACCACAAAAATTTGCTTTTTTCTACCGGTATATAGTTCCTATTTGGTCAGCACAGACTCTCTTCACTCATCCTAAGCCTGGCACAGAGCTACTCCAACCAAAGTAGTTTGCAAACTCTTACTCAGTTGTAAATGTTCTACAACCTATTGATGGCTTTCTTAAAATCTGACTCAAAGAACTAAATGTAAGACTCTTGATTATGCCTGGCCAGTATAAAGAAGAAAACTTACTTACTCTAGTTCTTACACACTACTTTATTAGTTATAATATACTATACTGTGCAGCTTTTCTGTTAATTTAATGCTTTTAGAATACTTATCATATAATGTTAGTTTTTCCTTTCTGTAGTTGATTATACACATGTACATATGCTCTGGAGATAAGGAAGATGCCTTACCCATCTTTAAATAACCTAGCATGTTGAGCATGTGGTAGATGTTCAATAACAGACCATTAAAAAGAAATAAAGAAGGCAATTAAGACGCAGTCATGCCTGCACAGTGACAGTGCCACTGTACAATGCTAGAATCATGTGAGAATGCCCTGGGTACAGTTCCCCTATCAATCAGAACACTGTGGGTATGTTTGTGGGTACTCTTGTGTTCCTCGCTGGTTGACTAGAAGGCTGAGGAGAGAACTGTGGTATGATGGGAATATATTGAGCATCCCTATCCCTCTCTGCTTCTTTCTCAATAAATAAACTATTAAAATAAAGAAAGCAATTAAGCAACCTGTTATATTCTATTTGGGGGTTTTGATCCAGTGACTTAGCCTATCCTGAAAGTTTCATCTTCATTTTGTCCTCCTCCAGATTTGTGCCATTTATGGAGCTGAAATTCAGTCTTTTGCTGATATTCCAGCTATTAATAAATTAATTAGCAGCACAAAGCCCGTGATAGTTTACTAATTAAAATAAAATGTGGGAAAATATAAAAAATAAATAAAATTTTGAGAGGTTTTTGCTATAGGGTGCATGTGCTTGCTAGAAAGACAGAGAGACAGAGACAGAAAGAGAAATCACACGCACACCCCCGGGGGGATGGCCATGTCACAATCCCTTCTCCTCCATTCTCCTCTCAGGAACTCGGGCACGCACATACATGTGTCCGGTGTGAGTTTTAAGCTGCCAGGTCCAGGACTTGAACTGTGGTCGACTACATGGGAGTCCAGTGACATAGCCGTTATACCAACTGCTGGTTCCAATTAATAAAATTTTTAAATAAAGAAAAAAGTGTTGCTGAACTCTTAGTGTCTACCAGGTACTTTCTTAAAATGTTTTTACATATCTTACTTCATTTAATCCTCGAAACAATCTTATCATATGGATACCATTACCATCACTATTGTACATATGAGGAAACAGGCACAATACAAGGAACTTGTTTAAGGCCACACAGTGCTTAAGTGGTACAGTTTTGATTCAAACCCAGATAGTGTGTCTCAGGAGCCCAGCCTGTTACCACTCTGCCCTTATGACTAAAGCATGTATTCTGTATGCCTAGCTTACTATCAAGCCAAATCAAGTCAATAAGGTGATTAATTCCCCCACCAACTCTTCCATAAAAATCACATTTCACCATCTTATACTTGATACTCTAGAGCCTTAGTCCCTGTTCTACACGAATAAAAATAAAGCTTTTTTCCAAAAAAATCAGATCCCATAGTCAAAATATGATACCTTAAATCTGATAGGGTCACCACAACCAGTCTTAAATCTGGCTGTCTACAGAACAAGATGTTTATTTAGGTCACTGATTCAATAACAAGCTTATTACAGATCTAAACATACAGAATCCTTCAAGGCAAATCTGTGTAATATGAGGTCAATGAGTATCTAATTTATACTGTCTCTTTTGTACAGCTGTGTTTTAAGTTGTAGGAACTACACATTAGCTTTATATGATGGATAACCACACATAACACTACTAAGTAGGCATGAAATCACTGTGCAGCTGACTCCCACTATCATCATGACATCTGTAAATCCTTCCCCATAAATATTAGCCCAGCTACACTCGGAAGTTTTCTTTTACCTTAGTTCCCTATATATTACATTTCTGCCTGAAACATTCTATTTACTTGGCCCCTTTAAATATCAGATAAGTTGTCACTAGTCCTTCAAGCCTTCTGTGTGACAGTACAAGTTCTGGTTGAATACATGACCTGTATGCAAAGCACTCTCAATTTCCCACATTACCTGTCTTTCCCTGCTCTTCACACGGCTGAAGAATTGCCTATGTACTTATTTGTCTCCCATGAGAATAAGGACAGTGCCTTTTGTCTTTGAATACTGGTTAATTAAGAGAGCTCAATAATGGATACTCGATAAATATTTTTGCATTTATGAAAGAATATTTTCATAATACTTTTTTATTTATTTTATGCACTTAATCTAATCATTTTACATTGCTTAGCTTGTAAATTGAATTTACCCAACATGAATACACTTCACACCAGACCAGTTGAGGATACAAAACCCATTATCATCAACAGATAATGATCTATTTCTGCATCCCATAAATGTCTTGTCTATTTTTCTCCTTAATTTCTTTCCTCATACTCTCCCCCTCCTCCCACCCTCTTCCCACATTATCTCCAGGATCTATAACTATGTTCAATGCTTCTATGTCCTCTAATCTTTCAGTTTCCACCATAGAGTGCAGACATTCAGTATATATTAAGTGGAGACATATAATGTTTCTCTTTCATAGCCTGGCTTGCTTCACTCAGCAGTAAATCTTCCATATTCATCCACTTTCTATCAAATGCCAGGGTCTTGTTTTTTATAGCTAAGATTTTAATGAATGAATATTTATCTCTAAGCAAATCTAGTATCAATTTCCAACCATTCAGCTGTACAAAAAGTAACACATGCATTCATATAGTATTTTACCAATGTCCAATACTATGGGCATCTATCTGGAACTGAGGCTTGTATGACATTTAGGGTACAGTTTTTCCATATACTTCTTACCAAAAATATTGCCCAAATTAAACCATAAGTTTAAATTTAAAACCAGTCTAGTGGTATGATAAACCAAATAATGAGAATAAGTATGGAAATAGCATAACATTCTAAAGTTTAAATTAATTTGGAAACCATCTGTCGAAATCATTTCTTGGGGTCAGCAGGTGGCATGGTGGTTAAGATGCTGACTCCCACACAGCCAACCACGGTTTGAGTCTTGGGCCCAGTGGCTTGAAAACTCCTACCAGCAGTGTGCATATGCATGCCCAAAATCCTGAGAGGAGAATGGAGGAGAAGGGACTGCAGGGTGGCCATCCCTCTGGAGGGTGATTCCCACTTTCTCTCTGGCAAGTGCACACACCCTATAGCAAAAAAACAAACAAACAAAAAAAAACAAAACAAAACAAAACAAAACCCTCTAAAAAATAAAAGAAAAAAATGTACAATGATTCAATGTAAACTTAAAATGTATTTTAAAAAGAGGGGGGGACAGCAGTGACATCGCTGGACTCCCACATGGCCTGGCCCACTGTGATTTGAGTCCCAAACTCAGTTGCTTGAAAATCATACCAGGCATGTGTGTGTGTGTGTGTGTGTGTGTGTGTGTGTTCCCTATATCCCAAGAGAAGAATGAAGGAGAAGAGATTGCAGCATGGCCATTCCCCCTGGGAGGGGGGGTTGATTTCTCACATTCTTTCTCACTGTCTCTCTCTCTCTCTCCAGTAACTACATGCACTCTAAGGCAAAAACCTCTAAAAATAACTAACTAAATATAAATAAAAAGTAAAAAATAATTTTTTAAAAAATAAAAATAACAAAAACTGTTTTTAAACAATGCTCACTAAAGAAGAAAAACAATTTTAAATGCAATGTATACCCTTATTTTAGAGGAGGCTATGAAAATGATCACATATAGCTTCTAAAGAAAAAAAATAAATGTTTCCATTAATACACAAAACTGCATTCTAAAAACTTTTGGTTCCGATTCTTTGAACTGTCTTCTGAATTCTAATAAATGGAAAGCTCCCTGTGGACAAGTAATGTATTCACTCAACCTAATGGCAGCTAAACATAGTAATGTGCTCTTTGACGTATAATAAATGTTTTATAACTCAATGATACTTTCATGTTGTTATTTAGTCCTTCATTACAAATATTTTCAAATAATATTCAATCCTTTGATTTCTGAATATGAAATACAAGTTAAGCTCCAAACGCCATAAAATAACTATGGTTTGAATTTAATAATATGTCTTCTTCTTAGCATTATTTTTAAAAGTAGCTTCATCTACTTAATTAAACTTTTTGTAAGCTGTGAAGTAATCAAAAATATGGTTGTATATTAAAAGGCAGGAGTGCAAACAAGTTGGTTACAAAGGGAAATGGGTATGGGTTTCACTTGTGCACATTAACTGCTCTACTGGAGCAAACTAATTAATTTTTCTTCGTTGCACTGTAATCAGCGAGCTTAATCTAGAGAAAAGAAGAGTGCAATTGTTATTGCAAATATTAAAGGTCTTACTACCTGTCATTCAGTTGCAGTAACTAAAGAAAGTCCTATTGCTTTATTAATGTGCTGTGGCTATTGGCTTTATTTTACATTAAACACATTTTTAAAGCAGTCTTAAGTGAATAAATTAGATTTTAGTAACATTTTATTTTTTGGTTAGTAATTTCATTAAAATCCATTTGCTCCATAAAAGCAAGAATTATTGTACCATGTTGGTTCAATAACAAATTCAATCCTTAGCACAAAGAAGTTTTGAAATATTTTATAAACATTAACCTAGACTTTTTGTAGATGAAATATAACTGAGAATGTCATATTTCAGCAGCTTCGATACTTGTCTTCTGATTGAATCATAAATTTCATTATGTTATACTTGCTTCTACAATGCCAAAGTGCACAAAGCTAAATGTGTATGTTGAGTAGGTCAGAAAGAGAAAGATGTATAGTTAAGTATGATTTTTGATGACATTTTGAAATCATTAAGCAACAAAAAAATGCTAAGATTATAAGAGACCAGGCCAAAATCTTCAAATATTGAAATAACCTTATGGGCAAGTTGATGTGATTCTGATACATCTTATGCATTTCATTTAAAAAGGTCATCGGTAAGAAAATCGTATAAGATTAATCTCATTGTGGATCAAGTTAGAAACTCAATGAATAAACCATGGACCTATAGATAGATAGAAGGATGTTCCAAGGACAATAGCTACCTCAACATTTAATCTTCTGGATAACTGGTCAAAGCCAGAAAGCACTCCAAGTCACATACAAAAAGCCAGAGGGTACCCCTACATATACAATTAAGTATATCTCAAAGCATATGTTACTTGACCCTCTTACATTTTTCCAATTTTATAATTATGATTAAATGATCCAAAGACAGCATAAGAGAGACTGATGGAAAGCAACATGTCCTATATTACTTCACAGACATTCTTGAGTTTGAAATGAGCAGTAATTTTGTGATTACATGAAGCCATCTTCAAATTCTAACTAGTCCTCATCAATAGAAAATTATCTACAATTCAGGATTGCAACTTTTAAAGAGATTAATCCTACTCTTTATTTTTTTTAATTTCTAGTTTTAGTTTTTATGTTTTAGATTTTTTGCCATGGGGCAGATGCACTCACCAGAGAGAGACAGAGAGAGAGAAAGTGAGAAATCCTTCTCCAGGGGGAATGGCCAAGTCACAGTCCCTTCCTCTCCATTCTTTTGAGATTTGGGGCACACACGCACATGTGCCTGGTGTTATTTACAATCTGTCAGGTCGGGACTCAAACTGTAGTCAACCATGACACCTGCTGTCTCCTACTTATTTTTTAATCAACAAATAAAAATTGTTTATACCTATGGTGTTTCGATATATACACTCGTGTATATATATGCGCATATGTACATTGTGAAATGGTTAAATCAAGCTAATTAACATTATCTATTACCTCACATCTTTGTCTTGTTTTTATGGTGAGAATATTTAATATCTAAACTCTTACAATTTTTCGAGAATACATTATTAACTACACTCACTGTGTTGTACAATATATCTCTTGAACTTATTCCTCCTATCTAATTAAAATTTTGTGTAATTTCCTTCTTAAAAAATCCCGCAATTTAGTTGATTCAGCAGAAAATGTCAAGACATACACATATTCCACATATTTTAGTCCAATTTTAAATGCTTCCCACAATTGCTCCATTTTTACTTTCTTATATTCTATTGTTTGATTCCCTTATATGTTTATTTTGAACAGTAGATACTTTCCATTCTGCACTGTATCCCATCTCTAATTTTACCTGCAGTTCATGTTTGTTTGTTTGTTTGTTTGTTTTTGCTGCAGAGCCAAGAATTGAGAGGAGTAATGTCCAGGAAGTATTGAAAATTCTCAGTTAACAATAGTGGGAGAAAGAAAGATAAATTTTTCTTCAGAGGGATCTTTCTCTTTCAAAACAAAGTTGTTATTATTCTTTTGTTTTGTTTTGATTTCTGGTCTCTGCCTGCCCAAACCATGGACATGTGAACATGCCTAGTGTGCTCAGGGCTGTCCCAGCACACGAATCCAGGACACTTTACATGTAGATTCAGGGTGAAACACCATCTGGCCCCCAGAAGGACATTTCTGAGGAGAGTTCTAAGAGGTTCCTTGGAGGTTTCTGAACAGGGTTGAATGTTATCTTTTTAAAAAGATTATTTAAATTTATTTATCATTATCATTATTTTCCAGTCTAATCAGAGAGAGAGGGAGAGAGAGAGAAAAAGGAGAGTGAGAGAGAGAAGGAGAGTGAGAAAGCAAGCCACCAAGTCCAGGACTTGAACTGCAGTTAGCCATGTGGGAATCCAGTGCCTTTAACCACCACACCACCTGCTGGCCCCCTCAATAATGCTGTCTTGATTAGCTTTTCCTCCTTCCTTGTCTCACTTTTCCAGCTCTCATATTCCTGACTTGTTGTCATTGTTTTTAAGCAAACAATGTTTTTGATAACCACCGATCAAGGCTTTGTATGAAGCTTTGATTTAGGAGAAGCCCAAACTGAGAGTCCTGGCTATCTCTATCACTAAAACTATGAGCTCTTAGAGGGCAGTGGTGCTGCCTTTTAATTCTTTAGCTTTAGGGGCCAGTGCAATGTCTGATACAAAAATAAGTTCTGTAAGTTCTACAATTATACCCACAACACATATGATAAAACTGGTGCTCATAGAGGGAAGATGATGCAATTGCCTCAAGTTCTCACAACCCTAGATCGTAAGGAGACCATTTAAACCCAGGTCTGTCTGCTCCTTGTATGTTACTACGTGCCACTTCTAATACCTCTCTGCAGGCTTGCCTTCCATGACCTTTGGAAGTTCAGCATTCTCCCACTCATCCAAATGAGTACAGCAGTCACATTTTATCCCATCCACTTGACAAAATAATGTATCACTTCATAACATTTGATCCATTACTATATAATGACCTCGCTCCTTGACATGCTATAATTATATAACAAGCTCCTTAAAGTGTCAGTGGTCATAAAGATGAGGATCTCAGACTTGGAGATCAGACAAAACTCTTCATCTTCTCTTCTGCATCCTGCCCTCACAGGATTTTATTCTGAGGATTAATAAGTGTAAAAGCTTAGCATAGTGCCTGGAACAGAAAGCTCTCAATAAAGGGCGGTTATTATTTTTGGCTAGAAAAAACCTACCAAGCATAGGGGCCATGTGATCTGTACCTGTTCTGTCTTTCCCAGTTTAGCAAGGCCAGGACAATGGGTTTTAATAGGTGCCATTAACAAAAACAGACATATAAAAATGAAAAGCATGAAATTCCTTATATTCAACTTTTATGTTTTTCCTATGCCCATCTCTCCTTCCTAATTCTAAATATTCTCTCACCTTGTTTTGCAGACAGGAACTCTTCTTCCTGTCCCCCACCCCAACCCCCATTTACATCTCATTCAGTTCTAAACATCTCTAAGTTTCAGTTCAACTCCTACCTCTTGAAGAGTTTCCTATTTTCTATTGCAGCCCTTGTTGATTTCTCTTCTAGATTTCTACAGCATCCATAAACTATAAAATAAAACTTACTGCTCCACATACAGTTTGATTTCAGGCCTATCACTCCATTGTGGTTAGCTCTGACTGTCAAGTTACTCTAAAAGTTGCTAGAAGGCAAGGATCATTCCTAATTTTTCTCTGGGTTCCCCTGACATGATACTAAACAGTAGCCAGGAACTGAATGCTTACTGTTTAAGAGAGAAAAAGCTTAAGAAAAATCTGATTTACTGTTTTTCTTATTTCCTCTTTCTCAGATTCATTTTTATATTCAGTGTTTATTCTGATTTACATATAACAGCTTTTCTCTTTTCCTTCCTCTGTTATTTTTCACGCTGGCCACAAGTATAGGGCATGCCTGGTAAGCATGGTTGAAAGGTGTTAGTCACTACAAAATTGCTGGTTCTGTCAATGTCTTACCTTCATTTCTCTATGGCAGAAAGGGAATTCAGCTGAAAGGATGTGGCATTCCACAAACTGATTCTTTAGGAATTTTATTATTTTTTATGCAGTCACAGGACACATATCTAATGCTAGCTGAGAAATTCAGATATGCAAAGTTTAAACCTTCTTTTTAAAGTTTCAGAGAGCTATATCTCGCAAAAAAGATAGGCTTGGGCTTGATGAATTTCATGCTGATTACTAGCTCTTAGTTTAAGTCAGATGCCAGGGTTTCCACACACTTACCCCCCCCACACACACACACACAATTACATTTAGGCAAGCCCATGTGATATAAGTCTTAAGGCTTCTAAGTGTACCATTCAAAGTACTTCCCAGGAAGCTATAGATTGAGAAATAAGATATAGAGAATGAAAAATGTTCTAAAGCAAAAAGGTATGAAAAACTGAAAGCAAAGATATTGATTAACTCTGCTCTATACATAGTAAGTAAATGAAGTATTAGGTATGCATTTTTGCATGGAAAAAAATATATCATGAATTTTCCAACAACCTGATCTTACTATAATCCAGAACTTTATGTTACTTTATCATCTTCTAATAAAAACAAGTGATGTACTCTTCTTAATCAGTGAAACGCAATCAGCGTATCACATAGTGCTTAATGGGATCATTTAATTGTCTGATTCGTTAATATTTTACTATTCTCAGAATAAATCTGACAGACAGAAAGCCTGCTCCACCTATCTTTACCTCTCAGTACAAACATCTACCCTACTAAATTTCCCATGAATGCAAACTGTGTGGAAAATAGAAGAAAGATGGAAAGGTCCAGAATTCGAAAAACGGTATCTCTTGTATTACACTACACATTCCCTGAGATTAGACACTATTTTTTCCTTTCCTCCAGTGCAAATCAGAGTCTTGACACAGTACTCAGTAACTGGCAACTAAATTAATTGATGAGAATAACTGATAAATTATTGTGCTAGGAAGGACAGAGTGATGTATTGTGAATCATATTAAAGGTTATTTGCAAAAATTGGAGAATTAGATGACTTATATATTTATGTTGCAGACAGGAACCATTAGAATCATTTTGGAAAATAATAAGGCAAAATTATTATTATTGTTATTACTATTATTATTATTAGATTTATTGCCACAGAGTGCATGCACTTGGCAGAAAAAAAAGAAGGAGGAGAAAAGGAGAAATAAAAAAAGAACAGCCCAATGAGACATGGTCACACTATAATCCTTTCCTTCTATTTATCCATCCCATCAGGATCCTGAGCGTGCACACAGATATGCTGGCATTTCTCTCAAGCTGCTGGAGCTGGGATTTGAACCATGGTCAGTCATGTGGGATCTGGGTCCTTTAATTGTGCTACAGGGCTGTCCTAGAATCTATTAGTTTTTAAATGAATACCTTTAAATGTAACTAGGCTCTGTTCCCTGCATGATACCTTATATATGAATGTACATTTGAGGGGCAAGCAGGTGGTATAGTAGTTAGTGAGCTAGACTCCCACATGGTTGATAGAAGTTCAATTCCCAGGCCTGGTGGCTTGAAAATCACATCAGATGGCTATGTGTGCATGCCCAAAATTCCAGCAGTAAAATGGAGGTGAAGGGATTGCAGTTTGGTCATCTTCACTGGGGGATAATCTCTCACTGTCTCTCTGTCTTTCTGTCTCTCTCTCTCTCTGACAAGCACATATGCCCTATGACAAAAACCTTAAAATATGTACACCAAATTAGATGATTTTTCTATGCCTTGAATATTTATCCTCCTTGTTTCTTCTCTTATGGTGCTTTTGTCCTGCTATTTCAACTGGAACGCTAGCCTTCTCCATTTCTGCCTAACAAGCCCTTTCACTAAAACATAGCACAAATATCACATTCTCTAGGCTTTATTGCTATCACCAAACTGATTGCAATGCCTTTTTCTTTGAATTCTTCCTCTGGATTACAATTATGTCTTCAGATTATATCAAAGTTATTTGTAAGTCATTTATTTCTGTGACTCACATTGTTGACTTTTCTGCAGGGTCTATTTAATTCCATCTCTTGCCATAAACCCACTAGCTACACTATAGAGAAATTTCTTTTTTTCTTTTTCTTTTTAAAATTGTTTTTAGTTTTGCTGTAGGGATTGCTGAAGAGAGGGAGAGAGACAGACAAAGAAAGTGAGTCACCTCCCCCACCCCCAGGGGAAATAGTCATACAACAATCCCTTCTCCTTCATTCTCCTCAGGATTTTGGGTATGCATGTACATGGTCCCAGTTTGTTTTTTCAAACCACTGACCGCTGTTACAATACTCAAATCATGCAGTTGGCCATGTGGGATCCAGCAGCTTTAACCTCCATGCCACCTGCTGGCCCCTAGGGAGAGGGAGCTATCTTTTAGCAAAAGGACTTGATAGGCAGAAATAGAGGAGAGCGTTCCAGTTGAAACAGCAACTGAGTGACACAATCTACACTGAAACCCTGGTTTGTATTGTACTCACTCAGTGATTAAATCCATGACACTCTTCATGCAAGATGGAAGAAAAGATACACATTCAGAATTAGAATTGTGGACTTCTAGAATAGAAATAAATTCTATAGTCATTTAGTCTAAGGCCTTTTAATTTTCACTATTGTCATAGATTCCTTTGAGTTGTTGAATTGTTGATAGATTCACTTCCCAGAAAAATGGCCAAGGTAATTTACACATACGTATACACAATGATGATGATAGTTTTAAATGTAAGTCAACCACTCAGTAGAATTTGATTTGGAATCAAATTCAGATTCCATACATGACCAGGTGACAAGGTCTGTGAGTAGAGTCACAAAGGTCATGTGAATGGTAAGAGCTGCTACAAGCTGGAAAATACGTGCCCTTTCTGAAATCGTCACTCACAAGATAGTGCCATTGCAGAGTGTTACCCATGAGCTCCTAGATTTGCTAAGAAAGGAAAGAAATGTGGATTTGTAATGAGGTATAGGTCAAATGAAACATATCTCTGGGCTCCTTTCAGATATTATATTAACAGTTTATAACTTTTATATTATCTACTCATATATCCAAAACTAGTATAGAAAGTTTGTTATTGATGTAACCAATGAGGAGAAATGAGACCTTCAGCACATCTATAATCTCTTACTAAAGCTCTTACTCTTTATATGTGCTATTGCTATTTGTTTATTTAACCATTTCACAGATATATATTACCTATCATCTCTTTGACATTGTTCAAGGTACTGGCTATACAGTAGTGAAATCAATGAACAAAGTCATTGACATTGTTCTAATAAGGAAAGCAAAGAAAAAAATTTAGACAACCAAACGAGATCATTTCAGGTGATGATGATGGCTATGAAGAAAACACGAAAGATGAATGGAATAGATAACAACTAGGAGTAGTAGGTAGGAAAGCTGCTTTAGATAGAGTAGCCTAGGAAGGATTTTTCTCAAGATCAGACCTTTTGTCTGTGAGTAAATGGCATGAAAGAGTCAGCCACATAAAGAGGGAGAAGAAAAATGTTACTGCTAACAGAAAGGACAAGTGAAGAGGCCAGAAGCAGAAACAAGTTTGACTGAAGTGTAATGAAGTAGAGTGGCTGGTATAAGATGAGGTCAAACAGTAGGTAGGGGCCAAATCACACAAGCCTCTGTTGGCCATGTTCAGACCTAGGACATTTTGCTAAGTACAATGAAGAGCCTCCAGAAAGTGATAAGTAGTAAAGACATAAGTGAATTAGAGTGACTAAAAGGATCACTTTGGGGACCAGCAGATGGTGTATTGGTCATGTCGCTGGATTCCCACGCAGTCTACCGTGGTTCAAGTCCTACCCAGTGGCTTTAAACTCACACCTGGCACATGTATATGCACACCCAGGATCCTGCGAGGAGAGTGGATTTGAAGTGGGATTGCAGCATGGCCATTACTTCTTGGGGGTGATTTCTCACTTTCTGTTTCTCTGTCTCTCTCTGCTTCTCTGGAGAGCACACACATCCTTTAGCAAAAATCTCTGTCTAAAAAAAAAAAAAAAAAAAGACCACTTTGTTTAATGTAGAGAACTGAGAGACTGTTTTAGCAATTTCTGCAATAGTAGAAAACTATAGAATATGATGGAATGTCAGCGGTGCTCCCTTTGAATAAAAAAGCAGCTTTTATTTTTCAATTAAAATGTAACATAATTGACTGCAGTAAAAATGTCTCTCTTGACCTTATTTCTCTTGCATTAATGGGGTCATTTATATGATATGTTGGGAGTACTACCGCTGTACACAACGAACAGCTTTTATTTTTCAATTAAAATGATCGTAATTGACTTGAACCAAAAATGATCTCTTGCCATTATTTCCCTTGTATTAATAGAACCATTTATATAATGATCATGCTAATTAATCTCCATTCAAAAATATTGTTTGTTTTAATTTAATTAATAAATATAATGTAACAATAATTTATACATATTTCCAATATTAATTTTAATGTTTAATTATAAAAAGATCTTTAATATAAAATCTATAGATCATACTGAATTAGAGGATGCAAAAATACTTAGTTATAGTTTAATTTGAAGCAGTGATTAAACATAATTTGTCTGTGACCTTGTAGGCCAAACTAATAAGTCACAATAAACTGTAGATACTTTCAGAGATGAAAATAGTGTCTGTCTGCTTCAGCGAATACATATGTGAGGATGAATTCTGGCACTTGTCAGCCAATGATAAATTACTACGAGACTAATACTTGTCAGTACAGTAATAACTGATCATGCTCTAAACAGCACAAAGGGAAAAAGGTGATGTGCAACTCACAGAGTAAAACTTTTCTCAATAACAATAATGACTCTAGTTCAAAGCACAGTAATTATCTACCATCCTCCTTATTGTCAAATCTATATTTCAAGTGACTACCTTGATATCTCTCAGAATCAATTTTTACTTCAAATTCTAATTAACAACATAGAAAACAAGCAATACTGATAAAACTAGATAAAACAATGTCTCTATTAAAACTTTTTCTTTTTTTCTTTTTTTGGAGAGGTTTTTGCTATAGGGCGCATGCACTTGCCAGAAAGACAGAGAGAGACAAAGAGACAGAAAATGAGAAATCACCCCCTGGGGGGGATGGCCACGCCGAAATCCCTTCTCCTCCATTCTCCTCTCGGGATCTTGGGCACATACACACACACGTGTGAGTTTAAACCACCAGGTCCGGGACTCAAACCACAGACTACATGGGAGTTCAGCAACATAGCCATTACACAACTCCTGGTCCTGAAACTTTCTAAAAGCATCCGGGTATAAAGGCCTAATCTTTCCATAATATTTGAGAAGCCTCTCCATCCACTCTTCACATTCACTGTTACTAAAGCAAAGCAAAACACTCAAGAATATTAAGTACCATATGAAAAATATTTATTACTAAAAGGAAAGCGAAGACCCCCAAATCCTAAGCAATATTGAGTACCGCCTATATACAACAACTGTTCATTGTGAAATTAGAAAATTATAAAGCTCAGGGCCAGCAGATGGTATAGTGGTTATATTGCTTGTCTCCCACACCATCGACCACAGTTAAAGTCCCAGACTTGCTGGCTCGAAATTCATGAGGAGCACGTGTGCATGAGTGCCCAAGATCCCAGGAGGAGAATGGAGGAAAAGGGATTGTGGGATGGCCATCCTCCCCAGGAGAAGGGAGGTTGATTTCTCACTTTTTATTTCACTGTCTCTTTCTCTTTCTCTCTCTGGCAAGTGCACGCACCCTAAGACAAAAACCTCCAAAAATAAAATAAAAGAAAAAAATGACAAAGTATATCAATTAATTTTCTTAATGAAAGTCTGTCATTGATAAAGAAACAAATTGCCAGATGTGTATACTCACTGGACAGACAGAGAGGGGAAAGTGAGAAAGTGCTCCCCAGAGGGGATAGTCACATCACAATCCATTCTCCATTTCCCTTCCTTTTGTGATTTTGGACATGTGCACACACACGTCTAGCCTGTTTTACAAGCTGCCAGATTCAGGACTCCAACCACAGTCAGCCATGTGGGATCCAGGCACCTTAACCACCATGCCATGGATTGGCCCACTAATGCATTTTTTATTAAGTATTGAAAAGGCTATACATCAGGACCAGCAGTTGGCGTAATAGCTATGTTGCTGGACTCCCATGTAGTTGACCGTGTTTCGAGTCCCAGACCCGGTGGCTTAAATTCACACCAGGTGCGTGTGCATGCATGCCCAAGATCCCAAGAAGAGAATGGAAGAGAAGGGATTGCTGCGTGACCATCCCCCCCCGGGGGGGGGGGGTGATTTCTTGCTTTCTACCTCTCTGTCTCTCTCTGTCTCTTTCTGGCAAGTGCAGTGCCTTATAGCAAAAACCTCTCCAAAAAAAAAAAAAAAAAGAAAAGAAAAGAAAAGAAAAGAAAAAGAAAAAGAAAAGAACAGGCTATACATCTAATTTTATTAGGGGGTTATATTAAGTTTTTTTAAGTGAAAAAAAGTGTGTAAAGTCATATGAATGTATTAAAGGGTAATCTGGGAAATGCACACACATTGACAATAAATATACAATGACATGTGGATGCAGCTACTTTAATTCCAATTCATACTATAAATTTAAACAACCAACATTTGTGAATTGAAACATTTTCTTAAACTTTACATAGAAGCTCATAGGATTTTTTTACAGTGGCAAAATGCTCATAACTAAATTTACTATTTTAATTATTTCTGTGTATACCATACACACACATTAACCACATATTGGTGTACAACCATCACTATCATTCACTATTCATCTCTGAGCATTTTCTTTTTCCTAAACGGAACTTTTTATGTATTAAATAAATCTCTACAGCCTTCTAATTCAGCCCATGAAAATCACTGCTCTCTTTTATTTCTCTATGAATTAATTTGATACTGTTGGTAACTCATATAAGTAAAATCATACAATATTTATTCTTTTGTGTCTGGCTTCTTTTCCTTAACATAGTATTTCCAGGGTTCATTGATATTATAGCATATACATGAAGTTCATTCCTATTTAAGGCTTAATTATATTTTATTGCAGGCACATACTACATTTTATTCATCTACTCATCCTTAGAGGGACATCAGAATTGTTTCCGAGTTTTGCAAATGCAAATAATGCTATCAATGTAGGTTTAGAAATCTTTCAAGGTTATTTATTTCTTCCTTGAGTGACGGAGACAAATAAAGAGGGGGACAAAGATAGTGCTCCCAAAAGGGTCCCCATTCCATGATTTACCCCCATTCTCAGCCAGCCCCAGTTTATGGATACATGTGTATATAGTGTATTCAGGGAAGTCTCTGGACACAAACCTGGAACCTTCCCATTGAGTCAACCTTGCAGAGCCTTGAGTTTTATTGGCATGCCACCATCCAGCCCCCTAATATACGAATATCTTTTAGAGTCTTTTCAATTCTTTTGAGTATATACACAGAATCAAAATTGCTAGATCATATGAAAATTCTGTTTACTATTTTGAGGAACTATCGTATTGTTTTCCACAGCAGCTGCACAATTTTACATTCCGATAAGTAGTGCACAACAGTTCCATTTTCTCTATATCCTCACTGATAATTATTTTCTGTTTGTTGTTATTTTTCATAATAGATATCCTAGTTGGTGTGAAATGGTATTTCATTTAGGTTTTCTTTCATTTCCCTAATAATTAGTGATGTTGAACATCTTTTCATTCTCTTATTGGCCATCTTCTATTTTTTAATATAATTTAGTTATTATTATCATCATAATCTTCTTTATATTACATTGGGTTACATATAATTTTACAGTGTATTACATTGCTTTTTCAAAAGGGAATGTTATAGGCCATCTTCTTCAGGGAAATTGCTGTTCAAGTCTTTTGCCCTTTATAAAATTTTGTTGATATTTTGTTGTGCTCTTTTTTTAATCTATTTTTCCTTTATTATTTTATTATGTATAAATTCAATTTCTATACATCATTTAGATTGTAAAGAGACTTTACCCAGCATGATATACATCTCAGTCCAGTTGAGAATACTGTACACATCCTCATCAACAGATAACAAACTATATCTGAGTTCCACAAATATCCTACCTATCTATTTTTCTCCAAAATTATGTTTCCTGTGCCCTTCCCCTCCCATACTGTCCTTCCACTTTGTCTCTAGTGTCCATAAGAATGTTTAATGCTTGTATGTCCTCCAGTCTTTCATTCTCTACCACAGAGTGCAGACAGTCAGTATATGTTAAGTGGCAACATGCTCTTGAGTTGTAGTAGTCAGATATTCTGGTATTAGTCACTTATCAGATATATGATTTATAAATATCCTTCCCTGTTTCATGGGTTGCCTTTCCACTCTGATAGTGCCCTTTGGTGCACATAAGTTTTTGCTATAGGGCGTGTGCGCTCGCCAGACAGACAGAGAGAGACATAGAGACAGAAAGCGAGAAATCACCCCCCCCCAGGGGGGATGGCCACGCTGCAATCCCTTCTCCTCCATTCTCCTCTCGGGATCTTGGGCATGCACGCACATGTGCCCCGCGTGAGTTTTAAGCCACTGGGTCGGGGACATGAACCGCGGTCGACTACGTGGGAGTCCAGTAACATAGCCATTACGTTAACTGCTGGTTCCCAAGGTGCACGTAAGTTTTAAACTTTGATATAGTTTGATTTATGTATTTTTTGTTGTTGACTATGCTTTTAGTGTCATATCTAAGAAATGCCACTGCCAAGTCCACAGAGAGCTTCATTCCTATATTTTATATGCAAAATTCTACAGTTTAGGATCTTATGTTAGATTTTTATCCATTTTGAGTTATTTTTCAATGTAGTATAAGGCAAGGGTCAAACTTCATTCTTTGCATGTGGATATCAAGTTTTACTAGCACCATTTGTTAAAAAGACCATCATATTTTCATTGGCAATCTTAAGGAAATTTATTTGACTATAAATGCTAGGGTTTATTTATGGGTTCTTTATTATAGCCCATTAGTCTATTGTCTTTCTTTATGCCAGTACCATGCTGATTTGATTATTATAGCTTTATATTAAGTTTTGAGAACTGGAAGTGTGACATTTCCATCTCTGTTCTTCTCTTCTTTTCTAAGATTATTCTAACTATTTGGGGTTCCAGGAAATTTCATGGATTTTTTTAAAAAGAGATTTTTGCTATAGGGTGAGTGCACTTCCCAGAGACAGAGAGAGAGTGAAAAATCACCCCCTGGGGTAGGTAGGGATGGCCAAGCAACAATCTCTTCTCCTCATTCTCCTCTTGAGATTTTGGGGACATATGCACGTTTACCTGGCATGAGTTCCAAGCTGCTGGTCCAGGACTCAAACTGTAGTCACCCATGTGGGAGTCCAGTGCCTTAACCACTACACCATCTGCTGATCCCAAGAAATTTTTGATACATTTTTCTATGTCTGCAAAGAACATCACTGGGATTTTTCATAGTGGCTGAACTGGGATCTGTAAAATATTTTGGGTAGTATTGACATCTTAACAATATTACATCTTTCAATTCTTAAACATGGGCACCTTCCCATTTAATTAGTATTTCTTCATAATTTTCAATGTTTTAAGTCTTTCACATCCTTGGTTAACCTACTTTGTAGGTATTTTATTATTTTTAATGTTATTTTAAATGGAATTTTTTTCATTTCCACTTTGAATTATTTATTGTTAGTGTATAGAAACATGACTTAATTCTATGTATTGATTTTATATCCTACAACTTTACTGAACTTATTAATTCTTTATTTTTTAAATTTTTACTTAACTTTATTTATTTTTTAAAAAAAATTTGACCAGAGAGAAACAGAGCTTGAGAGAGAGAGAGAGAGAGAGAGAGAGCGAAAGCTGCCAGGTCCAGGACTCAAACCACGGTTGGCCTTGGCCTTGTGGGAGTCCAGTGCCCTTAGCCATCATGTCACCTGCTGGCCCCTGAATTTATTAATTCTAACAGGTTGTTTTTATATACATGTTGAGCCTTTAGGATTCTCTATACATAAAATCATGTTAGCTAAAAAGCTTAGATGTTTTTGTGTGTGTACATTTTTAAAATAGTGATTTTCCTGAAGACAGTTTGGAATGCTAGTTAAGAAGGCATATAAAGTTTAAATTCTCTTACATCTTCAGTGCTTGCCAACAACCATTTCTCTAACTCAATTCAAGCTGTCCACTGCCACATTAATACATACCATTAAGCAAAACTACTCCACATTATAGGCATGGTAATAGGATTAAATTCACCTGGCTTCCAACCAAAAGAAACACAGGTAACATTAAAATAAAATATCTTCATCATGGATTAGTAATGTCATATTAATGGATGCTAAAGGCATCTAGGTTTTTTTTATTTTTCCTTGTTTGGATGTATAAATATTCCCAGACTGCTCTCCTAAAAATGTTGACATTTAAAGGGAATCTTAGTATACAATGTAGAAGAGAGATTTAGGAAAAAAATGAAATAGCAAACTAACAGCTAGTTGGGAGAAAATGTTTCTACACTCTTCTATGTTACATCTTCTTTACTATGCTCGCATGTTTGAGTTTAATTATTTAAACATAGAATGATACTCCATGTTATACAAGATCATATTCTGAACTTGATGGATTAAAAAGTATAATTTGATAAGACTAAATTCTATTAAGTATACCTTTTTTCCAGACTTGTACTTCCAATTCTGATACGCATATCCAATTCAGAGTATCAGATTATTGCTTCTCTTCTGTTTTTTAGAGGTAGTCTGATATATTTCAGTGAGAAAAGTTTGCAGTGAGAGGGTTTGATTACACTTGGTATTTGCTCAGAAACAAAGTATTTAATTACTTAGAGCCCAATTTTTCTCATCTGGATTAAGTAGCCAGGGCTATTTTGTCAATAGGATTTTTATGAGGATTTATAACAATTTTATAAAGTATTATACAAATACCATTGTTATTGTCACAGGAAGAAATACTATTTTAAAACACTTTAATTCCAGCTTCATCACACATATAGATACACAGATAGATATTTATGTGTATGCATACACACACACAAACACAGTCATTTGAAGCTCACAAACACATACATATACACCATGTGTCTATAAATCTGTGTTTTGGAGGGATTAAAAATGTCATTTCAGGGACCAGCAGTTGGTGTAATGGCTATGTCGCTGGACTCTCATTTAGTCAACTGGTTTGAGTCCCAGACCCAGTGGCTTAAACTCATGCTGACCACATGTGTGTGTGCACCCAAGGTCCTGAGAGGAGAATGGAGGAGAAGGGATTGCAGTGTGGCCATCCCCCGGGGAGGCTGATTTCCCACTTTCTGTCTCTCTGTCTCTCTCTGTCTTTCTGGCAAGTGCACGTGCCCTATAGCAAAAACCTCTCCAAAAAAAAAAAGAAAGAAAAGAAAAAGAAAAAGAAAAGGAAAAAAGATTGTCATTTTAAGTTATCAATTATATTTTATACAGGGTTAAATGTTGGTAGAAGACATAGATATATTTATTTGAGTGTTTCACAGGAGTTAAATATAAAATAAGTTTATTCCCCTTCTGACCATGATCCAATTTATAAAATATCACACATCAATGTAAAATTTATAAAATGATACTGTTAAGACTTAGAGGAGGGGCCAGAAGTTAGTGTAATGGCTATGTCTCTGAATTCCCATGTAGCTGACCGTAGTTTGAGTCCCAGACCTGATGGCTTGAACTCATGCCAGGCGGGTGTGCATGTATACCCAGGATCCCGAGAGGAGAATGGCGGAGAGGGGATTGCAGTGTGGCCATCCTCCCTGGAGGGTGATTTCTCACTTTCTATCTCTCTCTCTCTGTCTGTCTGGCAAGTGCACGTGCCCTGTAGCAACAACCTCTCCAAAAAGAAAGAAATAACGAAGACTTAGAGGAAAGTCAGTGCATTCCAAGAGCACATCTTTTCATAATACTATTTTAATTTTATTTATTACATATAATAGAGAAATATGGTTAAAATGAATATCCCTGCTTGTAAATACTGCCTACTGTGTCAGGCACTATGAAAACTTGTTTAATAATAAGACTGAAATTATATTTCCTTCAGAAGCTGTCTTTAGAATTTGGGGAATAGAGCTCTCATCCCTCTATGTGTTTTTGGAGAAGTGTTAATATCATGACAGTGAAAAATAAAATTTCTTCATACTGTTAGATATTTTTGATGTGCTCTTTGCCCACTCTTGAGCTGCAGAAAGTTTTGTGACAGTCTTGTCACTAAGATGAGTGTATCTGATCTCTCTGCCTCAAATTGAACACTGTGCAGCAAAACATTGTCTTTATCATTTAATTGCCCATTCATATGTTATAAAAAATAACCAGTTATCACAATTTTTAATCAATAAAGTTCAACCTAAGAACTTTTCTCATATTTTATACCTATTGCATACCTAAGACTCTGTAAAATTTATTAGCATTCATTTATTTTAGAACTTATGACTGCACTGTGACTATATATATATATAAATTTTGCCAGAGAGTGAATGCACTCACTAGAAAGAGGCAGAGAAAGAGAGAGAAAGTAAGAAAGCATCCCCTATGAGGTATGGCCATACCACAACCCCCTATCCTTCATCTCTCTTCTTTCAGGATTTTGGGCTCGCATACACACACACACACACACACACACACACACACACACACACATACACACACACCCAGCATGTTTCTCAAGCAGCCAGGTTCAGAACTCACATGCACAGTTGGCCATGTGGGATCCAGATGCCCACACTGCTGGCTGGTCGTCTACTTTTAATATAGAATTGACATTGATACACATTTTCCTCTTATTCGCTTTAGGGAATTAAGTCTTTTCTCCCTATTTATAAGATCACTATAGTTTACCTTTTGAAGTTGGCTGTTCCGAATTGAGGTAGAGACATGTAATCAGACGCACACATTCTCTGTCTTTTAACGTATGGAATTTTTGCTTAGAAACAGCCACTCGGTCAGCCACTGTATTTTCCTTGTAGCTAGGCGTGACCATGTGCCTGTTTGGTCAAGCGGAAGTGAGAGGAACTGATAGGCATCACTTCTACAACAATGCTTTTACGAAGCTTCCATGGCTTTTTTATTTTCTCTTTTCCTCTTCACTGGCTAGATGTAAAAGAAAATGATGTCATGGCCCTTCAAAAAGGTACAGACAGCCACAATAAAGGAAGGTATGTTTCTGGTCCCTGAAAAACATTAGTTGCCGGCAAGGAACATCCACAATGGATTTATATCTGGGCTACGGATAAGCTACTGTTTTAAGCCTTTGATATATAGTTATATATGTTGCAGCCTCAGTGTTACTTAACCTGTACATTAACATGAGATCGTACTTTGTATCTGTTGACTTCAATAAAAATTAATATAATTCCATTGCATCAGGCTATACAGTATAAGGCACATGCTTTGGGAGGCATAGGAATAGACGGATAGCTATTTTATTGCCTTAGTCTGTAGGACTACAGTTCATAGCCAATTAATATATTCCAGTTTTACTAATAAACTGAGAAAACATATCTATGCAGTCAAAACTAGAGAATACATCAGAAAGTTCATCATAAGTGTGGCATCTTTTATTCAAAATAGAAACTAGCTTCATAGAAAAGTCGCCTTTACGATCTAGGACAGTGGCAAAGCTGAAAAACATGTTGAATGTGTAACTCATCACCAATAAATTCTTATTTAGTACAAACTATGCACAAAGTACTAAACCAACTGAATTTTTTGGTAGAAAAATATGTAGGAAACACTTTTGTGGTTCAGGAATATGTGTTTCCAAGGTTGGCGTAATTGAAAATAAGTTTGATAAAGTGTACAAAACACGTTGTAGAAAGAAATAAAGGCCAGGATCAGACAGCTGGATTTTACTGGGGCCTGGGAGTACTGCTGTGGTAAAGCCCTGTGAGGAGCTTTGGGAGGGTTCTGGTTTCATGTGCGGAAATCTCCCTGAGTATATCAGGCAGTAGTTGCCCATGATCTAGACTGGCTGAGGCTGGAGATGGGTTGCAGTTTCATGATTCTGGTGGAGAACTGTCTCTCCTTCTCTATCTCTTTCTCTGTCTTGCTCTCAGAGAAGAATAAATGAAAAAAAATGATAAACAAAAAAATTATATTTAGTAGGAACATAGGATTTTATAAACAGGAAAATGGCATACTCATATCTGCCATTTTGAAACACTAATTGTGGTAGCATTTGGACAATGGTTTGAAGGGCGAAGAAATTCAAGACTGAGAGACAAACTAAGAGACTATTGTAATAATTCATACAGGTTTCCTTGGTCATACAGCAAAGTGTATAATTTAAAGTCACTTTCTCAGGACCAGCAGTTAATGTAATGGCTATGTTGCTGGACTCCCATGTAGTCGACCACGGTTCGAGTCCCGGACCCAGCAGCTTAAACTCACGCCGGGCATGTGTGCGTGCGTGCCCAAGATCCCGAGAGGAGAATGGAAGAAAAGGGATTGCGGCATGGCCATCTCCCCGGGGGGTAATTTCTCGTTTTCTGTCTCTCTGTCTCTCTGTCTCTCTCTGTCTTTTCTGTTTTTGCTATAGCGTGAGCGAACGCGCTATAGCAAAAAGTTCTCCAAAAAAAAAAAAAAGAAAAAAAATAAAGTCACTTTCTCTAATGTTGCTCTGTGGGATATAAACCTAAATTTATAATGGTTTAATACAAAATAAGTTAATATTAAAATTATAATAAGATCTTAGGTATAAGTAAGTTTACTTATTCTTAGAATTCCTAGTTTATTTTTAATGATTGAGGATGTATTATTTTTGTTTTTCCTACTTTAAATGTTTTGGAAGTAGTTTATTTTTCAAGCCATATAAAGATATCAGTTACATACTATATTGCTGAAATGAAATGTACTAGTATAATACAAATATACATTTGAATAAAATATGATGAATATAACATTAACACCTTTATTCATTCATTTATTTATTTGTCCAGGAAATATTTGAGTTCCTACTGTTTGAGGCTCTGAAGATACCTCAGTGAATAAAATGTACAAAGTTCTTGCGTTGTGAAGCTTAAATAGTAAAATTAGAAATGAAAATGAGGACAAATAAACATATTGCACTAAATCAGGTCATGGCAAGAACTATGAGAACATAGTGCAAGGTAAAGAGGTAAAGAGAGAAGAGATGGAGGCTCCATTTCAGAAAGGATTTACAGGTATTTCAATAAATGCCATTCTCACAGTAAAATTGAATGACATAAGCAGTCGAATCCTGTAATCACGCTGTAAAGAAAAAGTATATCCATACTAAATCAGTAAGTGCAAAGACCCTGTGGCAGTACCTGTTTGGAACTTTGTCCTGTACGACTGTATTTGACTAGACATAGCATATCATTAGTTCATACAATATTCACTTTGATTACAAAGTTGTTTTCATGTAAATTGGATTAGCTTTATCCCCACTGACACTTTTTGGAGACCACGGATAAATCGTTGGGCCTATATCTAAACATTCTTTGGAGGGATTCCTATTTCTGTCATTGTGAAGTTAGGTGGAAATTAGAATGGGGACATTCCTATTTAGTGATTGTGCCAGCCTTAGAAAAACTGAAACAGGTTAACTAAATGAAGATTCGTACATACAAGGTTCAACTACTACACATGCAGAGAAGAGCCTCCACAAATCTGCTAATCTAAATAAGTTTATAAAGTGTTCAGCAAATGACATGATAAATATCACCTCATTATTAAAAACTCCCTAATTTTTATCTCTCATTTCTCAGATAATACATACACATACACACACAAATTTATGCCCGCCCACTCCTATGTTCCTACGTGACTTTGTTCAAATTGCTATTATATTAGAGCTGTGATATTTCCAATGTTTTCAAAGTACTCCCTGAAAATGCATATAACAGTTGTTTGGGTATAAATAAATAACAAACCCTGTGATGATTTACCACTTTATGTGAATTTCTGCACCACTTTTAGTATCTTAGTTACCTATTTTAGCACTTGACAGAGAGAATAATTGAAGCAGAAGCTCAGATTAAAAACATTAGTTCATCAAGAATGATGGATTTATGGGCTAGCAGGTGGCATGATGTAAGATGCTGGACTTCCACATGACCAAGTGCAGTTCAAGTCCCAGACCTGCAGCTTGAAAATCTCACCAGGATGCATGCATGCCCCAAATCTCAAGAGGAGAGTGGAGGAAAAGGGATTGTGGCATGGCCATCACCCCTGGGGAGTGATTTCTTATTCTCCCTCTCACTATCTCTCTCCATCTATGTCAAGAGCATGCACCCTATGGTAGAAAACAACAAAAACAAAAACAAAACAAACAAACAAACACATGGAGTCAGACAATGGCACAGTGGTAAAATGAAATGCTTTACAAGATAAGCCCTCATAGGAAGGTTCCTCATTCAAATCTGGAGACATTCCTGAGTATACCAGGCATACATGTGCTTGTGATTTAGGGCCGATTAAATACTAGGGGTCGATTGTAATCTTAGGATCCTGTTAGGGTTGCTATCTCTTTCTGTCCCTGTTTCTCTTGCACATAGAAGAATTTTTTTTTTTTAAAAAAAAAAAGTTTTAAAAAGTTCTACAAGTAAAAATCAAGAGTAAGAGGACTTCATTGCATCTCTGAGATTGACATATTATTTTTAAGGATTAGCTCAAGACCTAAAAGTACTCCAGATGTTAAATAAAGCCATTCCAGGTCTAATGGATGAGAGAACACCAATATATTTATCTACGGTTCTAGTAGAGCCTAACTAATCTAGTAACTTCGATACTCCCTCATGACTATTTTTTGTTTTGGGTAGTAGGAGAAAAAAACGTGAAATTGATCTAGGCAAAGGCAGAATTACAAGAGAAGAGTGGGCTGTCAGGGTCTTAACTGACCAGAGAATTGGTTGCCATGCATAATTTGCTATGGTAAATCTCTTCCCTAGAGCATATACTACTACAAAAGTTTCAGATTTCTCTCTGAAGTTTAAATAGATCTTTGCTTCTTTTTTGAATGCCATTATTAATTGAAGACATATGCTCTTATATCCTAGAAGATGTATTTTTATTTTATGGCCTATTGGCCCAACTGCTAATTTCATATATCATTATTAATAAAAATAAATTATACATCTCCATTTCTTAACCTTTTCTCCCTGCTTTGACAGGAAGACAGCAATTTAATTAAAAGAAATATAAATATCATTTAAAAATCAGTGATAGCATGAGTAACAATAGTTAGCTTTCACTCTGTATCATACTATTCTAAGTATTTTATATCCATTAATCCATTTATTATTAACCACACTTCACAAAGGAGGAAATTAATTATGCAAATTGTTCAAAATCACAGAACTGGTAAGTTGCAGAGCCAGGATTCAAAGAAAGATAGCATGCCTTTAGAGTCCATGCTTTTAACTTACAAGAAGGTCAGTATTTTGAATAGACAGGAACCGTATGAGCTGAATCTCTCACTATGTATATGAACTAATTTTTCACTCTCGAATCCATCTCTTTCTCCTAAAGCATTAATATATAATATAGAGTGATCTCAGAATGAGACTCAACCAAGCTCCCTATGTCAGGGAGTACTAGGACCCAGCATAATGTTCCACAATGACTTATAATGTAATCATCTAATCGTCTTGGGAAAGAAGCATCAACTTGCAAGCAACACAGCCTGTTTAAGCTCAAACTGCTTTAAAGCATCTTGTTCTGGCACCTGTGTTCTAAGATATCACCACAGACTGTCATGGCAACTCATTGAGTTGAATCAATAAAAGATCGGAAAAAAAAAAGCTTAGTATGGGAGGGAGAGAGGAGAAGGGGAAAGAAAAAAAGAAAGTAAAATTATGTTTAATTGAAAAAAATGAGAAGGTATTTGCTGATGATAATTTATATAGTAATACCTTTGTCTTGACTGATATGTATGGTATTCCTGCGGGAAAAAAGAAATACTGTACACTATAAAGACATATGTGATTATATGTATAAAAAATAAATATATAAATAATATCCAGTGATAAGAAATATATTATATAATTCCATGTAGGAGACAGAAAATACTAAAACAGCAGACTATTGGTTGCCCAGTACCCACGCTGGAGGAAATTGGGAAGAGACAAGAAAAATCTGGGGATGATGATGATATTTTATATCTTGATTATGATAGTGGTTACATGAATATATGGATTTGTTCAAATTAAATGACTGCATACTTAAGATATATGAATAATTTGAAATAAATTTTAATGTAATAAAATAAGTAAAACTTGAGCAAAAAAAAAAAAAAAATCAAGTCTGACCAGTCCGTATCCCAATGGGTCTTAGAACCATCCAGCTCAGTGTGTAAAACTCTTCTAAACACCCTTCTCTTATGTTCTTCTTTTGAAAGGCTAGGGAGACCCTGTGAATGTGGTATTCTCTCTTGCTCAGTAAGTTTAACAAGTTCAACTTCAGGTGATCAACAAGTCGAGAGGATATTGTAGGTTTTTCTTCAATATTAATTCATAAAATAAAACTAGAACTGAATGAATGCTTGGTGTTTGTACTCAGTGAAAGAAACATCCAATTTAAGGTCCATTTTCCTTTTTATTTTTTTCTTCCTCATCATCTTTTCTTCCTTTCATCCTTCCCTTTTCTTCCCTTCCCTTTCCTTTTCTCAAATCTCCTTATGAATGGTGTTTTTTAGTTTTCAATGGTATATTTTCTGAACATCTTGATTCTTAGAAGTGTTTGATAGGTTGCCATTGGCCGATTCCCACAATCTCTTTATCCATTTTCTTAGTGACTGACCTATGTTCCTATTTATCATTTAATTCCACCTTAAATCCCACTCTAGGCCTCAGTTCACTCTTGCAATATGCAATATTCTGATAACTGACCCATCCTTTATCAGAGGAAATGTCTGATTATCAATGACAAAATATATGAAATGGCTAGGAACCTAGGAAGATCAGCTTAAGATGAGTAGCTACCTAAAACACACACACACCTTAACATCTCAAATTGAGCAACAATACGCACAAGGCATAAGGATATGAAGACTAAGCATGTCTGAAATTTCACAGGAGAAATGGTATGCTAGCAGGGAATGGTCTGTAACAAAAACTAGTCAGCTATTCAACTTTACTAAAAAGGTTATTAAAATATTTTTAAATAATGCAGTCATTATTACTGAGTATCCCCTCATGTAAGTCAGGGGACTAAGCCCTGAGGGCAATAGAACAACTCAGAAGACACAATTCTTCCTTTAAAGCTGTTTGAGTCCACAGTAAATTACACTAAAACACTAATTCCAAGCACATTTTAAGTTAATCTGGATTTATGTTTTTCAGAGTAGTTCTTTGAGGTAGTGTACTTATTAATGCAGAAAAATTATTTCAAGTACAATGAGGAATTGTTCCCTAAGCTTTCCTATTTATGAAACCTCAAAGCAGAAGCACTGATCTTCTGAAATGCTTAATTATCTAAACAAAATAAATAAACTCATCCAACCACAACTATGCTTGTACATGAAGCTGATGTTTCATGGTTATAAAAAGTCAGACAAAAGTAGTATGAAATTAGAAAAAATATTGCATTGTATTTTATTCACAGATAAAATGAATGAAGCTAAATGGTCATTAAAAAGTATATCCAGTTTTATAGGGCATGAGGCACATAGAGCAGCATAAACTTGCCTTTTTAAAATTTTTACAGTAATTAAAAGTAAGCAACAAGCTCCACAATTATCTCAGTAATTATACTTTCTCAATTAAAAACTAGTACAGATAAGCTGGATTTGTAGGCCACTTTATTTTACAGCAATATTAATTTATCCAGGTCAGAATATTAAATCCCAGGCAATAGACTAGACAGGGAGAGTCCCTAGTTTTGAAATGTTATGTTTTTAAGGATCAAAAATCCTACTAAAATGAGAAATTAATGTTAGGATACACTTAATAGTGTCTAATGTGTTGTAAACATCAAATAGTGGTTATTATTTTATCAAAATGTACCATAAGCAACTGAAATCTCAGAAAATTTACTCTGGAACAAAGAGGAAACTTTAAGATTGTTTATGGTAAGAATTAAATATTACTGGGAACCAGCAGTTAGCGTAATGACTATGTCGTTGGACTCCCACGTAGTTGACCGCGGTTCGCGTCCTGGACCCAGTGGCTTAAAACTCACGCCAGGCGCGTGTGCGTGCATGCCCAAGATCCTGAGAGGAGAATGGAGGAGAAGGGATTGCGGTGTGGCCATTCCCTCTGGGGGGTGATTTCTCACTTTCTGTCTCTATGTCTCTCTCTGTCTGTCTGACGAGCGCACGCGCCCTATAGCAAAAACCTCTCAAAAAAAATTAAATATTACTTTTCACTTATTCTTACTCTTCGAATTCCTACTATTATTCTTTCATTCATTTTGGAGAAATGAGAATTCCTTTCATATGGGGAGATTAAAATAACCGAAAACAAGAACTCTGAATTGAGGATTTTTGCAGACCAATTCTCTAAAGGAAATGGAGGTATGGAAACATTTGCAACATATGCTCCCTTTTTATTTTACAAATCTTTACCTTTCCAATAAGTATTGAAATATGCAAGAACAAAACAAAGGTGCTTTTTTGTTTTGTTTTGTTTTGTTTTGTTTGCAAAGGTGACATTTCAGATGCTTCTCACGTAAACACCTATCATAAGGACAAGAACAATTACTTTCTATAGGTCAGCTTTAGTCTAGACAGTTTTTTTTATTTTTCAATATGGAATTAGATATCCTTATGTCCTGGATATACTGTCGCTCAATTTTTGGTACAAAAGTGTGTGTGTGTGTGTGTGTGTGTGTGTGTGTGCATGAACATAACTATACACATGTGAGTGTGCACACCCATTTAATCATATAGGAAATGGTCCCAGTGAAATTCTGATAGGATATATACCTTTAAACATTAGCGTACAAGAGACTATGAATAAGACCTGAGCTTGATGTGGTTCAACATAGATTTGGCAGTACATTTTGCTGGTTAAAATGAAATAATCGAAAATACATTGGCTAAACTGACTATTGTGTGTTGGCATAACTGTCATATGATACTGCCAGTGAAGAGGATCATTTCCTCTGAAGGGAGTGGGGATTCCTAATGCCAAACACCCTTCAAAATAGCAGATCCTGCCAAAATAAATAATGATTTTGGTCTGGAGTGAAGAAAAAGTTTCTCCCTTGGTTCCTCCTGTGATTTAAACCCTGTAGAAAGAAGCGCTGTTAGATTATTCCCATTCATGGGAGTTCAACTGGCCCCAAAGCTGAACAGAAAGTATGATAGACTAGCTAAACCAAGGATTTGCTCAGCAGAAAATCACATAGAGGGTATATTCATATTCAATTGGTGTTATTATAAGTCTCCCAAAATGTACAGGCTTAAAGCAAAACAACCCTTTTATTTATTTACTTATTTATCTATTTTCACTAGAAAGACAGAGACAGGGAGACAGAAGTGAGAAATCACCCCCCGGAGGGGATGGCCACGCTGCAATCCCTTCTCCTCCATCCTCCTCTTGGGATCTTGGACACGCATGCAGACACACCTGGCGTGAATTTAAGCCACCAAGTTTGGGACTCAAACCGTGGTCGACTACATGTGAGTCCAGCGACATAGCCATTATGCCAACTGATGGTCCCAAGACAATGCTTTTTATCTTATAGTTGTATCGATCTAAACTCTGATATGAGTCTCATTAGGTTAAAGTTGGCACAGCAGTGTTCCTTTCTGGAAACTTTAGGGAAGAATTTTTGCCTTTTATAGATTTCAGAGGCCTCTCATATTCCTTGACTGATATTCTACTTCCTCCTTCAAAGCCAGCCACAGCAGATACAGTCTTTCTCAAACTGTCTCCCTCTGACCAATTCTTGAGCTTCTCCCTTCTACTTTTAAAAATCCTGGTGACTGCATAGAACCCACTCAGATAATTCAGGGTAATCTCACTATTTTAAGGTCAGATGATTAATCTTTTTTAAAAAAGAATGATGTATTTAGTTTTATTTTTGATTATTATTATTTTCTAATTTGCTTACAGGGAAGACATGCTCACTACAAAGAGACAGAAAGAGAGAGGGAAAGTGAGAAAACAAGCCACCAGTTCCAGGACTCAAACTATGGTAGGCCATGTGGGAATCCAACACCTTAACCATCACTCCACCAGCTGTCCTCTAAATAACTAATCTTAATTCCATCTATAACCTTCTTCATTGCCATGTAATATAACATATTCAGAAATTTCAGGGATTAGACACGAACATTTTGGCAGAGCCATTATTCTACCTACCACAGAGGAGTTGAAGCACATACACTCTTTAAAAAAAGAAAACACACACACTGTCCTGGACCAAGCAGTGGCATTATGGTGAAGGTAGCTGGATCACATGGCCAACTTCACTGTTCACCTCCTGGATACCGAGTTGAAAAATCGTATCAAGTGTGTGTTTCCTGTTATGAGATCTGCCATTTTTTATTTTTTGATAAAATTTGGTGTTTGTCATACCTTATTCTGTAAGAATGCATATGATTATCATTTAGCTTGGAGAGAAATTATTATACATATTACTGAGAATCCGTCTGTAGCTTCTTGTAAATCAAAGCTCAGATTTAATTTTAAAAATCACCTTGGTAACCAGCAGTTAGCGTAATGGCTATGTCGCTGGACTCCCACGTAGTCGACCGCGGTTCGTGTCCCGGACCCGGTGGCTTAAAACTCATGCCGGGCGCGTGTGCATTGTGCCCAAAATCCCGAGAGGAGAATGGAGGAGAAGGGATTGCGGCATGGCCATCCCCCCTGGGGGGTGGTTTCTCGCTTTCTGTCTCTATGTCTCTCTCTGTCTGTCTGGCGAGCGCACGCGCCCTACAGTGAAAATCTCTTCAAAAAAAAAAAAATCACCTTCACCTTTATTCCTTTATTTTAATGAAGATAATAATAAATACCTTTTTCCAGTTTAGAAAGGCAACAAAATAGGCAATAAGGAAATGGAAAACATGAAGTGACAGCCAAATAACAATTTCAATACTGGGATACTGACCATTTAGTTGCTTCTTAATGTTAATTCCTTGTATTAATTAGCTTAACCTATCAGCCTGATGATAATTTATTTGATCAGAACTTTAAAATCCTGAGTGGTCTATACACACATTAACTATCTTCACACTTTTATGTTCTCTGATAATTTCAAATTCATGTCTTCAAAAGATGTTGTGCATTTCCTAAAAAACAGGCACTCGTTTAAGCTCTAAGAATCTAACTGTGAATCAGAAAGATCTCTGTATACAAGACAGTCAACATCAATTAGAGGAACAGACAAATCTACAACTACCTACAGCATCGTGGTAAATCAGAACTACTTTGGTAGGAACAAACTCCACTGGAACATAAAACAGATTTAATTCTTCCTGGACGATTGAGGGGTGTGGCATTACATTGAACATCATTGATACAATCAAAGTGAAATATGAGAAAGACCAATGTTTTTATTACTGGGTTGACATTGACATTGTACCAAAGAGTATTAAGTAAATAAAACAACAGAATAGATTTGGAGGCCACATATCATTGCACCTTTCATATCATACTCGACTGTAATGATATGCCACATTCTTTGTTATACATAATGCAGATATGCCTGGAATACTGTAGGTACTAAATAATTAGTAATTATGTAATGAAATAAGTAGAGTAGTGGCAATTTCTTGCCCCTACCTACTTCACTATTTCCCTTGCCTTCCTATTGCTTTGGAATGTGTCAGTTCTCTCTCCAGCAACCCAATTTCAGGCCCTGCCTGCTTTGTTTCTCTTATTCTGTTTAACCATGCATTGAAAAGATGCACAAATGACTGTTGTACACAAGCATGTGCACATACACACATATGCACACAGAAAAATAATGCAAACCAGATTACTTCTCTCAGAGATCAAACAAGCTTAAATAGAAGAAGGAACATCTATGAAATATTTAAGGAGTAAAAAACATCTGAACCCTTAAGAGAAATGAAATTACATGTCTCTGTCCTCCTCTCCCTTTATCCCACAAATATCTGATAATATATTCATAAAACAGCAAGATACCAGAGTTGATTTTTGTGTAAAATTTTTAATATGTATCTTTTAAAATAATTATTATTAATTGTGTTTACTCTTTTTTTAAAAATTTGATGAGAGAGAGAGAGAGAGAAAGAAAGAGACAAAGTGAAAAAGCAAGCTATCAGGTCCAGGACTCAAACTGTGGTTGGCCAAGTGGGACTGTCCAGTGCCTTAACCACCATGCCACCTGCTGGTCCCTTTTTTTGTAAATTTTGCCAGAGTGGGAACAAGAGAGAGAGAGAGAAAAACAGAGAAGGAAAGAAAAAGACCCTGTGAGGACCAGTCACGCTGTAATACCTTACTTCCATACTTCCTTCTGCTCAGAACTTTGAGAATGAATGTTTGCCCAATTTAAGCACTTGGCCTCTTTCTCAAGCTGCCAGAACTGGACTGGAAATGTACAGTTGGCCATGCGGGACCCAGTTGCCTTAACCACCATCTTCCTATCTCTCAAGAAGGAAGGACGGGAGGGAGGGTTGGAGAGAGAGGGAAGGAGAAACTTCAAATAAATAGGATTCCAGGCGGTTGGAACAGCATGGGGTAAGGATTCAGACTGCGTAAATATCATTCTGGGTAACTGTGTATAAAAGGGAATGGAGGTACAACTAGAATAAATGTATGCCTAACGGTGAGCTCACTGAAGGAGTCTAAAATGACTAGAACTATGGTAGTGACTGTAAAGGTGGGAGATATAGGAAAGATTTAGTGATATAGTCTGAAAATAATCCTACAAGGCATTATGATAGATTGAAATTTTAGGGGTGGTGGGAACTGGGGAATCAAGAATAATTTGTTGTTTTGCTTTGAGCAACTGGGTGAATTGATCACATTGCTTTTTGCTCTAGGGAAAACTAGAAGAGAATATCTCTATGGAGATATTTGTTCCAATGATCATCTGCTTGAAGAATAAGATAATGATATAGAATACTGGATAAGAATTTCAGTTACAGTTTATAGTCAGAGTTTACATTAGTGTTACCTTTGAAACAACCTTTAGTTTTGAGTCAATAAATTGACCAATTATTTTATTACGAGTTGCTTGAAAAGTTCATTTTATCCATGCTAAAAGCTGTTTAAATGACCAACTTCAAGTAATTGAACAGATAGATTTATTATTACCAAGATTCCTGATCTAAGCCTTTAATGTCAATGCAGACATGGATGATTCATGGGGAAAAACAGAAACACCCTGAACTCATCCATGTGTTTAGAGGACAAATTAAATCATCGTTTAAATAGCCCCAGGATGGTCTCAGCCATTAAAGAGCAGAAGGCTAATAAAACAACTGTTCCTACTAAATCGTTTTCTGAGTTTTATAAGTAGATATGTCCTCCCTTATATATTTTATTGGCAATATATGCTACCTTTATAGAGAAGCAGCTTTTCCTCAGCTCTCAAAAAGGTTATGAACCTGAGGTGGATTATAGCCAATTTCTCTTGTAAATGTTGACTTAAAATAGTTTAAGGAGCCTTCTCTTATGTTCGATGTGATTAATTGCACTGGATTTCACTTTTTTAAAATGCGCTGCTCAAACCTCTGGTGCGGGGACACATGCAAGTGTATACCCACGCGTGGATTTAATGACAACTTTTACAGAAGTTAGTGCATGCATTTGTCCAGATGAACAACTTTAAACATGAGAGAAAACAACCAGAATGTTTGATTGGAAATCATATATCTTAAAGAGGAAACAATGACAACCAGGCCTTATTTAAAATGGCAAGAAAATTTAACATTTAATAATAATAGAAAAAAAATAAAGGGAAATCAATGGACATGGAAAAAAAAAGTAAGGAAATAAAACCATATGCTATACTTCTACTCCAAAATATCACCCACACTACTTATTCATATATTCATGTATTTAAGCCCAGCAACTAAAATTCGAGAAGCAGAGTAAGGAGGTCTTTTGTATGGATTCAGTGGGATTTGCTTTATTTAATGCCCTATCTAAAAAAAAATATATGATGCAATCACATTTTCACTTGACATAAATATTTGGAGATTTATAAAGAGAGAACACTATTTTTTTTTAGAGAGATTTTTGCTAGAGGGCATGTGTGCTCGCCAGACAGACAGAGACAGAGACAGAAAGCAGGAAATCACCCCCCAGGGGGGATGGCCACGCCGCAATCCCTTCTCCTCCATTCTCCTCTCGGGATCTTGGGCACGCATGCACACGCGCCTGGCGTGAGTTTAAGCCACCGGGTCCGGGTCTCGAACCACGGCCGACTACGTGGGAGTCCAGTGACAGAGCCATTATGCTAATTGCTGGTCCCCGAGAGAACACTATTTCTAAACATACATCATACCTTCAAAAATATTCTACTATCATGTGAATTAATTTATAGGGATTGGTATAATGTTCTGTCATATATAAAAGTTACTTATGAAATTGTTCACTCATCCTGAATGTTCAGTTCTTTGGTTGGGTCTATCAAAGCTCAGATTTGTTTTTTTCTTTTTGATATACTCAAAGTATATAGCACTATTTATTACATACAGCTATGAATATATAGTATTCTATGAATTAAAATGCATGTTTATTTAATAATAGTCTGAAGGAAAATAAATTTAAAATGCTTATTTAGTATTTGAAACAAATGAGGATGTCAGAATTGGAAGCAAGGGCTCCAGATTTTCTAGTTTATTGATGATGTAGTTAAATCTATCCACTGGAAAGAAAGTTCAAGTCTATCCAGCCACCCACCCACCAAACACTTGTGTTCTATAGAATCATTACTTAAAAAAATTTTTTTGGACTATTGTATATTCATTCTAAAAAGCAAAAGACACTGATATTAGCTAAAAATCAGAATTGTTCTATAATAGTGATAGAATTGGCTCATATAAATGACATATTTTGGCTTTGGCAGTATACTCTAATTTAAAATTTTTTCATTGTATCTGTAAGATTGAAGTTCTTTGACTTATTATGTTCCTCAGTTCAACTAGATGAAAGATTATTTTAAACAGATGAGAACATTCCTTCAGGTACTAGATACCTTTCATTTTCAGGTACTGTCATTTTCCTCACTAATCTATAAAAAGAATAGGTAAAGAAGCATAGATTCTTTATCATTTTTCCACTTGCAATCTTTTTGCTTAAAATATATATTTCTATTTACTATGAATACACAGATACTATCATTTAATAGAACATTTATATCATATATTGCTAAAATCTTGCTGCTAGTAATATTTTTAAGCTAGCAGATTTTTCTTAG
>NW_006160118.1:216906-289440 GCF_000334495.1 Tupaia belangeri chinensis
TGTGTTTGTTTTTTTTTTTCTCATTTTTGACTTTCAGTTCCAATATGTTTTGGTGGAAAATATAGATACAATAGCACAGAGAATATTGCACAATTTTTAAATTGTTACTTAGGAGCTATATCTTATTTTTATACTTGTTTTATTTTGAAATGGGTGAAATTTGTCCTTATTTTCAGCCTTTAAAACTGGTTCATATAAGGCCAGCAGGTGGCATGGTGGGTAAGGTGCTGGACTCCCATGTAGTCAAGCGTGGTTTGAGCCCTGGACCCGGTGACTTGAAACTCATGCTGAGCCTGTGTGCATGCATGCTCAAAATCCCAAGAGAATGGAGGAGAAGGGACTGTCAAGAGAATGGAGGAGAAGGGACTGGAGTGTGGTCATTCCCACTGGGGCAGGAGGTTCTCACTTTCTGTCTCTCGGTCTCACCGGCGAGCACACATGTTCTATAGCAAAAAGCTCTCTAAATAAATAAATAAATAGCTCACTATTAATAAATAATGCACTGGTTTTCTCTAAATATACAACTGTCCACTGCTCATTATTATCCTGCATTAGTCTTTTCCCACTTGGTGCTATGTATACTTGGGCTTTCTTTGATTAACTACAACTGCAACAATATCATAGTCTGCTAAGACATTTTAAGTGAAGCGAGGGGCATGTATCAGTGTCTTCGTCATACATTCCTACCTCTCTCATTTTTAAGAGAGGTTTTGCTATAGGGTATGTGTGCTCGCTAGAGAGACGGAGAGAGGCAGAGAGACAGCAAGCAAGACATCACCCCGCCAGGGGACATGGCCATGCTGCAATCCCTTCTCCTCCATTCTCCTCTTGGGATCTTGGGCACACATGTGTATGCATTCGGCATGAGTTTTAAACCACCAAGTGTGGGATTTGAACCGCAGTGAACAATGTGGGAGTCCAGTGATGTAATCATTATGCATGGATTTATTTTTAAATAATATGAATTTTCCATGAACTTTTAAAAAATAACGCCCATTTCCCTTAATGTACTTAAAATATTTTCACCTAAATTGTGTAACCTAGATTCACTTTTCCAAAGTATTCACTTGCCCAACTGGTTTTACATTAGATTCAACTTTGTTTTGTTTTCCATAGGACACATACACTGGCTAAAAAGAGGCAGAGGCAGGGAAAGTGATAAATCAGCACCAAGAGGGGACAGTCACATTGCCATTTCTTGTCCTCCATTCTCCTCTTGGGATTCTGAGCATGCACGCACCTGGCCTGATTTTTCAAGCTGCCGGGTCTGGGACTCCAACCATGGTCAGCCTTGTGGGAGTCCACTTCTTAACCACTACACCACCTGCTGGCCCCTTGTTTGTTTGTTTTAATTGACATAGGGTATATGCACTTACTAGAGAGCAATGGAGACAGAGGGAGAGACAGGAAGAGAAAGAAAAACAGAGAGCGAGAAACAGAAAGAGAGAGAGAAAGTATACTTGAGTGGAGCATAGTCACTCTCAATTCCTTCTCCTCTATTTCTCTGTCCTGTCAGGATCTTGGACATGTACACACACACTCTCTCTCACACACACACATTCACATACACCGGGCCCACGATTTGAATAGCAGTAGGCCATGTGAGATCTGGCTCCCTTAACCACTAGCATATGGGGCCAGTCATAGACCAAGTTCTAAAGTGACTCAGAAAACAAAGTTCATACAGAAAAATGTGCCATATAGAGAAACTTAGATATTCAAGCTTAAGTAAAATGTATATGTTTATTTAGTCCTTCTTAGGAAATAGCTGTAAATTTTTGTGTTTTTGTTTTCGTTTTTGCTACTCCATGTGTGACTCAAGTGAGATTTCAATCTAGATAGGAGATATTCACATCATAACCTGATTGAGGAAATATATGAGATAGGGGGATGTCTTGGGAATACCTTAAGTGATGCCTTTGCTGTCTCTATTTCTAGAGTTAACCAAAATAGATAGTAGAAGGGAATACATTTATAACTGGTTAGTGTTTCCTGTTTATAACTTCAATGTGGCCCAAATAAGATACCATAATGCAAAATTTGTAAATCACCTTCTACTCTGATGATTTAATGATTCTCTGAAGAAAATCACATAATAAAGGGAAAAAAAAAAAGAATCCAGTGTCCCTCTAAATCTAAACCTGACTTCAGTGTGTGTGATTTTTGCATTTATTTCTAGTGCATTTGAAATCAACTGATTAAGTTCGACTCCATTTAAAAAAAAAAAAAAGCCAATTTGTCCTGTAATAAAAGGTATAACCATTTAATTAATGAAAAGGAAAAAAAATTCCGAAAAGAGGAGAGGAATATTCTGCAATAAAATTATGTTCTTTAGCAATTACAAGCAGGGGACCTCAATTCCACCTCATTAGCTGAGTGATGTGGGCAAGTTACTTAAACTCTTCAGTTGCAAATGACCGTAATAAAAGTATCTGCTTCCTCAGGTTGCGGTGGGAATAAAATGAAATTATACATATAAAGTGTCAAGCACTGTGTCTAGCACTAAATGACTATTTTGTAAATATGGGGCCCATTCCATGGCACAATGGCAATGAACTGCTCAAAAGTAGCTGGATCCTGGGACTAGCAGATAAAGTTAGGGTTACATCAATGGATTCCCAGGTAGTAAACCACAGTTTGAGTTCCAGACCCGGCAGCTTAAAATTCATGCCAGGTTTGTGTGTGTGTACATGCCTAAAATCCTAAGAGAAAAATGGAGGAGAAGGCATTGCAGTGTAGCCATCCCCCCGGGAGGTGATTTTTCACTTTATCTCTCTGGCAAACACATGCACTCTATAGCAAAAATCTCTCTTAAAAAAAATAAATTAAGATCGCTAGATCCCATGTGGTGATCATGGTTCAGATCCCTTTCCTGCCACCACAACCAATCAAAGACATTCGTGAGTGCCCAAGATCTGACAGCTAGAGGAAGGCAACTGCAGTGTGACCAGATTCTATGGGGGGGTGCTTCTTTCTCTCCATCTCAGGTGCACGTATTCTATCATAAGTAAAGAAAAAAAGTGTTGGGACCAGCAATTAGTGCAATGGCTTTGTCGCTGGACTCCCACGTAGTCGACTGCAGTTCGCGTCCTGGACCTGGTGGCTTAAAACTCACACCAGGCGCGTGTGTGTGCATGCTCAAGATCCCGAGAGGAGAATGGAGGAGAAGGGATTGCTGCGTGACCATCCCCCCTGGGGGTGATTTCTCGCTTTCTGTCTCTATGTCTCTCTCTGTCTCTCTGGCGAGCACACGCACCTTATAGCAAAAACCTCTCCAAAAAAAGAAAAAAAGTGTTTTGTAAATATTATACCAGATTACATTGACATTTCTATGTGGATACTCCTCCTGGTTTCAGAAGTTGGGAGTTATTCTGAGATTTTTGGGAACCTATTCAACCACTTCTACATTGTTAAATAAAATGATGGTTGCAGAAAGAAAACCAGTCATGTCTTTGTAAATGTGCTAATGAGCATTTTACAAATACTACAACAATTATAAGAATACGGTATAATTATGAACCAGTGCTCAAATTTGCTAGAACTCTACACTGTAACTGTGACAACTATGACTCAGAGAGAGAGAGAGAGAGATTGAGAGTGAGAGAGTTCACTAGTGAGGAATTTAAGATGCTAGTCTATTATATATTTGAAAATATTATAGACTTGAAAAGTTAGATTATACTCTGGAGCTCAAGGATGTCAAAGACTACAGTCCAGAATTCCAGCTGTAAGCCACCAGTATCTCTTAAATAAGAAAACTATAATGAATGGGAAGGTCATAGAGAGAACAGCAAGATTTGAAATGAGAAATTATTTAACTTGGGAAGAGTCAGCATTTATCACAGAGGCAGGCAAAATAATTAGGCAGATCAGTTATCCCTAATTAATATAATTTATAGGAGTAGAAAGGGAACTACCATTACATTTCTGCAACATTCCAGGCACTTGCCATATGTTTTAGCTACTGTTTTTGAGTGCATATTACAGGTCAAATACTTATAGGTTTTGCTTAACTTCATCCTTGCAGGAACTATAGGAAGTGGATATTATTTCTATTTTGCATGTGAGTAATACTGAGACTCAAAAGTTTCCCAATGATATGAAAGTAATTAAAGGCAAAAATAGGATTTCAACCCAAACTGAGGTAGTTCTATGAATAAAAGGTAAAAATCAGTCCTGCCTGGGAAAAAACCACCACAGCATCTTGGCTTCCTAGAACTATGGTAATTAATGGAAATATGAAAATTTTGGAGCTTCTGTGTCTCTCTTGTTTGCAAGGTAGAACAATCCTTAAACTAGTGGGGAAGGGTGTCTGTGATATAATATCCTATGTGGGGTCAGCAGGTGGTGTGGTGGTGAAGGCACTGAATACTCCCACATGACCAACCACGATTCGAATCCCAGACCTGGTGGCTTCCTTTCTCACTTTCTCTCACTCTCTGTGTTCCTTACTCACTTTCTCTCTTTCTCTTTGTCTCTCTCTAGTCAAATTAAAATAAATAAATGAAGAAATAAAATAATTATTTGAAAAATAATGTCATACGTGACAAGAATGGTATTTAATATTAGTGGAAAACTGAGTAGTTTCTTTGTATCAAGTGATACTGATCTTGGTCCTCAGCAGCTGTATGGATCCCATTTAGGTGAAGGATAAATGAGAGTGTATTTTGGCTACTTATGGCTGTCCAATGAGATAAAAGATTCCATGCGAGTCTATTTCCTGCCTTCTGTCCATCTATACAGCAAATGTATTATAGTATTAGATTATATTCTATTGTGTCAGTGAGTGTAATTGCTAATTTGACCCCCTCATAACTATGGTTGTGGACAATTCCATATGTCCTCTCACTAAAAATCATGTACCTGATTGAAATACAGATTATTTAGCAAAATTAATCCTAGACAAATGGCTTGTGATTAAAGCCAACCTATATATGACATTAGGGAACATAAAGTGAACTAAGCCATTTGCCATTTGCTTATTTTAAATGAACTTATCAAATCATAATCTTATACTGGAAACAATTAATTTACTGCCATCTGACTTTTTTAGTTTTCCTTCGTATCCCTTAGTTATTATGAAAAATTCCTCTAGATTAAGAAGTCTGAGAAAAGTGCCATCAAACCTCTCTTGATAGGAAACGGTGATATTAATTAGGATCCAAGTGAGAGAGGAAGAGGGAAGGGGAGGGAAACCAGGGATCAACTCTGCACATGGCTCCTCTCACCTGCATAAACTCTTGGTGGAATCAATGTTTGAGTGAGAACACCACACTGTCACAAATAGTAGGTCATCGGGAAAGTCATGATGTAATTTTTCTATGCAAAAATGTGTCATGACTTTCCCAACAACTCAATACATCTGTTAGGTAAGAAACAGAAGAAGGGATGAAGATGGAGAGAGAGAGATGCAAACAAGAGAGATAAGGTGAGTCCCTTAATCCTAAAAAGAATGTTTTGGTAGCCAGTCTTACATGACAACTAGTCTATTACTATTTTATTAATATGTGGTGGGTGAACCATTTCTCATGAATGACAGAACTGCTAGCAATAAGCAGTGTTCTAGTAAAAGATTTACAGCAAACTTAGTCACTTCTTTCTTTTTCTTTTTTTTTTTTTAAAGAGATTTTTGCTGTAGGGTGTATGCGCTTGCCAGAAAGACAGAAAGACAGAAAGCAAGAAATCACCCTCCAGGGGTAATCTCTGGGAGGTAATCTCTTCTTCTCCTTTCTCCTCTTGGGATCTTGGGCACGCACGCACACACGCCTGGTGTGAGTTTAAGCCACCGGGTCCAGGAGTCAAACCATGGTTGATTACTTGGGAGTCCAGTGACTTAGCCATTACGCCAACTGTTGGTCCCCAGACTTAGTCACTTCTTGAGAAAGAATACAAAAGTTGTCTGAACAAACTTTGAGACAATAAATTCTAGGTTTTATTCTCTAACGAAGACATATCTCATGAAAACCATTGTTCTATTGGTTTTTTGTTTCACTTGGGGAGATTTTAAAAGTTGCTGATGTCAGGCCCCCACTTCAGATAAATAAAACAATCAGAATATGCTTTAATCCCAATGTTTTCATAAAGCCCCCCCCCAGGTGACTTTGTCGGACATTCCAATTAGAAATATAGAGATTCCGAGAAGAGATGACAGCTCAAATACCTATTGGCTTTCGGTTGTGATAACGCTCTCTGAGTTTTAGTTTTTCCATACATAAAATAAGAATAAAATGTTCTGGAGTTATCATCTATGAGAAAAGGAATAAATAGCTGGCCTCATAGCACAGTGGTTAATGAATGGAATCAAATTCCTCCGTGACTGACCACAGTTCACATTCTAGCCCTAACGGATTGACAAATACACTGGGCATGTGCGAGTGTATGCCCCAGATCCTCATGGGGCGGAGAAATAGAGAAAGTAGGATTGTGGTGTGTCCATGCCCCCTTAGGGTTGTGTGCACTCTCCCTCTCCACTCTTTAGTGAGTGCTAGTGGCCTCTGACATTAATAATTTTTTTAAAAACATAGAAAGAGATATATGAATTACCTAGAGCATGGTTGCCCTACTTATGTTTCAGTTATCTTTTATCAAAAGAAACTTTGCATATTTGAGTTTATATAGCTGATAGTAAATCTTTTTAGTGGAAAGTTTTCCTTTGGTGTAAAGTAAAAATTTATTCAGCAACATTGAAATAATGTCTCACAAGAATAATAATTACATTGGGTCATCAGAAAAGTCATGACCTGTTTTTCAATTTTTTATGCAAAAATGTTTCATGACTTTTCTGACAACCTGATAGAAAAAGTGATTATTTCTAAAAAGTAAAAACACTGGCTTTTAGCCATCTTTTAAAATTTTAATAATACATAAAATTCCCAGTTTCTTAATAGCTCTAATAGTTTTCTCAGCCGTCAAATGAATATCATAAGACCCACTAACTTCAGACATTTGCCATAAGACAATAAATCTGAGTATAGATTATTATTTTAAAATATAATCATAAGTCAACTATAAAGCTCTGGTCTCCTACAAGGATTACATTGTATTCTTATGAGAATTAAATTACCCTTCTGTAAGAATTAAAATTTAGCATTAACCAAGACCCCAGTTTATCATTTTACCCAAATGTTGTAAATCAATATATTTTCATATTATATTTCATTTTCCAGGTTTCAAATGGCCTGTGCATTTTTCAGGGTTTTTTTTTCTTTTGTTACTATAGGCATATGCATTTGCCAGAGAGAAACAGAGGCAGAGAGACAAAGAGAAGGAAAGAGAAAAATCACTCCCCAGAGGGTACAGCCATACTGCAATTCCTGCTCTTTCATTTTCCTCTTGTGATTTTGGGTACACATGCACAAAGACCCAGTGCACTTTTCAAGTTGCTGGGTCTAGGACTCAAACTGTGGAGTTCCTCCGGCTAACCTAACCTCCATGCTAACTCCTGCTGGCCCCAACCTGTGCATTTTTGTTTGTTTTTGTTTGTTTGTTTTGTTTTGTTTTCTGATTGTTTGTAAAGGTTTTTGCTACAGGGCACGTGCACTCACCAGACCGACAGAGAGACAGAAAGCAAGAAATCACCCCCCAACCCCCAGAGGGGATGGCCATGCCACAATCCCTTCTCCTCTATTCTCCTCTCAGGATCCTGGGCATGCATGTACACGTGCCTGGTATGAGTTTAAGCCACCAGGTCCGGGACTCGAACCATGGTCGACTATGTGGGAGTCCAGAGACATAGCCATTAAGTCAACTGCTGGTCCCTTAGTTGTTTTTTTTTTCTTTTTTTTCCAGAGACTTTTTCTTTAGGGCATGTGTGCTCACTGGAGAGACAGAGAGACAGAGAGAAATCATCCCCCAGGGGTGTGTGTGGCTACACTGCAATCCCTTCTACTCCATTCTCCTCTCGAGATTATGGGCATGTACGCACACATGCCCAGTGTGAGTTTCAAGTTGCTGAGTCCAGGAATCGAACCATGGTCACCCACATGGGAGTCCAGCAAACCTCATTGTACCACCTGCTGGCTTTTTAGCCCATTCATTTTTATATAAAGAGATTATTTTATTGGAAAACCTTTACATCAACCTAACAATGTATTTTTGCAACATTCAATTTTAAGGCTTTCAGACATACATTTTCAGCTTTTATGATACCTCTTATAATTGTTTATAATATGAAGTTAATGTCATTTCGAAGAGTGAAATGAATAAAACTACCCCAACTATCAGCAACATATGCTTTATTTTTGAGGATTATCACCAACTTAATTACAATCATGTACAAAATTTCAAACTATTCATCCCATTTTTTTCTCATTTCGTATCATTTAAATTTTCAAAATGCTTTTGCTTAAGGTAACATTCTTCTGTGATGAGAAACACGGATATCAACTATGAAACGTCTTAATGACTCAAACATCCTAATATTTCATTTATTCCTTCATATGAATTTGCCTAAAATCATTAACAAAATATCAATTTTTCCAATATATTTTAAGTTTCATGAGCTCCTTATAATGATATGTCTGAAAATACCATACAGAAAATATCTACATATACTATTTCAGCAATGGATTTGGAGGGCTGCATTTCCTTTACTGAAATAACTTATTGATGTTTTGTTATTCTTTCAAAAAGTCATGTATTGGGCCAGCAGGTGGCATAGTGGTTAAGGCACTGGACTTCACATGGCTAACCACTGTTCAAGTCCCAGACTGTGGGACTCAAAACTAACGCAAGGCACATGTGCATGCATGCCCCAAATCCCAAGAGAAAAAAGGAGAAGGGATTGTGGTGTGGCCATCCCCCCCAGGAGATAAATTCTCACTTTTGCCCTATCTGTCTCTCTAGCAAACACACACATCCTGTAGCAAAAATCTCCCTCTGGGAGAAAAAATAATATTTATGGTGATTGCATAGGTCTAGGATGTTATATTATCTCACTTTGATAAACATTTGTAAAAAATAAAAAAGAAATGATCATAGGAAAATCATTGAAAAGAGATTTCCAATCATCTAGGCAAGGATTGTATTCAAATTATTTCCAAAGAAATTCCGTATAGAAGTATGCAAATCTTAAATCACATGATTATCGTTCATTATTTTAAAATTCCCCACTTGAAGAAATCCATTTTTAATGTGTATTTTTATTCTTTTTAATTTGCTATAAGGGCACATATGCTTAACAATGAGAAAACAGAGAGAGAGAGAAACTCAGAAAGTATGAGGGATGGTCATACCATGATTCCTTCTCTCCATTTCTTTTCTCTTTTTTTTTGGAGAGGTTTTCACTATAGGGGGCATGCGCTCACCAGACAGACAGAGAGAGACAGAGAGACAGAAAGCGAGAAATCACCCCCCAGGGGCGATGGTCACGCCACAATCCCTTCTCCTCCATTCTCCTCTCGGGATCATGGGTACACACATATGCGTCCAGTGTGAGTTTTAAGCCACTGGCTCTAGGATGCGAACCGTGGTCGACTACGTGGGAGTCCAGTGACAAAGCCTTTACGCTAACTGCTGCTTCCCCCTTCTCCCCATTTCTCCTCTCAGGATTTTTTTGGCTGGCACACATATGCACCTGGCATGTTTTATAAGCTGCTAGGTTCTGGAACCAAATGCGCTGTCAGCCATGTGGGATCCAGACACCTTACCCACCACAGTACCTCACTGGCCCAGTAACTCCATAGTTTAACTATGGCTTATTAATTTTACTTTAACTAATTAATCCCTAGGAAAGAGAAAAAACATGAATTCATTTTTTTCCATAAAGTCAAAATTGCGATAAATCATAATATGAAACATTAGCATAAAATACCAAATATTGGTGTGAAATGTTAATTCAGGTCATGCACACACACAAATAGCATATTTAGTGTTTTGCAGGACTCCTGGTTTTCTAGGTGGGTGAATTTGAGACAGTTGCATTCAATTATTTTAGTCATCCAAACAACTGAGGTGGATACGCAGGAAAAAATAGATTCAATTTACTAGTGATTGGTTCAAATTGTCCTGAAAATATTTGTTTTTTTTTTTCCCCCTGTGGTATCTGAACTAGAGGAATAAGGAAGAGCAGATAGTAAAAGGAGATTCTAAATTCCCTCATTAAATGCCCTCTTTTTCCTTCCTTTCTCTCTTTCTCTCTCTCTCTCTCCTTTTCTTGATTTTTCCAGCTACTACAAAATATGTGTTAACATGTTTAATATATTTTATTTTTTGTGATAAGTGATTTAAAAGTTCATTATCAGAAAACAGGAAATTTCTATATTAATTTTTTTTTTTTCTTGCTAAAAGGCACATGTACTTACCGGAGATAGAGGAAGAGTAGAAAACTGAAAAATCACACCCCAGGCAGGATGGCCATGCCCATGCCACAGTCCCTTCTCCTCCATTCTCTCTGGATTCTGGGCATTCATGCATACATGCCCACAATCATTTTCAAGCCACTGGGTCTGGGACTAGAACCATGGTTGACCATGTGGGATCCAGAGCCTTAACCTCCACACCACCTGCTGATCACTACATTAATATCTTGATGTTAATATAATAATCTGTATCACAATACTAATATAGTATCTTTATCTTCAGTTTATAGAAATATATTGTATTCTTAATAACTTTTTTCTGTTTTTAGAAAAGAGGCTTTTGCTATAGGGTGTGTGCGCTCGCCAGAGAGACAGAAAGCGAGAAATCACTCCCCAGGGGGGATGGCCACACCACAGTCCCTTCTCCATTCTCCTCTCGGGATCTTGGGCACGCATGCATGCACATGCGCCCAGTGTGAGTCTAAGCCACTGGGTCCAGGACTCGAACCGCAGTCGACTACATGGGAGTCCAGCGACATAGCCATTACATTAACTGCTGGTCCCATATTCTTAGTAACTTTGTACCTGTGTAGAAAGATTTTTTTTTTTATTTTGCTACAAAACACTTTTATGTACAAAGTACTATTTCATTTACCCTTAACAATTATTTTTTATAATATCAATGAGGAATCCGAGGATACCTCCAGTTACTCTGGTATAGCTTTCCTTAACTGAAAAGTATTAAAGTATACTAAAGTGACAGTGGATAGTCAAGGCCATTTATACAATGTGTCTGAATAAGACACAATGGATAAAAGAAGTGTAAAAAAAATGAAATGCTCAGGATAAAACCTAAAAATAGTCAAGGATATTCTAATAAGTACCCTTGCTCCAATGATATGCAAGCTAGGAATGTTAATCACATTTCTCTGGATTTCTACATCGGCCATCAGTTTTTCTAATGCCTCATTATTTATCAATGCTAGGCTCTGCTCTAAGCAATGCTAATAAAAAGTATATATTTGAATTATTTAACACAGTGTTTTCCAAATTCCTTTGCTAAAAGGTTTTGTTGAATATACATTAAGCAATTGAGATGGCATCACTAAATCTCTTTTTGGACCCCCTTTTCTTTACTAATACAATAACACAATCTCTAATTTTTTCATTTCAACTGCAATCCACTCAAGTTCAAAATTAAAGAAATATTTTCATTAGTGCTATATTTAACACTATTAAATCATATAATTTGGTTTTAATGACCAAACTTTAATGTTTCTTTAAAACAGAAACCCTGGAAAAAGTAGTCTCCTGCTGATGTAATAGGAACATTATTTTTCGATTACTGTGTCTGCATAAGCAGAGGATGCTACTTTCTATTTTCCATAGCAGTAAATCGAGTAAGAACTACACTTCCAAGAAACTTGGAATCTAGGCTTAGATAATGACAACTTATAATATCTCTAAAGACTTTCTGCCAGAGATAATAATATAAATCAAGAGTACAAAAAGGTATAACGACATACATTTTTTATGGGTTACATTATCATCCAAAAGGAAATGTCCATTTTTATTTACATAGGAGTTACTAAAATCTTTCTCAAATATATGTGGAAAAATAACATTTTTTACTGTAGCAAGGTTGGCTGTAAATATTCTGAGATTTTATAGTAATAATTTCTAGTTAAAATCCTGTACACAAGAGGAAAACCGATATATTACAACCTCATTATGTTTTATGCCAAAAAAACATCTTCGACAAAGGGTTCTAGGAAAAAATCAATCTAAATTATATGAAACAAGTGTCTAGCCACTGGTAGATGTATTCACTTTGGAATACCTTTTAAGAGAATGTTTCTTTGACTAGGAGCAAGTGTGTTTCCCTTTTGCTGTGGACTGAAGACTGCCGAAGTCTCTCTTCTGTTGTGTTTACCAATGTGGTCCAAAGAGGAGTATTCTCTTCAGGTGTCTGAAGAACAGTATCTCCTTTTTTGCAGGTGGTTCAGTAAAATGGAGAACCCAGGGAGCCTTACAATACTAGAATATTTCCGAACTGTGATTCTAGGCCTATCTAGACTGTCTGGGAAGGTAGAGAAAGAGGAAGAGAGGACCAAATAATAGGGAAGAAAGTAAGAAGGAGGGTTTGGAGATGGAAGTGGGGTCTGCTGTAGAGCTGAGGGCAGTCCTGTGTGGTAAGAAGTGTGAAATTTACAAATGAAAGAAGAGGAGAAGGGGAAAAAAAAAAGTCTACCTGGCTAACAGAGGTAGAGGTCTCTGGGCTTGGGGGTGCTGGGACTGGAGCTAGGACAGGGGGTCCTGCCTCAGTGTCCCTTAGGCCAGGGGTCTGGAGATGGAAGTGGGGTCTGCTGTAGAGCTGAGGGTGGTCTTGGCTGATAGAGATAGAGGTCTCTGGGCTTTGGGGTGCTGGGGCTGGAGCTGAGGCCGTTCATATTAACAGTAACTTAAATCACTCTAAAATTTCTAATAACGGTCCATTTGAATTGCTGTAAGTTTAACTTGTATGAACTATTTATTAAAATTCCTATCAAAAGGTGATATGTGGAACAAAGACAGAAGAAAATAAAAACAGCCCTTGCTCAAACAGTTGATATCATACCTAAATAAAAGGTCTAAACAGTATTCTCTTTAGAGCAGATACTACATATTTTTCCATGAATATATTTTAAAAATTCAAACCCAACAAACCAGTAATGTGAACTCTGAAACCATTCACTTCAGGAATAAAACTTTCCAATAGGCAGAGCTAATTCTTAGAAAAGAAGACTCTAAAAACAACTGAATAGTGATGCAGGGATTAGCCAAGCAGAAAATAGAATCTGTGTCATGATCCTCATGAAGTCAAAATGAAGTGGATTAAAACCAAACTCTAATTGGCTCGTAAAAATGTCATTTTGAGGATACAAAAATTTCTCCCAAGTCCTAGTGTTCTTTCTTTCTTAGTCAAATTTGACTGTCATCATTCATTTTTCATTCTGAAGTTACTCTGGTGCATATGTCAGGGCATTTCTGTATGGTATTGCGTAGGCAAATGGAAATGGCTTTTTGCAGTAATATGCAGAAGTCATCTAGAACAGACAGGATGTTTTATCCTGTTTTTTTTTTTTTTTTTTACTCTTTTAAAGAGAACATCTTTACTTTGTTATTTGCAAGGAAAAGCTGACAAAGCACTCTCTTACTATAGAGTTTTTTTTGTGGATTGGCAAACAAACCAATTTATTTGAAACTCAGGGAAGCAAACAAGGTATCTGAAAGCCACAATGCATGTACAATGTATATCTTAAAGGGAATTCATGATAGTGAAAAGATTTCCTGATTCACAAGAAGATATTGTTTGAAGAAAATAAACCCTTTATATCTATGAGCATAAAGATTCATAAATTATTAAATAATTCTATTCTATATATACTTATTTTTGCATATGTTAACATTTAAGCACACTAAAAACAGCTCCTGAAATTGCTTATGCTAATGACTACTGCTACTCATTTTAAAAGGCAATTCCACTAAAACCAAACCCCAGGCTCCAAAACACCAGTTAATGCCAAACAAAGCATACCAAAGCCTATATATGCAAGATATGAAATCTTCCAATGTTTCAATGACTTTTTAATTTATAAATCAACCCACTAAACAAAGCATCTATTTAAGATAATGAAACTATTATTTGGCAGGTATTTCTTAAGCAATATATCTTCAGTCCCCAATAATAGAAATCTTCCCAAACATAAAACAAAATGTTTCATTTGCCTCTTAACAGTCATAATACATGGGAAATGAATATTGCTTGAAAGAAGAGTTGATACCATCGTGCATAAGCTAATGAATCAATATTTAGTTAAATAAACATATGAATTTCTCAGGGCATGAAAGAAATCTATAAATCTCCTCTGCCAGATCCATTGAAGAAAGTGTTATTAGTCTGAGATGCCAAGAGATGGTATTCTGTCTTATGTAAGTAACTAATCAGTACATAAAAATTCTTATAATTTAATTAATTTCTTTCAGTCATTATTGATATCATCTCATGAAAAATACTAGGTATCAATTTTTAAATGCATATTTGGGCATTCCCCTAACACACTCGCAGGAACTGACAGATATCTAAAAATATAAGACTTATGCTGAAACCTCATCTTATTGACAGCCATAATTAGACTTTAATAAACCTTTTTAGGAGACAGAATGCTCTTTGAATTGGAAGAGAGCCCATAAATAGAAAGGGTGTTTGAGATATGAAATTTTACTAGCAAAATGAGACCATAAGCAGCAGTTGGATCTCTATAAATCAGTACATACTTCATATATTTGGTTGATTATGAATTGTTCAAGCTTATTATAATGGTGTTCCTATAGGCTATAGGATGTACATTTCAACACATATTTTCCATTTAGGAGAGCATAAGGTGTTGGGTATATTAGGTTCTTTTATGCCATTTAATATTTTATTCATGTAACTGTATTTTTTTTTCTGATTATGAGCTCATCAATCTACTTTCTCATTAGGATGTGAATGCCCTTCTAGGTATTCTTAACCATTGATTCAGAGGGCTTAGAGGTCAAAAGCTATACTATCACTTAATAAGAAAAAGATGTATTTTAAACCCACTCTTACTACTTTATAAAAGGATAGGGAATACACAGAAATAACTATAGCTTATATCCTGGACAGCAGGAACTAACCATCATGTATGGTTTTAATGAAAAATAAAAATATTAACAAGCTCATTCTTGAAATCCATACACTGTTAACTCTTTAGGAGTAGGAGTCCATTTTTAAAATTTTATTTATTTATTTTGAGAGAGATTTTTGGTATAGGGCGCATGTGCTGGCCAGAGAGACAGAAAGCTAGAAATCACCCCCTGGGAGGGGGTGGTCTAATACCACAATCCCTTCTCCTCCATTCTCTTCTTGGGATTTTTGGCACACACGCACATGCATCTTGCATGAGTTTTAAGCCGCTGGGTCTGGGACTTGAACCGCGGTTGACTATTTGGGAGTCCAGCAACATAACCATTACGCCATCTGCTGATCCCGGAGTCCATATTTTTAGTATGCCTGCTATGTCTATCCTATTTGAATAAGACAAAACGTGAATCAGTACTAAGAGTCAACTATGATGTGACCTTCCCTTATGCTACAAAATAAGGACCTATGATTAATACAATTTCCCCCACAGAGCTCAAAACTAGGGTAGGAGGGATGTGAATTATTGATACAGGTAACAAAAAGGGGTTACAGGAGTCAATGCTCAGTCATACATTATCCAAAAGAGAAAAGAAGTTTCTAATGACCTTAATCTAATTCTCCCCTCAGAAATTCACATTTTTGTGGTTATTATTTGCTTTCTCCAATATATTCTCTTCGATTAGATGTGAGTATTCTAGTTCTTGAGATAAATATCTCATTTATAATTACAAAAGGTTCATGTTGTTTATCACTTTTTGAGCTTGTTTAACATAAACTCCAACTATCCCCAATATGGATCTGCTAGAAGAGCTGAGGCAATCATGTTTCTGGGTCTGTAACACTAAGCACTAGATTCGGGTTAATAATAAATTCAATGGTGAAAAGCTATCCCTCAGTTATTTCTAAGCTTTACTTGATAGGACCTACCACCACCACTCAAGGATCTTCTGCTTTGAAATTCATTCAGTATTCTAAAGAACCCTGCCTTACCAACTTATTTTATATCTCAGCTTCAACCCAAATGTCAGTTCCTACTCAATTGCAGATATCAATCCCACTCACTGTTCTCCAACTTCTAATGTTAGAATAAGGAAAGGTCTTTAAAAAGTGAGAACAGCATCTGTATAATGTTAGAATGTGGAAAGGTCTTTAAAAAGTGAGAACAGCATCTGTAATTTTAAGCTTAGTATACCTCAAAAAAGTGCCTCAGAGACGAGAAGAGCAGAGGTCAGAATGTATTTTTCCTGTAATCCATGTGTCAGGAAGGTAGGACCATGTAGCAGCACAGATAAGGATGAAAGTTGTTTAAATGTAATATCATACAAATAAAAATAAAGTGCTGCCTGTCAACTAAAGAAGCAGAAAATGAACAACTATCCAAATGAGGACCTCCCCTGAGTGACAAATTATAACAGAAGCAGTGCCAGGAATAGATTTCCTGATTTAAATAGTAAACCATGTTGCCTTTCATGGAGTATATGAATGAAATTGGCAAGAGTAGCTAATTAATTATAGCTGATTAGTCTATCAAATCTCTTGGTAGAATAAGCAAAACATTAACTTTTAAGAACTATTTGGAGGCAATGTATTCCAAATGCAGTTTCAGTCATGAGGCATATACATTCCAAAGGCTTGTTCCCCCTCCCCCAAGTTTTACACTTCAGTTTTAGATATCAGTATTTTGAAAACTAAAAGCAGAAAGGAACATTTATAATATGTTGCAGGAAAAAAGAACATTTTAAATATGCCTAAAACATAGAAAACACATACAGTTTTTCTACTTTATATTTCATATGTGGAAATGTCAGGTCTGAGAAAGAAAACAAACTAAAATGAAAACATTAGATTTTATGGCAGTAGTCCATAAATGTACCAACCTTCAGGATCGAGTAGCTTCTCTATGCCTAAATGATATTTTGCAATGTTGAATGCATGTTCCAGTCGTTGTGTGGCTGACTGCTGACCAACAACACTATTCCAATCAAACAGGTCTGGCCTGAAACACATACACACACACACACACAAAGATAAATATAAATTGATCTATCCATGGGATTCACATCAATTTTGAATTTTGACTGACAACCCATACCTGTAAGTCCTTAAGACTTTTGTTCATTACTCCCCCCATAAAATTTCTCATGTAAACAAGTCACAATTTTAATTAAAAATCTTGATGCTGTACATCTTAAATATATACATTTTTGTCAATTATACCTCGATAAGGCTGGATAAAAAGAAATGCTAAGTGAAGCAAGCCAGACTGTGAAAGAGAGACATTGTATGTCCCCACTTAATATATACCAAATGTCTACACTGTATGGCAGAAACTGAAAGGTTGGTAGCTATAAAAGAAAAGAGAGCAACTATGGATACCAGAGATAGTGTAGGAGGAGGGGGGGCAGTGGGGGACAGGAGGGAGAGAATCAATGGTGAAAAAAGCAAAATATTTAACGGACACAAAAATGGAAAATTATCTGTTGATGATAATATGTATGGTAATATCTTTGACTGGACTAATATACAGTGTATTCATGTTGGGAAAATTCATTTTGTATGCTGTAAAGATGTACACTGATTAGGGCCAGCAGACTGGTGTCGTGGTTAAGGTGCTGGACTCCGATGTGGCTGACAGCAGTCCGAGTCCTGAACCTGGTGGCTTGCTTTCTCATTTTCTCTCTCTCTCTCTCCCTCTTACCCTCACTATTGTGCTCACCCTCATCTTCTCTGTGTGTCTCTCTCTAGTGAGTACATGTCAATTTGACCAGAGCATGAGAGAAAGTGAGAAAGCAAGACGCGAGGTCCGGGATTCTAACCGCATTCAGCCACATGGAAGTCCAGTGCCTTAGCCATCACACCACCTGAAGGCCACTAAATGTAATTATTTTTTCACTAAAAAAATACTGAAGAAAACAAAGAAGATTTTATTTTACCTCACAAGAGCAACTAAATGTGTATATTTCATCCAATGTTGTAGATTTAAATATCAACCACTTACTGATAAATCCCAATTTTATGAGAATGCACTAGACCTATTTCCTGATCTTCATACTCTAGCTTCATCCTACTCAGTATCTCCACTTAGTCTGCAAGTGTCAAGTCCAAAACCTGGCTTCTGATAGTTATCCTTATCACACTCCTCCAAGCCCACCTATTTCACATGCAAGTCTTCCTTCCTGAAGAATCAAATTCAAACTTGCAGTCGCTCAGATGAAAACGCTTAGTCATCCATGATGACTCTTTAACTCTCACACAACACTTAGTTGAAAATATATCCAAAATTTGACAACTTCTAATTTTCCTTTCTGCCATCACCCTAATCTAAAATATCATTTTATCTTGAATGGATGATAGCAATAGCCCCCAAATGATCCATTTTTCCCTGCCCCTGACCTTGTTAATCTATTTTCGGCAGAGCTGCCACAGTAATCTGTTAACATATGTTTTATCATATCCTTCTTCTCAAATCTCTGCTATACGAGTAGTAAAGATCATATATTTAACTGTGAGCTACAAGGCTCAACATGGTCTGGCTCCCAATTAACTCTCTGATTTTATTTCTTGCCTCTCTCCTCATAGTCTACAAGCAAGGTAGATACAATAGTTGCCTACACTTTCACTTGATGTTCCACTTGCCTGGAATTCTCTTTTCCCAGACATCAACACAGCTCATTTTTCTATTTCCTCAGGATCCTTATTCAAAAAATCACATTATTGTTGAGTCCTTCCCTGCCCTATCTCTATCTGATGTCGCATGTCCTGAGTCAATGTATATTTATAAATACTCATTTTCTTTCAGCTGATCTACTTTATATTATTCTCACTAGCACTTACTACTATTTAACATATTACATAATTTAATCTGTCTCCCCCATTAGAATGTACAATAGTTTTTCCATTATGACTCACAGCTAGAAACCTATCATATGCTGATACATAGTAGGGGCCCAATAAATCTTTGTCAACTACAGTAGAGAATGCATGAGCACATACTACAATATATGAATCTCATTTTACTTGATAATAGAGGAAACACAAAAGAGTGCAAGAGGCATTTATTATTGTGTAAGAAATTTAAATATAAGGTGGAAGAAAATTTTATAGACCATGATAAATTGAAATTTAAATGTGAGGGCTATCTCTGTGGCCTAATGGTTAATGCAGCTAGATCCCAAATGGCCAACCAGAGAGTTTGAGTTCTAGATTCTGTAGCTGGAAAAAAAAAAGATTGGACATTTGTGTGTCCCAAATATTGAAACTAGGGGAGAGAGAATGGATTGTGGCATGACCATTCCTAATGGGAGGGCTTTCTTCTTCTCTTCCTCTCTCTCTCTCTCTCTCTCTCTCTCTCTTTCTCTCTCTCTCTCTTTCTGATGAGTGTGCACATCCTCTGGAAAAATTTAAAAATAAAGAACTAAATTTGGAAAAAATATAGATAATAAGATATAATGATTTCTAAAAAATGGATAATTTTTTTCTAAAAAATATAAATAAGATAAAAGGTTTTCTAAAATCTGAAGAGATTAGAAAAGGTTTTTTTTTTTTTTTTAGTTTTAAGGGAATCTTAAATGATGGCTTGTGTTTAGATTTTAAAAAGCATTTGAGAGTAGAAATATAGGTTGTATGACTATTAGAGAATCAAAGTCTGAGAGAAGAAAAAAAAAAAAACAGAAAAAAAGCTCAGGTAATTAAGATCTCACAGGCTTGGCCCCACTGGAAGATTCCAAGTATCAAGTAGTGGGAGATATGGTTAGAAGAGAGATTGGTATAAGTTTGCCTAAGGATCATGCTAAAAAGTTATAATTTATCACAGCAACCAGCAAATGGTGTAGAGCTTATGTCGCTGGCTTCCCACATGGCCGACCACAGTTTGAGTCCCAGACCTGGGGGCTTGAAAACCACTCCGAGGCCGAGTGCAAGCATGCCCAAGATCCCAGGAAAAGAATGGAGGAGATGGAATTGTGGTGTGGCCATTCTCCCTGGGAGATAGTTTCTCACTTCCCCTCTCACTGTCTATGTCTCTCTCTCCCTCTCTCCTGTGAGCACATGGTCCTAAGGCAAAAACCTATTAGAAATGATAGTTTATCTCAGTAATATTGGAAATCGACTTCTGTGGATCACAGACATCTTTGAGAATCTGACAAGAGAAAAGAAACTTCTACACAGACAAATACCTATCCATATCTGTAAATACAATTTACATCCTATGGGTCTTAGGAAAGTCATGATGCATTTTTGCATAGAAAAAACCTCATAGCTTCCCCAACAACCCAATATTTTGGGACATCTGGGTCTGTCATTAGACTCCTGCTTAAGAATTTATGCTACATAAGGGAAGAAGTTACAAAGGTAGACTAGCTGTTATTTTCAAAGACAGCAATTAAACACAACGGTATAAATATATTTTTCATTCCCTTTTCTTCAATTCTTCCCACCCTGATTAATGCACCAGAATATTATATATTAGGAAATCTAATCCCACCTAGATACTCCAAATTATCTCAAACAGCTAACAATCTTTTGGAGCCTAAAATGTGTACAAATTGGGAATGTCTCCAGTAGTGGGAACGATACAAGAAATAAAAATTAAAAATGAAACTCTGGACTATTTGGGGTAGTTTCAACTTCACTATGCAAACTCTGCCTCATCTTTATTTTCTCATTTCTAAGGAATGGGTGTAGGAAAGAATATAGGTGGAGTATGTGGAAAACTAGTTTTCTCACCTAGGTTACAGTAAACAAGGCTAAATGAGCATGATGAGGAAAAAAATAGAATTGCTTGCACATTCTACCCCTTTTCCATTCCTCTTGTTCCCCTTAGCCACTGGCTAACTACCTGAATAAGGGGTTATCTTACCTAATCATGTAATATTTTTCAGCTTCAGCATTTTCATTTATAAAAGGATTGTACTAAATGACATCTAAGGTCACTTCTAGCATTAAAAATAAATCTAATTGTTTTAAATAAAGTTAATTAATGAAAATTTTAAAAGCTGTGTATTTCAAAGGCATAAAAATTGAAAAAAACCAACTATATTGGAAAACCACATAGATACCTGTGCTAACCTATACCATAATTCATAAAATAAGAACATGTAACCAAGGATCACCAGACTTCTAAGGAAATCAACATCATGACTAAGCATATCAAATCCTGGCTCTACCACATGTTAGTTAGCAAGATGGTCTTATATAAATCACTCTGTGCCTCAGCTTTCCAATTTATAAAATAGGAAGAATTATTCTATCTATGTCATGAGAAATAGATGGGATATTTTACTCAGAAGAGTATCTACAAAATATTAATCATTTAAAAACCATCTCTATCACCCTTTTCTAAGTTTCATTATATTCACATAACAATAGTATTTTCAATTTATGGAATCAAGCCAAGGACACAAATCCTTATAGAAGAGATATAAATGTTGCAAATGTTGTTGATGCAAGAATGATAACATCATAACAAAATGGCAAGATGATAAGAAACAAGAGAGTCTAAAAATAAGTGTGATGATCTCTTTATCCTTAATGAAAGTCAACAATTCCTTTCAAAGATTGATGCTTTCATCCCAAGGCCAGGGCCACCTTACTTGTTTCACTGTTGTCAGGGCCTTATACCAATATTTTAATTAATAAGCAGTTAGGCCTCAGATATGTGAACAAACATGCTGCATCTCCAGGTATTTGTTTGGGTATTGTTGTAAATAATGAGTAGAATACATTGAAATTTGGCAACAATAAAATTGATGAAAATAAAAAATGTATTCATATTCTTTGAAGTACTGAAGATAAAAAAACCCTTAAGATTATGATTATGATATATATAAATAAAGTTGAGAAGTAGATGGGGATGACAGGTAATATCTACATGCTTCGTGTTTGGGAGTAAATATACATCAGAAATCAACTTATCAAGAAATAAAAACATATAATATATATTATTATAGTATCTATCATGAAAAATAATAGAAGTTTCTGACAGTGACTGAGTCTAAGGACTGGAATGTGATGGGGTAGAGGTTGGATTATGAAAACACATTTTGTTTCATTTTTTTTCCTTTGCCCCAGCACTAATGTCTGATAAAAAAAAAATGTATGTGCTGTGGTTATAAATTAAGAAATTAGGAAGAGGATGTAAGTGTAGCTTTATAGTTATTGCAACTTTATTTCCACATTTTCAGCTTATTTCTAACAATTATCATTGTGTTTTTCCTATGAAAGTAGAGTAGAGATTCCTTTTAACTCTTCTGTGGTGGATTTTACATTTTAACATCAAACTTCTGATTTCCAAAGCCCTTTGTCGCTCTCTATGATCTATATTAAGCACATGGCTTTGTTCTATATAGCTTAGTCACTTAATTATTGAAATCAGGACATCTCATGACATTCCTTAGTGTACCAGTGACAGTCACCTTGGAACAGAAAGTTCAACCATTTTTTTTTTTTTTGCTTTAGATAAATAATATTAACATCTGTCAAAAACAAAAAGAAGGAGAAGATGATTCACGAAAGAGCGTTAAACAACTGTAAGGAACCTCATGAAAAGTAACTGTGTGATCTATAAAGAGAGAGCTACTGATGATTCATTCAATACAAGGGAGAATATATTAAAGAGGATATTTAGAGAAAGAGCGGGTCAGGGACAGATGCAGCAGGGTAATCTGAGTATGTTTACTGTATTACTTGCAAATATATTCAGAAATCATGAAATAGAATAGTAGCAAATGTAGCATGCGAATGTTCTTGCAAGATTGACATCTCCCACTTGAAGAGGAAATGTTAAAGAGTCAACAAGGATTGTATAACCTGATTTTCGATATTTTTGTTCATCTGCAAATGTGTACATGAACAGCAAGATCAATCGTTTCAAGCCCTTAGTGTGAGGCATGAGGTTGCATAAATGAGTGCTGATTTATAATGCAGAATGAGCATCTCTGTCCCTTCTCATCTGACTGTACTGAAGCTATGGAAAATTGTTCTACTGTCAGACTCAAGAAAAACAATGTGTTAACATTACTTAACATGCTGATTAGGTGCATGTTGGCCTCTTTTCTAAAATCAGGTTGCTGAGTCATTCACCTGGAAACCCAGTCTAGATGGGGTTAATTAAACCCAGCTGGAGCAAGACAACTGCCAAAGATACTTATTTAGATTGTGTTTGCTCTCGGATTGAGTTTTACCATGAAGAAAATTTATATTCCGATCTTTTCTAAAGCAAACCTGGCATAAGAAAATGGAAGACTCATCAGAGAGACAGAGAGAAATCAAAGTGAGAAAAGATAACCTGCAATGAAATCTGGAAAGATGCAATCTAGTGGCATTTCAGTTAATGAGGCAATGCATTTGACCTGGGCTGAGCAAATAAATATAATCCCATGTTGTTTTGCTTTTTCCTGAACTGTTTTTAATTCATTTATTGAACTTCTTTATATAAGAAAGGCAAACAACTATTTTGTCATCTTTGGAAATATAATATTACTCAGAGTATAGTTAAGGATGTTGGTTCACTATATTATACTGAGTTCTTTTGATGAAGATCCACAGGACAGTCGCTTGTTTTATAGCAATTGCTTTGCTGTTCCAGAGCAATTGTTCCTTTTGATATTCTGACTAGTGAGTCATAGAATTAATTGTGTTCTGCTTTTTGCCTTGGTTGTTAAGATGCTCAGAGCCTCTTATAACCCTAAATTAGCAGAAAATATACAGGACCTTGTGGTTTTTGCTATCTAAGCGTGCATTTCATAAGGCACATGTTTCTTTTTCTACATTATTTATCTGATGACGGCAATCAAGTTTTCTACAACCATTAAGCTGAGGTTTGAAACCAGCTTTAGCTCTTTAGTTCAGGCTCATATCAACACATTATTTGTGCAAAAAGACCAATCTCATTTTCGGCAAAGTTAGAATTCAACCTGGAGTTTTTGAGAGTCCCAATTTCAACTATGTTGCCCTTCTCCCTTCACCAGAACACATTTTATGCTCCAATAACTTTTATATTTTATCAATGAAATAATTCACATAAATTTAGAAAAAAATATTTTTAATAAGCCCATTCCGATAGGCGGTTAGATTCATACGGTCAACATATATAACACATTGCATAATAGGAAAAGATCTTGAACTACACTGGGCAAAAAGATACATCAGCAAATCAATACTTACAAAAAATATTCAGGATTTCAGTAGTTCCTTACCTGTGACTATGTATGAGAGCATTTAAAGCCAGGCCATCAGACCAGCTGGTGGTGAAATTGATGACATTAACCTGTGGATAATTACGAGTTGATTGTCGGACCCAGCTCAGGAGAATCTTTTCACTGTTGGTTTGTTGCAATCCAGCCATGATATTTTTCATTACATTTTTGACCTATACGTGGAAAGAAAATTTCAGAAGTAAATGAATTCTTTTAATAAGAATTATACATTTAAATATGAACGTACTTGATCTTCAGTCATAAATAATTTCAACTTTAGAGCCAATGAATAATGAGTAGTAATACATTCTGAATAAAACTAGGCCCATTCTATTGGGTCATTGAGAAAGTCATGACATATTTTTTGGTTTTTCTATGCAAAAATGCATCATGACTTTTCTGACAACCCAATAATTGGTTAGGCGCCCACTCAGATTGGTTGGTGCATATGCTGTATCATTCATTGAATATATTTATTATTACTTCTGGATTCTGTCATATTAAACTATACATTTTCTATTTTTAGAATCACTCATCTGCTGGCTGTAATGGATAGACCAAAAAAGAAAGTGCACAAAAGATTAGACTTATTAACTAATGATATAAGAAATGTTGAATTTTGGATAAAAGGAATAGCAGTGATTAAGACAATACTACTTTGGGGACCAGCAGCTGGCATAATGGTTACATCGCTGGACTCCCACGTAGTTGACTATAGTTCAAGTCCCAGACCCGGCAGCTTAAAACTCACGCTGGGCGTATGTGCATGCATGCCCAAAATTCTGAGAGGAGAATGGGGGAGAGGGGATTGTGGTGTGGCCATCCCCCCTGCCAGGGGAGGTGATTTCTCACCTTCTGTCTTTGTCTCTCTCTGTCTCTCTGGTAAGTGCACATGCCCTATAGCAAAAATCTCTCTTAAAAAAAAATGAAAGAAAGAAAATACTACTTTTAAAGCCTCAGTTCAAATTGTGCCTCTGCTACTAACTATGTTAATTGGGCTGGTTATTTAACCTTTTTTGGGCCTTTCCATATCTAAGTTCACTACATTGTTATTAGAATCAGAGTCTAAGACATAATAAATTAAAATCTCTAGAATCATATCATGACTTAAAATGATATAATCTCTGTTTTTTTGTCTAAATTGGAAAAAAAAAACCAGAAACCTTTGCCTATTTAAAATGAAGAAATAAAAATCAATAAAAAAAACCTCAGCAGAATAAAAGAAATGAATATTTATCTCTAAGAGTTGTAGATGTGCGACCTTGATTTTATTTTCCTTAATTGGTTTCTGTACATTTCATTCTTTCCTAGGCTTTGTGCATGTGCAAGCGCTTTTCAGCAGGTTATTGTATTTCAAAGTTTCATTCCTCTAATCTGACGCAGAAATCCACTCTAAGTATTTTTCCTAAATTTAAAGAATGAAATGACACCTCATTGTATAACAAACTCTCAACAAATTTTGTTAAAGAAATAGTTACTAGGCTACTGTTTATAACTCAGGCACCTTAAGAGATACTTGAAGGAGGAATATAAGCAAATCTGATTAGTCTCTAACACCGAAGGCTTTCCTTCGGGAAAGTATATGGTTTATATACTACCAATATCTGAGCAGATGATGAATATCTGTTGCGTATTCTAAATATGACATTTATATTTTGCTTTTTCATCCACATAGAAGTTAACAAATGCCATTGGAGTAAGTACATATTTAAATATCTCTGTGTTAGTCATCTTTTTTATAAAATAATACTAATTTTAGGGTATGCTGTTAAACATGGTTTCATAATACATTAAAAAAGATTTGAGATAATATTTTGTAAACATGGTAATGATTTTATTTTTTATTTATTTATTTTTTAATTTGACCAGTGAGGGACAGAGAAAGAGAGAGAGAAAGCAAGCCTCCAGATCTGAGACTTGAACCGTGGTCGCCCATGCGGGAGTCCAGTGCCCTTGACCACCACATCACCTGCCGGTCCTGGTAATGATTTTATTTGTTTATTTGTTTGTTTATTTTTAAGAGAGAGATTTTTGCTATACGGTGTGTGTGCTTGCTGGAAAAAGAAAGACAGAAAGTGAGAAATCACTCCCCTGTGGATGGCCATGCCACAATCCCTTCTCCTCCATTTTCCTCTTGGGATTTTGGGCATGCACGGACATGTGCCCAGTGTGAGTTTTAAGCCATCAGGTCCAGTACTCAAACCACAGTCGACCTTGGGAGATTCCAGTAACCATTATGCCATCTCCTGTAGTAATGATTTGAAGATAGGAAATCTTTGCATGTATTTGTCATGATCCCTTGATAGCTGAATCCATTGTTTCAGTGTATTAGCCAGTTTTCTTAACTCCTTTTGACCTGCCTATTCACTCAATGAATAAATAGATCAAAAAATTATATAAAACATATTAGTTTTTCTCATCATATTTTAAAACTGTAAAGTATACAACCTCTATGTACAGTGACTACAGGACACATACTTTGTGTTCTGTGCTAAACCAGGGTTTGAATCAGAGGATAGTGGCTTTAGTGGTGGTGATGGATTTTCACAGGCAACCCTCCATGAGGAATTGGATTCAATTGTGAAATATTTGGCCAGCCTGCCCTCTATGTACATAATGTTAAAGGACAACACAGTACTCAACCCCAAATTCCTTTAGCATGATTATGTCACTAAATCAGCTTATCAGCTTCAGCCTCATTTCTTTTGCTTCTAATTGAGTGTAAATGTTGCTGAGAAATATTGGTGCACTGGAAAAGTCATGATGCATTTTTGTAGATTAAGCTGCTATGCAGTAAATTTTGGATGGGAAATCACATTTTGTATGCTGTGACGAAGCTTAGGGAATGAATGTAAATTAATTAAAAAAATGTTTCTGAAATAAATGAATTAATTAAAGAAAAAGCTATCATGACTTTTCAGATCACCCGATAAAATAAAGGGCTATGTATAATAATCATTTCTTTTCTCTCATGAAGGACACTTTTCAAGAAATAGCTAAGAGGTCAGATGGTGACACGATAGTAAGATACAATGCTCTGTGAGTCAATCCCACATGGGAAGTTCCAAGTTCAAGTCTGGACACAATCCTAGGTACACTGGCATTGGACATGCTTGTACCCATGATTCAGTGCTGGTGGGTGGTAAGCTGTGGGTGGATTGAAGCATTGGAACTTTATTGGAGGGATCTCTCTCTCTTCTCTGTCTCCCTCATGCATAGAAGAAAATTAAGTTTTGTTTTGTTTTGTTTTGTTTTGTTTGTTTGTTTTAAAGTAAAGAGTGTTCCTAAAGGTAAATATTTAATCAGAAAATTTTTCTACCTTCAGGAAAATTTTCTTACTGTTCCTAAAATGGACTCAATTTAAATAAATGTATGTGTTTATTTGTGGGTTATTTTGTGTGTACATACCTACTTTTAAAAGGAAAAAGCTAAAATGTCTCTTATCAGTGTTTTCTTTTTTCTTTTTTTTTTGTAAGTCATTAGGAGTTAACTGGGCTAAAATGATGTGATGCACACAGAGCTGGTTTATATAGGAGCAGCTTTCAGCAGGGCCAAATTTATCATGCTCTTGTAATTGTATATGGTATAAATAAAAATAATACTAAAAAGTCCAGTGTGAATTAGCTCTGGAACTGAGTAATTCCCTTGACTTAGCCAGCAAAGGTGGGGACCTGACTTCTGATAGCACACCACTGTTAGCAAGATTTGTTTTTGTCTCCAGCTGGTTGCCCACACCAAGTTTACTACTCTAAAAAGAATGGTTTGCACTTTAAAAGAAAGGAAAATAAAAAAAATGCCAAACACACGTTGTCTCCTTCACAATTTGGTTCAAAGCTGCCTATGCTTCAAAATACACATTGTTTTTCAGGCTAACAATTTTATTTGAAGTGGAAACTAGAAAAACAGTAATGGAAAAATAGAGCCAGCATTCCTGAGTTTTCACAAGTTCAAAGAGAAGTCCTGCACAGCACTATTTATAACATAGGACATGGCATTGGAAGAAAGAATTCACATTTTTCCATCTCTTAATGCCGTTCCCAATCTGATAGACTTGGAAAGTATATTAAGTTGGCCAAGTGTCCTTTAATCTTTGTTAAGGTTCAACGGCTTATTCTACTATTTAATAGGAAGGCACATTTGCAATCTTGCTGAAAATGTCTTTTGAAATTCACTGGATTGCAATGAGCAGCACTAAGCAGGATAAATTTTTTTAGCATTTTTTAAGGTTTATTTATTTATTTCTTCAGAGAAAGAGAGACAGAGACAGAGAGACACCTCCAAAAAGGTCTTCACACTACAACCTACCTCCAGCCTCAGCCAGCCCAGATCATGGGCATGTAGGTATGTACACGCATGACCAGTATATACAGAAAGGCCTCAGGATGCAAACCCAAGGACCTTCCCATGTGGTTCCAGTATCGCAGAGTGTTGTATTAACCACTGTGCCACCAAGCAACCCCAGGAAAATTTTTTTAAAATGTGTTTAATATTTTTAGTTTAGGATAATATGATACAAAAGAAAGGGAAATAAGTCAGTGGAGACTGGTTAGCGTTTATATCCTTGAAATCACAAGCTATGGTGATTCAAGGACACAGATGAAAAACAATGGACTTATAAGGGAAATCTCAGACAAAAAAGACTGAAAAAGCATTCCTTCTGGTAATCCTGCATATGAGTGTTCTTCTACATGGTAACAATAAAAATGAATAATTCACAAGCAAATGAAGAAAATATCAAGCAGGACCGTCTTGAAGTTCTCTGTCTTAGAGTACATTGAGATGGAATTGGAAGTAGTTCTGAGGCAATAAGAAAGGGCGAGATTATATGAGAGCTCACCTGGATGATAAATACGATTAAAAGAGCATTCTGGGGTTCTGTGTATGCCTGAGTTCTTTCTGGCTTTGTCACAACCAATGTCTGTGTTACTCTAAGTGTGGTCTGCAAACCGAGTCACTCCATACGCTATTTGTGTAAGATAAATGCAATGACTGAGAGTATGTTTAAAACACCTGTAGCATTTTTACAGTGCATTATTTAAGTCTGCTGTATTTAATAATGAAAAGAAAGCTTGGGCCCTATGTATATTGCTTCATTTTTGTAATACTTCGCTTTTATTGTATTTTGCATACAGTGGACTGGGGGAAAACTCTTCCTTTCTCAAGATAATTTGAAAAGCACTGAGCAATAGAACTACAACATTTTGATGGGAGATGGCGTATACTGCTTTGCTGGTTCTATTTGACAATATCACTACATAGAAATGGCTGAAAATGGGGCAACCTGGCCTTATTTAAGGCTCTCAAGAGAACTCTTTTCCCAGTGATTATGGCTTCTCTGTCTCTCTTCCCATATTGCTGTAAAATAGAGCTAAGCCTGTTCAGAGTATTTGGAATAAAAATATATTGAGACAATTGAGAAAGTAAGGTGGCCAGTACTTTGAATAGGGTACATTTCTCGTCTACACCATGCTGACTCTGAGCAAGGCCAATCTACAGTTCAAGAATCAATTTTTCTAAATGAAGTACTGACATGTGCTATGATAGGTATGGACTTCAAACATCATGCTGAGTGAAAGAAGTCAGACAAAGAATACATGTTGTAGATCCCATTGATAAAGAATGTCAAAAAAAGTCAAATACAGAGAAACAGAAATAGACCAACGGTTGTCAAGGACTGGGTAGAAGTTACTGCAAATGATTAAGAAAAAAAAAAAAAAAACTTTTTGGAATGGTAGAAAAGTGCCCAAATTAGGCTACTATGGTGGTTTTTACAATGCTGTGAATAGCCTTAAAACTTTGATAAATTGTGGGGAGGAGGGATTGTTCTTCAAGATAGTTTGAGATACAACTGAGCAACAGTACCTAACCAGGTTGGTGCAATTAAATTTTATACATAGAATGGGTAAATGTATGGTTTAAAAAATGATATCTCAATCTACTAGAAAAAAAGGCAGACATATCTCAAGGATCCTCTAAATTCCTAAAATATGAGTAGAAAGCCCTAAGCAATCAGTGTCATTCATATGATACACCTCAAATTAAAATGGTGCACTATACTAAGTAATATTCTCTCATTTAATGCTGAGAATTATACAAATGTTCATTTTAATTTTTGTCTTTTGGCAGTGAAAGGGCTGAGGCCCAGAAGAGGATGGTTTTATACCAATACCACTGAGATGGTAAGTGGAGAAGTTTACATTTAAGCTCATGTTGGTTTGACTAAATATTTGCATAGTCTTTTTCAGTAAACCAAAAAACCTTTGATCTGTTTTGCAGATGTTTTATTAATAGAAACATTGAGAAAACCTTATATTCAGATGATTTAGAAAAAATGCAAACTCCAAATCAGATTATGAAGTGATTTTGTGTATATAACACAGATATCCATACATATGTTCATTTCCTACCAATTTTTCTTTTTTTTTTTTTTTTGAGAGAGAGAGATTTTTGCTATAGGACCTGTGTGCTCACTGGAGAGACAGAGAGATAGAAAGTGAGAGAAATCCCCCTCCCCAAAATCCCTTCTCCCCCATACTTTTCTCAGGATTTTTGGCCATGCACACACTCATGTTTGGCCTTGGTTTCAAGCTGCTGGGTCCAGGACTCAAACTGTGGTCAGCCATGTGAGAATCCATCGTCCTAACCACTATGTCACATGCTGTCTCCACTGGTAATCTTTCATTGGCATTAGCTAACAATGAGAATACACAATATTAGCAAAGGCTCAATCCTTTGATAGTAATTAGGAAGAAGACCTCTCTTTTTATAAAACTATGTAGATTCCTTATAGGCAAGTTATAGAATTCATATGCTTGTGAAAAATATTTTTATTAATCTATGGTTGGGACTTTGTCTTTTTTGCCTCATCTCTACCCAATGAAAAAAAATTTAGAAAAATATTCCTACAAATGTATCAGAATCTATTTTATAATCTGTTAATCCGTCACATCTCAGATGACATGAGCTGTGCTAATTTTAAAGGTAGCATTATGGAGATACCCATGTTTATTTTCCAGGTCAAGTGTGAAAATGAAAGGATTAACGACTCGCTAAGGAAACATTCATCAAGATTCTTACCTGCCAGTGGAGGATTATATTCCAAATCAAACCAAGAGTCAGTTTATGATTTCCATCTACTATGTCTGTGCTTCCGATATTCACTAAATCAACCTATGAAAGAGAAGGGGAAAACATTTGAAGGAAAGAGCCCAAATGCCTATTTGTAAAGAAAAAAAAAAGGTAAAGGTAATCACATTTAGCGATATTCAGAGCCTAAGCAGCATTACAACTTTTTACAAATAATCTATAAATGAAACAATGCTTTTGTAAATTCACTTTTCAAAACAAATAAGCATCCCCAAACACATTCACAAAGATAGAAAATGAACGTACGAACAGATTAGTGCAGATTAAAGAGGCCAATCACAGTATTTCTGAATAAAAAATATAACAGTGATAACTCATAAAGGATGCCTGAAATTAAGACATGCTTCCTAGTACAAAGTTAAAACTCAAAAAAAGAAAGTTCATCAGTCCTTCTATCTAGCTCAGAGAGGTGCTATTACAATGGAGGGTTCCTGCATTTGATTAAAATGCCTCTGCTTTAGAAAAAAAATTTGTAAGAATTGTACTATACAATGGAGCTAATGGTTGGCTCTCTTTATCTAGGACTGGACTTGGAAATCAAAATCTGGCAGCGTTTCATTTTTCAATGCAAATCTTTATGTCTCCTGTCCTTTTAAAACCACCATTTCCAGGTGGAGTCGGGTTAAACATAAGCATTAGGCAAATACGCACATGAATAGATATTCAACACTATTAGCCATTAGGGAAATGCAAATTATAACCGCAATGAGATATTACTGTGCACTTATCACAATGGCTAAAACAGAAAAACAGTGACTATTTCATATGATGAAGAGGATGCAGAGAGAAAGGATCATTCAAACATTGCTGTCCAAAATGTAAATGGTAGTCAACTCAGCAAAAGAGTTTGGCAATTTCTCACAAAACCGAACATGTATTTGCCCTATAATCCAGCACTGGGCTCCTGGACATCCATCCCAAAGTAATGAAAACATGTTTACACAAAAGCCTGTACCTAAGTGTTCCCACCAGCTTTATTTGTCAAAACCTGGGAACAACCCAGATGCCCTTCAAGGATGAAAAGTTACACGGTGCTACAGCCACCATGTGGAATAACACTCAGCAATGAAAAGAGGCAACCTATTTTTTTTTTAAGAATTATTTTAACTTTATTTATTTATTTACTTAAATTTGACCAGAGAGGGCCAGAGCAAGAGAACAAGAGCAAGAGCGGGAAAGTGAGAAAGCAAGCCAGCCAGGTCCAGGACTTGAACCACGGTAGGCCAAATGGGAGTCCAGCACCCTTAACCACCACGCCAACTGCTGGCCCTGACAAAAACTACTGATGCACACAGAAACTTAGATCAATCTCATGGGAATTATGCTAAGTAGAAAGAAAAGTCAATCTCAAATTCATACTGTATGGTTCTTGAAAAGATGCAATTATAGAAATGGAGAATGGAGTAGCAGTCGCCAGAGGTTAGCGATGGGAGTAAGATCTGTGGGGCAGTAGGTTGAGGCAGTTTGTGGTAAAAGGGCAATAGGAAGGATCCTTGTAGTAATGAAACTATTTTGCATAGATTTTTAAACTTCCATGCCTTAGAAATAGGCCCATTTTATTTTGAGTTTATTTAATCCCTGAGTAAGAGATCCAGAGATATCTCACTCCCAACAGGATCCTGATGCATTAATCTCCTCCCGACTTCAGCCATCCCAGATCATGGGCACATGTATGCCCAGTGTACTCAGGGAGGTCTCTGAATATGAACCAGCAGCCTTCTTCTTTTTTTTTTTTTTTTTTTTTTTTGTTGTTTTTGAGGGGTTTTTTTTTTTTTTTTTGTTGTTGTTGAGAGGTTTTTGCTACAGGGCACGTGTGCTTGCCAGAGAGACTGAGAGACAGAAAGCGAGAAATCACCCCCCAGGGGGCATGGCCATGCCGCAATCCCTTCTCCTCCATTCTCTTTTTGGGATCTTGTGCACGCATGCACATACACCTGGCATGATTTTAAGCCACCCAGTCTGGGACTTGAACTGCGGTCAACTACACAGAAATTCACCGACATAGCCATTACGCTGACTGCTGGTCCCTGAACCGGCAGCCTTTTCATGTGAGTCTGCCATGTGGAGCATTGTGATTCACCATTGCTGCACCACTGACCAGCCCCGTTTTGTATCTTGACTCCGATCATAGTTACACAAGTAATAATGTATAGATAATATATAGAAATGCACACATGCATGCTCACACACATACACATGTACAAAAATCCTGAGGAAATATAAATTCTACTGGGCAAGTGTATCAATATCAACATCCTGAATGTGATATCGAGCTTTAATTTTGCAAGATTTTCCAAGATCCGAGAGGAGATTAATAACTTAAGAAAAAGACAGCCCTATCATCTGCATTTCATCTGGGGATTTCTGACATAGCGGCAGAGTTGAGGAATATATAGAGAGCTCCCTCTGAGGGGTAAAGTCACTCTAAATTCATCAATTGAAAAGAAAGTGGTTAGGGAGACAGGGAGGATTTTTAATGTTCCTACCAAGTAATGATAAATGTTGGATATGATAAATACAACAATGACCCCAATTTAATCATTACTCATTGTACTGATATACTGAACTCATACTGTGCTCAATGCATATGAAAAAATTGTGCATCAATTGAAAATAATTTTTCTAATTTTCCAGTGAGCATGTGCATTCACTGGAGAGAGAGAGAATGTGAGAAAGCATCTGTACATGGGGGATGATTACACCCCAACCCCTTCTCCATTTCTTCCTCCCTTCAGAATTTTGGGCATGCACACACATGCCTGGTGTTTTCCAGAGCACAGGGTCTGGGACTTGAAGTACACAATATGCCATGTGAGACCCAGCCACCCCAACCACCATGCCACTAGCTGGCCCTAAAAACAATTTTTAACAATCAGACAAAAAATGTTTTCTGTGAACATTAAAAGCCATATTTAGTAGGAATTTGTAACATTAAATTATCCCATGCACATATAAATTAGGGGCTAGATTTCAAAGTCTTTAAAAGAAGCAGTGGAAAAAAATTTAATGGTAGAGAGGTGAGGGCATTATGAAGTAGAAAGAGAATACTACTAGGAAAGTTTAATGGACTTTAATCAAACTCTTACAGGCACTGCAAAAAGGTAGGAAGGATGAATTTTAGATGTCTCATTTAGATGTCTTGTTAAGTAATAACAACGAAGCTGAAGTTTTGTCAGGGGCCGCAAACTTTTTCACAATTCCAAACTCTAAGAAACGTGTGTTTTTATAATTACATTTCATATCATTAATTACAACTTTAGAAATGATGCAGTAATAACCATGTGGTCATTTCTTTTGTCAACATTCCATAAATAATGAGCACAGTATTAAATCTTAGCTTTGTAGAGAAATTCTGTCAACAGTCACAATATCACTCCCAATTTATACAACTTCCTATTGATTTGCAATTATATTTTACTAGTTTACTATTTCATTGCAAGGGTTACCCACTTTGCTTTCAGCTCCAATAAGGCAGAGGCCCCCTCTCATTAGATGGTGGTCCTTGTTCTAGGACATAATGAGTAAATTGCACAGTTTATAACTGGTGTTTTACTCATACATTCTCTATTGCGTATGTCTTAAAAGGTTACTCTTACCACACTGCAGTTAATACCAAGCATCATACTTTTCTAAGGGTCTGCACTTGATCAAGTCATGTTGCTATAAGGGGGTATTTTGTTATCCTATAGTTGTGTTGTAAGACACATCACCACCACCATTCCTTGGATGGTAAATTATATGCTATTCTTTGTACTGTGTTACATGTATATGTGTGTATACATGTGTGTGTATATGTATATATAAATTACTATTTTTCCTTTTCAAAATATTTAATGTCTTTATACATATTACATACATTGATTTTACACAAATGTCTCAATGAGAGACCTCACATATGTCCACAATGTTTTTCTTGAGACAATTTTTCTTTGTCATTTTGCTTGCCTCTCTTTCCTCTTCTCCAGAATCCAATATGATCCAAAAGAATTCCTTTCTTTCATAGTTTTCTCCCTATTCATATGACAACTGTGTGTATGGATATGCATGTATGATTTCATATAGACACATACTTATAAAAGTCAAATAGTATGCTATCATATTAAATCTGCTCTTATCACATAATAAACACTATCACTCATTAATTTCAATGACTATATTCTATTTCATAGTTTGGATGTATCAAAGAATAATTAGACAGTCCCCTGTTGGTACATCCCCTTTGTTTCTAGGGGTTTGATTTAGTTTATTTTCTTTTGTTTAACTACTTCATACAATGCAGGAATAGACATCTTACATACACATCCTTAGATACCAATACTTCTATTGTTATAATAAAAATTCCCAGGAATATGTCTGCTAAATCAAATTATATATGTATACACACATACATACAGGTACATGCATATGTCTTTCTACAGTATACTTAGCATTATATATATATTTTTTTAATATATTTTTGCTATAGGGCATGTGCACTCACCAGACAGACAGAGAGAGACAGAGAGACAGAAAGTGAGAAATCACCCCCCAGGGGGATGGCTATGCTGCAATCCCTTCTCCTCCATTCTGCTCTCAGGATCTTGGGCACACACGCACATGTGGCGTGAGTTTAAGCCACCAGGTCTGGGACTCAAACCGCAGTCAACTACATGGGAGTCCAGTGAGTTTTAAGCTGTCGGCTCCAGGACTCAAACTGCGGTCAGCTACATAGGAGTCCAGTGACGTAACCATTATGCCATCAGCTGGTCCTTATTTATTTTTTTTAAATAAACTTAATACAAAGTTTAATGGTTTATATCACTTTGACTAATCTTAAATGGGCTAGAAACAAAACAGTCTGAAGTTTTACTGTACTAGTTTAAGAAACCATTCTGTGTAGAAATATTGTTAAGTTAATTTCCCTGGAGGTTAAACTTTTTTTTTTTTTTTGAGAGGTTTTTGCTATAGGGGGTGTGTGCTCACCAGAAAGAGAGTGACAGAGAGACAGAAAGCGAGAAATCACCCTCCAGGGGCGATGGCCATGCTGCAATCCCTTCTCCTTCGTTCTCCTCTCAGGATCTTGGGTACGCATGCACACGCGCCCAGCATGACTTTAAGCCACCAGGTCCGGGAATTGAACTACATGGGAGTCCAGCAACATAGTCATTATGCTAACTGCTGGTCCCTGGAGTTTAAAACTTTTACAGTCAAATTGTTTAAGTCTAAAACACTTTTTGATGTTTGGACAATATCCTCCAAAAGATTATTTGGTGATATGTTAACACAATTCAACCTTACTTTCCCCAGTAATTAAAAAAAAAAAAAGTGGTTTCTTTTTTTTTTTTTAAACTGTTACTTTTTAAATGATGTGAAATTAGTGAAAATTGGTTACTGCCTTTAGAATCATCTTGCTTGGAGAAGAATATTCTATGCTTTACCACTTGTTGCCATGTCTTAGAGAGACAGCGTCTGTAATCTATGTAGGCATCAGGTTTAGAAGCAGAAGAGGCTCTTCTGATGAGTTTGATTATACATTATGTTGTTGCAAAGAAAACCGAGCTATACTCATTCGCAAGTTCCTGTAAAAACTGAGAACATTTTTTCTGAGTAGATTCCTGCAGGTTAACACTTTCTCCTCCATTGGCCGTGTCTATCCAGTAAAAAGCTGACAGGCTATCCAAACTCAAAAGATAGAGGGATGAGGGGACCAGCAGTTAGCGTAATGGCTATGTTGCTGAACCCCCATGTAGCCAACTGTGGTTCAAGTCCTGGATCCGGTGGCTTAAACTCACGCCGGGTGCGTGTGCATGCGTGCCCAAGATCCCGAGAGGAGAATGGAAGAGAAAGGATTGCGGCATGGCCATCCCCCCTGGGGGGTGATTTATCGCTGTCTCTCTGTCTCTCTCTGTGTTTCTGGCGAGCGCACATGCCCAGTAGAAAAAAAAAAAAAGAAAAGAAAAAAAGATAGAGTGATGAGTGACTAGAGAACATAGTTTCCAGTGAATAGAGTGTGAAAAGCAAATGGGTGCTCCTACTGCAGTATACTGGAAAAAGGCTTCCAAGGAGAACTTGATTATTTCTTCAGAGCTTGGAGACAGTCTATACTCAAGAATGATAACAAGCCAAAGCATGTCAAAGTGATAATCAGAATCAATAAATAGGACTTCAACTTCCAGTCCACCTTCTGATTTTGGAAGTATACATTGTGCTCTGAAATGATAGAGCATTCCTGTTTATCCAGTTCTTTCTGGACCATGAAATTCAAGAATATCACCATGCACAGGTGACTCCATCAGCAAACAAACATGGTTCTATTTCTTTCGAGGAACTTCTTTTTTATTTAAGAATTATTTTTTACTTAACTTTATTTATTTATTTTAAGCTGACCAGAGAGGGACAAAGTGAGAGAGAGAGAGAGTGGAAAAGTTAGAAAGCAAGTCATCAGGTCCAGAACTGGAACTATGGTCAGCCATGTGAGAGTCCAGTGCCCTTAACCACTATGCCACCTGCTGGCCCCAGAGCTTCTACCTTTGAGTCCACCAATAAAGCAGTTCTTTAAGGGCAGAAGTTGTGTGTTTTGTTTGTCACTTCTATTCCTTGACCAGTGATTGACACACAGGAAGTGTTCTACCTATGGTTTATTCTTGAGTAAATGCTTGCAGAGGGCATCAAAAGGCTTGTGTGGCTTGGAGACACTGGGGTTGGAAATGTTCACTGGGATAAGGAGGGCTTGAAGCCACAAGCAAAGCCAGGTAGACTACAAGGAGGAAGTGCAGCAGCCTCCTCAAATACTGCCGGTTCAGGAAAAGCTATGAAAGGTTCTATGAGGAGTCTCCTCTCTTTTTCTAGCTTGTCTGGCAAGGGTTAGGTTCAGCACCTCGAACTGTAGCGACTTTGTGAAAGGTTTTAAGCCATTATCCTTCTGACTAGAGATCTACTTTACACCTGCATGGGCAAGTCCGCACATCTACCGAAAATATCTCCCCTTCTGCTCAGACCTCCTGTCTCTGAGGGAAGCCAATTCCCAGAGCATGCATGAGGAGCGACGGGGGACGCCAGCATCATGGGCACCCAGGAAAAGCACCCCTTCCCCACCCCAGGCCTTGCTCCTCTTTCCCCCGCTTTTTCCCCTGCTCACTACCCCACGGCCCTCTCCTCCATCTGAGACTCAGCCCTGTGGAAGTCACCGCACATAGCCCCAGAAGGCTGGGCTCACGGGGGACTTAACTTGCCTGCCCCCTACGCCTTTTACCAACGGCGAGGTCCACACAGCCTGCCAGAAACCCATACCAACCGGGCGCCCGTGCGCATATGCATTGCACCAGCCCTCAGTGTAAGCAGTGAGAATCTATTATTATTATTATTATATTTTTAATTTGCTACAGACCATGTGTGCTCATGAGAGAGAGACAGAGAAGAGAGAAAGAGAGAAAGTGAAAATGCAAGCCTCCAGGTCCTGGACTTGAACCTTAGGTAGCCATGTGGAAGCGCAGTGCCTTAACCACCACGTCACCTATTGGCCTCGGCATTTTATATTTTAATTACCATTGTATAAGAGCAGGTTCTTCTCCCCCAGCAGCAATGGGCGTTGCTACCTTTTAGTGTTGTTTGTTCTCTGGGTAAAAATGTATCACTGTGCTATTTTTTTTATTTCCATGATTCCTAATGCATTTAAAAAATATTTTTGTATAATTGGCCATTACAATGACATCTACGAATTGTCTCTTAATAAGTTTCATTCATTTTTCTTTCTATAAGATAATTTGATTTTTCTTCTTAAATTTTAAGAGCTCTTTGCAATAAGAACTAACATGTATTAAATACTGGGCTGTTGGAAAAATCATGACACTTGTTTCATAGAAAACCAGAAAAAAAAAACTATCATGACTTTTCTGACAATCAAATACTTATCCCTTGCAAGATGTCATAAGAAATTTCATGTTATTCAACATAATAGAATTTTTGCATTTTGTTCAAAACTGAGACTGTCTTAAAAATTTATGATTTAATGGGGATTTTTTAGTAGTAGTACTAAGACTGATTTGCTATCTCAAAAGGAACTCCTGAGTTTCACCTTTTTATATGCTCTGAAATAGTTTAAAATATAGGAATTACTTATTTTTTAAGGGTTAGATTAAATTCACTTGTGAATAGTCTTGAGACATTTTTCAATAGTAGACTTCCACTAACCTACCAAATGTTTTCTGAAGTAATTACTATGGTTTAATTTTCCACTTATTCTTATCTTAATTTTAGTAATTTGCATTGTACTAGAAAATCATCCATTTCCTAGAAATTTTCAAAATTATGCTTGTAGAATTGCATGGAGTAGTCCCTTAATTTCTTCTGTATCTGTTGTCATATATAATTTCTCATTACTCATCCTGTCTGTTCTTTAATTCTCCTTTGCCATTGCTAAGTTTAGAAGAGGTTTATCTATTTTGTTATTCTTTCCAAAGAATCAGCTTTTGAATAAATTCTATTATTTTTAGTTTTCTATTTGATTACAAATTTTCATTATTATTTCCCTTTTAATAATTTCTTATGATATATATTTAATTCTTTTATTTTCATTAAAAAAAAATAACTTTTGGGACTCCCAGTTGGCGTAATGGCTATGTCACTGGACTCCCATGTAGTCGACTATGGTTTGAGTCCCGGACCCAGTGGCTTAAACTCACGCCGGGCACTTGTGCGTGTGTGCCCAAGATCCCGAGAGGAGAATGGAGGAGAAGGGATTGCGGCGTGGCCATCCCCCCTGAGGGGGTGATTTCTCGCTTTCTGTCTCTCTCTCTCTTTCTGGCGAGCGCACATGCCCTATAGCAAAAACTTCTCAAAAAATAATTAAATAAAATAAAAGCTTTTAAGGCTAAGGCTGCTTCGATGTCCTGGTGGTTAAAGCAGCCAGATTCCAATAGTCAAATAGTGGTTCAAGTCCAGGCCCCAGAAGCTTGCAAAACATGCCAGGTGTCTGTGCTTGCCTTTTAAAAACCCTGACAGGATGGAGAAATGAAGGAGAAGAGATTATGACATAATCATTCCCCATGGGTGAGGTTGCTTTCTCTTCTCTCTCTTGACACTCAGACACTGTGGCAAAATTCTAAAAATATCTTTAAAGACTATATGGTTTTCTCTGAATACATCTTTTATTGTGTGCACATCTTCACAGTGTAAGTTATGTAAAGTTAACCAATGGTTTATGTACATTTTACATTTATGTGCATGTTACCATGAGGGAAAAAAAAGACCATCAAAGATTGGGCCAGCTTAGCACAGCAGTATGTGGTTACTCAAGAGAAGTCAAATCTTGAAGCCAGCTCATGGCCTGGTATTTATTAAGGTAGCCAGATTCCACATGCCCCACTATGTGGTTTGGGTCCCAAACACAGCAGCTTGAGAAACATTGGGCACCACAGGATGGAAAAATAAGGAAGGAATTGTGGCATGAATATGCCCCATAGGAAGTTCTTTGTCCTTCATCCTCCTCTCTCTGTGTCTCATTGTGTCTCTCTGGCAAGTGTCTACACCCTTTACAAATTAAAAAGAGAAAGAGAGAGAAGCAGAATCACACATGACAAGCTGTGAATCCACTGCCTGGTCAGCCTAAACAAGCACAGTGCACAGGCATACCCAGGACCTGACAGGCTGAAGGCTGGTGTGACCAGACTCTGTTGAAGGTGCTCATCTCTGTCTCTCTCTCTCTCTCTTTCTTTCTCTCTCTCTTTCTCTCCCCATCTCCCACATGCATACACTCTATCAGGATAAATAATAAATTTAAGAAATAAAGAGTAACAAAGATAAAGGAAGACACTCACAAAGGCCGGTTTAAAAGCAGATCTGGAGATGAGAGATAATTCATTAATAAGATCTAGAGAATTCTTTATGAAGTGCCTTAATAGACTCTCTCCAAGTTAATAAATATCACATACCAGGATGTAAACCACAAATATTATTTATTGTGTAATGTGTTATCTGTTGCTGTATATCTCCTCTTCAGACAATGAAGGACTATAAGAATTAACAATAATTAATAATCATGAAGACTCTAGAGGGGGTATTTTTTTGTCATTCCCAAAGGGTATTTATTGTTCATAGTATTTATATTACTACTAAAAGATTCATATTGACAGTCTGCTCCATTTTGACTTGGAATTCTCACATATGTATTGCTAAAATAACATATTTCTTATCATAATTCTAAGAATAATACTGTTTTTTTTTTAATCCATTAGTAGCTACTCTTAGATAATCATCACTATGATGTACAATGGCTTCTCTCTTTTCTTTTACTTTTTTTTCTCCAGTACATGCTCTAGAATTATATTTTTCAAGAATTCTTATCAATCCAGCTGCTACATTACTGTGGAAAGGAAAAACAAATATTAAAACCTGTTAAAGTCTATTTTAAAATAATAATTATGTGTCCTCCTAGTAAGCAAAACAAAAAACATTAATATGACATATATGTTAATGTATGAACTAACTCAGAGTGAATGTATCTGTGTTATGACAAGAACTAGATAGTAGGAAATTGAATGTTGGGGCCATTTAGGACACCCAAACTTCTGATTTCCTGTTTTGCAGAATGAAAACATCTGATACCAAATGAAGAGGTGTGAAAATTGATACTGTGTGTGAAAATTTAATAGAATGCATAGAATTTTTGCAGAAATAAGCTCACTTACACATGACATTTGGGTTTTGAAGCCCCTGTCAGCAGGCCTAAAACTTTACTCATAAGGTAATGCTAGATTCTGGCTCAGTGTTTTGCACTATTCTCTTTTGAAGATGTTTTATTCTAAGTCATTTGAGAGGATGGAAAATTCCTACCATTTGCCTTGACATAATGGAAACGTATTGTGTTTCCAGTGTAATATCTAAATGTGAACTCAGGAAAACATCTCTAACCATAGTTGGCCATGTGGGACTCCAGTGCCCTAACCACCATGCCACCTACTGGTCCCAGGAAAACATCTCTGCAGTCAGGATTATCAGGCTGTAAAAACTGCACATAGAAAATGAGATAGATTTTGGTGATGGAGTAGTTTAGTGCTTTTATAGGTGTGGGGACAAGAATTATAAGAGGTTCCTTTCCATTGTCCACATCGGTATTTAGAATGAAACCTCTAGTTCTGTACAAAAATATATATGTGGTAATTTGCAAATTAATATATATATAAAGATCTCTGAGCACACTGTCACTCTAGCTCCTGAATGAGTCTGCTAACCACTGAGCTATGAGGAACAGTTCTCCTCACTTGCTTATTCAAGACAGGCAAGAGACCTCACTCTGTTTTGTTTTATCCCTGGTTCCTTCAGGGCATGGATGCAATTTCCAGCATTGTCAATAATATTTTCTACAAGCTAAATTTAGATATCCCATGGTGGCCACAGTAAAAAGATTTATACATATTATATTGCTAGATTCAATATTTAAGAATACTTAAGAAAACCATAATGTTAAAGCAAAGCTGAAATATGATGGTTTGTGAAAGATTACTGACCTGGATGAGTTTATATTATTTTTAATTTCCTTCACAAAAAGAAAAATAGCAGAATAGGCTTCATCAAACATTGAACAGAAAATGGTACACAAGACTTTAGAATAAGGAACATTTGGCATAAAAGTAATTTCAACAACTGAGTCAAATAATAAAAATGGGGACCAGCAGTTGGCGTAATGGCTATGTCACTGGACTTCCATGTAGTCAACCGCGGTTCGAGTCCCAGACCTGGTGGCTTAAACTCACACCAGGCACATGTGCGTGCATGCCCAAGATCCTGAGAAGAGAATGGAGGAGAAGGGATTGTGGCGTGGCCATCCCTCCTGAGGGGTGATTTCTCACTTTTCATCTCTCCGTCTCTCTCTGTCTCTCTGATGAGCACACGCACCCTGTAGCAAAAACCTTTTAAAAAAATAATAATACAAATGAAAATGGAAGCTTTTCTTTTTAAACTGAGATTTTTGCCATAGGGCACATGCACTTGCCAGAGAGAGACAGAAAGCAAGAAATCACTCCCCGGGGGAATAGCCATGCCACAATCCCTTCTCCTCCATTCTCCTCTCAGGATTTGGAGTATGCATGCACATACACCCAGTGTGTGTTTAAGTCACAGAATCTGAGACTCAAACTGTGGTCAACTATGTGGGAGTCTAGTTACTCCCACCTTTATGCCATCTGCTGACCCCTGAAAATGGAAGTTCTTAGGGCAGAACATAAGGAACAGAATAAGAAAGATAAATACATGTAAAGGAATTATAGTCCCATGACATATGTATGCACTGTGTGTGTGTGTGTGTGTGTGTGTGTGATATGTCACATAATTCTGAGAAACAAAGCAGTAATGATTCTTCCCATGTATTTTTACTTTTAGAGTCAGGGAGATAGATAAACTTTCCCCGAATAATTTTTGTAAATCATTTCAAGATTTGTAATTTTATAATGTAAGTTGCAGAAAGTTGTATCTCAATCGATAAAAGAACTGTCTTCCTTATGATAAATATTTGCCTCTTCATGCTCATTTAGAGAACCATCGACAAGGGCATTTTGTAGCTATAGACATAAATGAGAATACATCTTCCATCATTTAGTCAATTGAAGTTAGGCTAAGGCTAGGAGGTTTCTTACATTTGTTTCAAATTATGTGAATTTCCCAGATCATTTTAACATTTGATTTTTATCTTAAAAGGAGTCATTTTTGTCCCTTATTATGCAACATATAATCAAAGCATGTTTTGAATTACAGAAGGTTGAGGGGACTTGGGTAAGCTGTATTTTCACTCATCAGTCTTAGTATGTGAGTTTAAAAATGTTACAAATTAAATCTTCCTAAATCGTTTCACAAAGAATGAAAAGACTATTAGATAAATCATGAATTATCTTAAAAATTGGGGTTAAGGGGCCAGCAGGTGGCATGGTGATTGGGGTGCTGGATTCCCACATGGCTGACCATGGTTTGAGCCTCAGACCTGCCAGCTTAAAAATCACACTAGGCGCTTGTGTGTGTGCCCAAAATCACAGGAGGAGAATGGAGGAGAAAGGATTGCAGTGTGGCCATTCTCCCCTGGGTGGTGATTTCTCACTTTCCCTCTCACTGTCTTTCTCTGTCTCTCTCTAGTGAGTGCATGCAGCCTGTGACAAAAAATCTTTAAAAAAATAGTTTGGGTTGATTTCCTTAATCAGAATCTTAAACAATAAGCAGTGGTTAGGAAAATAGCATGCACTGGAGTTTATTACACACAAATAAATATCCCTCCTGATAACTTACACTTCATGCATATATGAAGGGAGTGCAAAGTTCATGGAAAAACAGAACAAAATACAATTGTATTTTGTTGCCAAAATATTGAAATCCATGCACAGTCTTTTTTTTTTTTTTTTGAGAGATTTTCACTGTAGGGCGCGTGCGCTCGCCAGACAGACAGAGAGAGACATAGAGATAGAAAGCGAGAAATCACCCCCCAGGGGGGATGGTCACGCCACAATCCCTTCTCCTCCATTCTGCTCTCGGGATCTTGGGCACGCACGCACACGCGCCCGGCGTGAGTTTTAAGCCACCGGGTTCGGGACACGAACCACGGTCGACTACGTGGGAGTCCAGCGACATAGCCATTACACTAACTGCTGGTCATGCACAGTCTTTTCATTATACATATTTTATAACATGCATTTGATTCTTTCTTTAGAGAGAAAGAGCTTTTTGCTGTAGGACGTGTGTGCTCAGTGGAGAGATAGAAAGACAGAAAGTGAGAAATCACCCCTTGGGGGATGGCCATGCCACAATCCCTTCTCTTCCATTCTATTCTCAGGATTTTGGACACACACGTATGTGCATCTGGTGTGAGTTTTAAGATACCGGGTCTGGGACTCAAACCATGGTTGACTACGCTGGAGTCCAGCAACATGACCATTATGCTATTTGTTGGTCCCACATTTGATTCTTTCATATGCAGACATTTTTTTTATCATAAAGTGTGTGATAGTTTTTCAAAAAGGTTTTGAAAAATGGATACTATAAAAATACATGCATGGATTACAAATCATTTTTGCACCAAAATAAATTTGTAGTTTAAATATACTTTTCTATGTCAGCAGAAGGTGTGAAGGTTATGGCAGTTTTATTCTGACATGCTCCCAAATACGTATTATATGGCTATTTAAGTTTCTGAATATTGAAAGGGCCCATAAAATACTAGTTTTAAAGAACATTTTGGAATCCCCTTTATCTAAGATCATGCACCAGAAAGAGTGAACACTATATCATTTTTCAGATCAGTGACATTTGACAACCATTCAATCTAACTCAGTAACAATTTTCAATGATGTGATTAAGTGAATATTTGAACATAGCTGACATCTAAATTTTCACTCTAGGCATTTTAAAAACTGGTTTGGATTTGTGGTTTAATAATATATAGCAATGATCTTATTTGCTTTGTGCTATCTCACATTGTACATTTAAAGTGACTTGCTTGGTGGAGAAGATGCGGGATACTCCCACATGGCCTACCACAGTTTGAGTCCTGGATCTGGTGGCTTTCTTTCTCTCATTCTCTTTCTCTCTCTGGTCAAATTAAAATAAATAAATTAATAAATAAAATGAAAGATAAACATTTATTTTACAAAGAAAATCTACTTTTCCACCAAAATTTTAAGTCCTCTTGTGACTTGCTTGGTGGAGAAGATGCGGGATACTCCCACATGGCCTACCACAGTTTGAGTCCTGGATCTGGTGGCTTTCTTTCTCTCATTCTCTTTCTCTCTCTGGTCAAATTAAAATAAATAAATTAATAAATAAAATGAAAGATAAACATTTATTTTACAAAGAAAATCTACTTTTCCACCAAAATTTTAAGTCCTCTTATATAGGAGCCAAGAAGTTCTTTCCAACATTCTAGATGACAGAATTTGTTTTAAATCGTGTTAAATGCCTTTCTGAAATGCTTGCCATCCTGTAGTCAGCTAAAGAGACTTCTCCATATTCAAGAGAAACTCCTCAAGTATTTATATAATCCTTCCAAACATAATGCATTTAAAAGATCAAAAATGCAGGAAAAGCAAAGTAGTTTCACGCCCTAAAGCATGTGCTTTTATTCCACATTTAAGCTTTACACTATTTAAAATTTCAAGACTCATGAGCATAAATCATATGTATTTTCTTCCACTGAGAGATGTATTCATTGAACCTTTTATTATTAAATGATGAATAGTTTGATATGTACAACCTAATGGGTGGGTCCCATTGACATGGTGGACCTGCCTCTCCAAATGCAGGCTTTCTTTATTCCTTGTCATATCTCCATATTCTAGAGATTATTTTTATTTGAAGAAAATATAGAAATACACATTGGAAAATACTTTTAAAAAGCACATTTTCACCTAGAAACCTAGAATATATTATAAGACTTAATTCTGGGTACTCCCTATGAAGAAATTGTCCGAACCTTCAATGCTTAAGTGTCATATGTTTCGTCACTCATTCTATCTTTTTGACCACCCACCATCTGCCACACACAGTGTGGTGAGAACAAAGACAGATTTTAAGATGTACTAGTTCACAAAAAAAAAATTGCTTAAGGGCTACTGAAATGAGTTAAGTTTTTTTTTTCTCCCCCTGTATTTTGGCTGTGTTTAGTAGGACAATAATACATCACAGGGGAATTCTTAGCAATGAAGCTGTATTTTCATTATATGCAGCCTGTGTTCAACAGTAAAGATTTGAGGTAGTTAATAAAAAGAAAATTTTATACTCTTTAGAATATAAAAATGTTTAAAGGAGTTAAAGAGATTTAAAGGGGACCAGCAGGTGGCATGGTGGCTAAGGCTCTGGACACTCCCACATGGCCAACCACGGTTCAAGTCCTGGACCTGGTGGCTTGCTGTCTCACTTTCACTCTCTCTCTCAGTGTCTCTCTCTGGTCAAATTAAAATAAATAAATGAATAACTTTTAAAAAATGTAAAAAGGAAATTAAAACAAATATGTGAAAATCAAAATTTTGATGCTGGTAGTGTGATTGAATGTAAAATGCAGACTAAACATTTTGGCAAAGTAGCTCTTATAATTAAACTTAGCCAAAAATAATTAAAAATTGGGTTGGGGGGGATGTCATAGGGCATGTGTGCTTGCCAGAGAGCCACACAGAGGGGGAGAGAGAGAGAAAGTGAATCATTTCACTGGGGAATACAATGTTTGTTTATATTTTTATATTCCATAGAATATAATAAAAATATAGCAATTATTATTAATGTATTTCACAGATGATTCAGTGGATTCAAACCGCAGACTCATTTGACAATGACCCTATATTTGGTGAGTTACAGAGTTAACAGAATTTTCTTCTTAAGGGTCCTTGAGAACGAATGGGCATAAAATACAGATATTTTACAGGTGTATAGTTTGCAAAGAAAATACAATATAAGAAACTGGGACCAGCAGTTGGTGTAATGGCTATGTTGCCGGAATCCCATGTAGGCAACCTCAGTTTGAGTCCCGGACCCAGTGGCTCAAACACACGCCGGGCATGTGTGTGTGCAAGCCTAAGATCCCAAGAGGAGAATGGAGGAGAAGGGATTGCAGCATGGCCATCCCCCCTGGGGGGTGATTTCTCGCTTTCTGTCTCTCTCTCTTCTGGTGGAGGGATGTTCCCTATAGCAAAAACATCTAAAAAAAAAAAAAAAAAAAAAGAAAGAAAGAAAGAGAAAAAGAAAGAAAAAGAAACAATACTTGTCTACCATAAATTAACTTAAAAATGTGGAATTTAGGGGAACCAGCAGATGGTGAAAGGGTTAGTCCCAGACCTGGCAGCTTAAAACTCACACTGGGCACCTTGTGCCCAAGGTCCCAAGAGAATGGAGGAGAGGGGATTACGACATGGCTATCCCCGCTGGATGGTGATTTCTAGCTTTCTGTCTTTCTGTCTCTGTCTCTTCAGTGGGTGCACATACCCTATAGCAAAAATATCTCTAAGAAAAAAATGTAAATAAAAAAATTGAAGATTATATTTGAATACTGAATTTTATGAGTGATGAATGGAAGCAGTTTCTATTCAGTCAAAGATGTTTTATTCTGACATGCTCCCAAATACGTATTATATGGCTATTTAAGTTTCTGAATATTGAAAGGGCCCATAAAATACTAGTTTTAAAGAACATTTTGGAATCCCCTTTATCTAAGATCATGCACCAGAAAGAGTGAACACTATATCATTTTTCAGATCAGTGACATTTGACAACCATTCAATCTAACTCAGTAACAATTTTCAATGATGTGATTAAGTGAATATTTGAACATAGCTGACATCTAAATTTTCACCCTAGGCATTTTAAAAACTGGTTTGGATTTGTGGTTTAATAATGTATAGCAATGATCTTATTTGCTTTGTGCTATCTCACATTGTACATTTAAAGTGACTTGCTGAAAAATTGCCACCTTTTGATAGACAATTGATGACAGCAGTATACAGAACATAATTAAGAAATCTACCACTGTGGCAGCTAATATTAAATCATATCTACTAAGTTAAGTCCTTGTTAAATACCTATGATGTATTTCAATACTACACTTTTTGTAAGAATCTTTAAAAGGCATTGGGCAGCAGGTGGCATGGTGGTTAAGGCATATATTCCCACATGGCCAACTGCACGGTTTGATTCCTAGACCCAGGAGCTAAAACATGCCAGGCGTGTGTGTGTGTGTGTGTGTGTGTGTGTGTGTGTGTCCAAAATCCCAAGAGAAGAATGGAAGAGAAGGGATTGCGGAGTGGCCATTCCCCCTGGGCGTGATTCTTCACTTGCCCCCTCTCTCTGGCAAGTACGTGTGCCCTATAGCAAAATAAATAAATAAATAAACTCGGTGGGGAGGGGAGAGGCATTGGAATTTATAAAGAATAAGCATGGAAATCTTGAGAGGAAAGAAGGGACACAACTGGAAAACTTTATTGGCTAAAAAGAAAGACAGGAATCATAATCCAGTTTATTTATATATTATATTATTTATTTTCTTTTTCTTAAAGAATTATTTTATTCAGCTTTATTTATTTGTTTATTTTAAATTTGACCAGAGAGGGACATGGATTGAGAGAGATAGAGAGAGAGAGAGAGAGAGAGAGAGAGAGAAAGCGAGAAAGCAAGCCACCAGGTCTAGGACTAGAACCACGTTCGGCCATGTGGGAATCCAGTGCCCTAAACCACCACGCCACCTGCCGGCCCCCATAATGCAGTTTAAAACACCATAAACAGTTAAATGTATCTATCATATTTGCAATTACTAAATTCTCTTATCAGTAAAAAAGAATATTTGACTACAGATAAAATGTTTTAAAATGCAAATAATTGATAGAGAAAACTCAGTGACTGAAATTTAGTTATATTTAAGAAAAAATAGATAAATTTGAAAGTTAAAGTTACCCATTAAATATCTCTTTTGGGGCTGGTCCCATGGTACAGTGGTTACTCAATGCACAGAAGAAGCCAGAGGCCAACTAGAGTTTGAACCCCAGCAGAATGAAAAATACCCCAGGCACACCCAGGATCCTGAAGGAATAAAGAATTAATGGAAAAAGGCTTGTAGTGAGATCAGGCCCCATTCAGAATTCTCACTTTCTTTCTCTCTCCCCCCGTGGCATCAAAAATCCCTATAACATTTTCATTTACATGAACAAAAAGATTCAAGACCAGCAGATAGCATAGTGGTCACATTGGTGGATTCATACGTGGCCGACCATGGTTTGAGTCCCAGACCCAGTGGCTTGAAAATCATGCCGGGCGCGTGTGCACGCGTGTCCAAGATCCCGAGAGGAGAATGGAGGAGAAGGGACTGTGGCGTGGCCATCCCTCCTGGTGGGAGGATTTCTCACTTTCCCTCTCACTGTGTCTGTCTGTCTGTCTCTCTCTCTTCCCAGCGAGTTCATGTGCCCTAAGGCAAAAACCTCAAAAAACAAAACAAAGAGAGAAAGAGAACAAGAATTGAAGAACTGTGGAACTGAATTCAGAATGCTTAATGGAGGCGATTGCACACAAGAAGGGAAGGGGAATAAAATAATTAGATGAGAATGTTTTTCTTTTATCCAGGATTTGCTTTCTACCTTTCACAAGTTAAAAAAAAAAAAAAAAAGGATAAAAAAAAACAAAACAAAACAAAAAACACGACCCAAGAAGTTGTGGCTACATTTTCAATTAAAACTGCTGTGGAGACGAGGAGAGCCACTTGGTAGCATCATCCTCATTTCGCAGGATTTGGCACTTTTCTTCTGTTTGCTTTCCTAAACCACAGCCAACCTTATTACAAATGAGCTTTGCTCTCTGCAAATATTGTAATAAAGGTATCACTGCACTTAGAAGTACTTTCTTCTCAGTAAGTGGTTTTCCAAAATAAATTATTGATAGGGATAGCTTCATGCTTAAACAGCCACCACAGAGAATGCAAATCAGAACATGAACGTGGCATCGGCTCTACAGAGCTGAGCTGCGAGTAGCATTCAAGTTAGAATGTAGGACAGGGAAAGGAAAGGAAAGTGAGAACAGTGTGAAATCGAGGAGCTAGTTTAAATCCAGAGAATGTACTGTAACTATTGAGTAACGGCTGAGGGATAGGCTCATGTAGAGAAGACTCGAAAACAGGAGGAAAAGACAAAACGACCTTGACCTAAAATCTTCAAAGTGACAGAATATCCTTTTGAAAAGATGTGTCTAATGCTCCTTTAAGAACAAGAAAGGGCTAAGTTTGTAAATTATTTTAAAACCAGGCTTGTGCGGCCAGCAGTTGGCATAGTGGTTATGGTGACTGGACTCTCACATGGCTGACCACGGTTTAAGTCCCGGACCCAGGGGCTTGAAAATTATGCCAGGCATGTATGCATGTGTGCCCAAAATCCTCGGAGTAGAATGAATGATAAGGGATTGTGGCGTGGGACCAGCAGTTAGTGTAATGGCTATGTGGCTGGACTCCCACGTAGTCGACCGCGGTTCGCGTCCCGGACCCAGTGGCTTAAAACTCACGCCAGGCACGTGTGCGTGCACGCACAAGATCCTGAGAGGAGAATGGAGGAGAAGGGATTGTGGCATGGCCAACCCCCTGGGGGGTGACTTCTCGCTTTCTGTCTCTCTGTCTCTCTCTGTCTGTCTGGAGAGTGCATGAGCCCTAGAAAAGGAAAGAAATTTTTTTTTAACTTTTCTGTGGATAAGTTGCTATAATTTGGAGGCTTTTATATAATTTACTATTAGCAATTATCCTTTTTTTTTAATGTGAAAGAAAGTTTGTGTGAACACCATTCAAGGCATGTGTACATATGCACTCGGTATATTGTCTGGGGGGGCCAGGATCTGAACCACAGTTGGCCATGTGGGATTCAGTTTCCTTTGCACAGTGTTTAACCCCTGTGCTATGAGGCTGGCCCAATTTCATAAAAGTATAGATGAGTTTCTTACTGGTGTCCGATGTCATTGGATTTTTGAATAATTAAATAATTAACATATCAATATATAATTCGGTATACAAACCATTTTTGTTTCTACATCTCTTGTACTTACCTTTAATATGTTCTTTCTATTTTTAAGTTTCATCCATTTGTTTTTCCTCCCTTTTTCCTGATCAAATTTATAAGAGATTAGTCTATTTTATTACAAAGAACCAGCTCTTAAATTTATCTAGTGCTTCTTCTTCCTAATTCCTTCATTTATCTTTAGCTCCTACTTTCCTTAGAGCATTTTTTTCTTTTTATAACTTTTTTAGTTGAAAGTTTGCTTCCATTTGTTTTATCTTTTATTTATTTATTTTTTTAATGAAGATAAAAGCAAAGACAAAATTTGAACCTCAGGGTAGAACTTAAGCCATTTCTCATGGATTTTCACATGGAATTCTTTTTCTTACACAAATGTGATTTTGTACTTTTGGTTTCTAATTCAACATATTTTTAATTAATTGAATTTATAAATGTAGTATTAGTGTCTAGCGTTATATTATTATCCAAGAAATATGCATTTTAATCATTCTTTTTGGGTACTTAATGACATTTTCATTGCATTATAATATAGTAACCACTTTTAATTTGCACATGTGGTGAGAACATTTTTAAAGAATTATTTTATTTAACTTCATTTATTTATTTATTTTAGTTTGACCAGAGTGAGAAAGAGAGAGAGAGGAAGAGGGATCCTGAGAAAGCAAGCTGCCAGGTCCAGGACTCAAACCACGGTCAGCTATGTGGGAGTCCAGTGCCCTTAACCACCATGCCACCTGCCGGCCCCAGGTACACTCAACAACACTGGGCCCTAGTCGACATTAGATCCTCTGAATAAAAATTCTGAAGTCTCCAAGTGAATCAGAAAACACACACACACACACACACACATACATGAGACACTGGCAATACTGATTATACTGTTTGCCCCCACCCATTCACCCAGCTTCTTCGCTGCTTCCTGGTGTGCAATGGCTCTTGCTTCTGGCTGTGTTCAACCAATGAGCAGCACTGGCAAGATATTGGAGGGTTGGAGAGTGAGACTAAGGAATAGATACTCTCCCAGCTCCCTTATTAGGTCATGATTTGAGAATAACTGCATTTTTAGATACCTATGGTCTTGCTTGCTATCCAGTGACTTCCCCCCAAAGCGAGAGTTTTCATCAGGTTAAGGTAACATCTTTATCCACTTATCTTTAGATTTGGAGGAAGAGAAGTTTATTGATTCACGCTAGTCCCTCGATGTTTCATTATTCATTTTCACTTCTTTAAATCCTGCCCAGATTTCTGTAAATATTCACCTCATTACACTCTCTTCAACTCTGTTTTTGTGTATGCCATCTCTTTCCTATAAAAACAGTGAATGATACACTTGGCTTCACTAGATGCTTTGGGATTTTATGGTGTCTGTATCAGTGAACACCTCAGTGGTCTAAAATGAAAGGCTATTTCCTTGCCTATGGAAGACATCACATTAGATCCCCTGAGCTCTGGGCATTCCATCAGGGTGAGAGAAAAAACTCCCAATAATGACAGAGGTAGAATTTTCTGAATGCCTGAATGAGAGCTTAGATTTGGATATGGGTAATTTTTTTTTTTTTTGGAGAGATTTTCGCTATAGGGCGCGTGTGCTTGCCAGACAGACAGAGAGAGACATAGAAACAGAAAGCGAGAAATCACCCCCCGGGGGGGATGGTCACGCCACAATCCCTTCTCCTCCATTTTCCTCTCAGGATCTTGGGCACGCACGCACACGTGCCTGGCGTGAGTTTTAAGCCACCGGGTCCGGGATGCGAACCACGGTCGACTACGTGGGAGTTCAGTGACATAGCCATTACGCTAACTGCTGGTTCACGGATATGGATAATTTAAATAAAATTATTACATGATTGCTTTTCTTGCAAATCTAACATTATGGGGGATTTATACATATTGCATACATATTTTATAAAGCTATGTACTACGGGGAGGTAGATGGTAATGCTGTGGGTAATGCAACTGGATTCACATAGGACAGGTCGTGAATTCATGTACTATGGCCTACCTGAGCATACTGAGCATCCACACACATGACCATGATCTGGGCCAGCGGAGACTGATCATAGTGAGAGGACTATTTTAAGGTTGCCTGTCTCTGTCTCTGTCTTTGTGTGTGCATGTGTGTGTCTCTCAGAAAAGAAATAAATGAGTAAATATTTACAAAGAACTATCTATTATGGGGGCCCAGCAGGTGGCATGGTGGTTAAGGGCGCTGGACTTCCACATGGCCGACCGTGGTTTGAATCCCGGATTTGGTGGCTTGCTTTCTCTGTTTCTCTCTCTCACTCTGACACTCTGTCACTCTGAAATAAGCAAATAAAGTTAAATAAATTTTTTAAAAAGAACTATTATGCAGTAGAGTAGAAAAATCACTATTAAATATGCAATTTATGTTATTTAGAGTTCCTATTGTTTTTTGGTGCTAAGTATGTTGTAATTTGAAAATGGTGAATTAAAGGCTTTAAATAAAAACATACTTCCATCTATTTTTCTTTGCAGTTTTAGCAGTATTTCTATCATGCAGTAAGTTGTATTATGGTTTCCTTATTATACTTTTAAAAGAGATGTTGCCTGACGGTGTATGTGCTCACCATAGAGAGACAGAGAAAGAAAGAAAGTGAGAAAGCACCCCCCCAGGAGGATGGCCACACCACAGGCCCTTCTCCATTCTCTCCCCTTTTGGGATTTGGGGCAAATACACACACACATGCCCAGTGCATTTCTGAACTTGCTGGGTCCAGGATTCTACCTGCACAGTCAGCTATGTGGGATCCTACTGCTTTGACGACCATTCAAGGGGCTGGCCCAATTGATTAAATGTTTTTTGAGTAAAAATGGTAATCTTTTAAAAGTGCCATTCATTTTTCTCAGTTATTAGTTATCCTATCACAGTTTTTGATTCGTTTGTTTGTCACAGAGCATGTGTTCTTGCCAGAGAGAGACAGAGGAAGTGGGAGATAATATAGCATCCCCATGAGGATTTGTTACACCGAAATCCATCCTTCACCATCTCTTTCTCTCCTTTTGGGATTTTGAGCACATACCCACACATGCCCAGCATATTTTTCAAGCCACTGAATCTGAGACTCAAGCTGCACAGTTAACCATGTGGGATCTAGTACCTCAACCACTGGGCCATAGAGCCAGCCTTATCACTGATTTTTAAAATAATTTGTTTTATGAGTCATCGTATTGGTCAGGGTTCTCCAGAGAAACAGAACCACAAGACTGAATATATATATAAAATAAGGGGGGGCCAGCAGTTAGCATAATGGCTATGTTACTGAACTCCCATGTAGTTGACCATGGTTCACATCCTGGACCTGGTGGCTTAAACTCATGCCGGGTGCGTGTGCTTGCGTGCTCAAGATCCTGAGAGGAGAATGGAGGAGAAGCGATTGCAGTGTGGCCATCCCCCCTGGGAGATGATTTCTCACTTTCTGTCTCTCTGTCTTTCTGGTGAGCACATGCACCCTATAGCAAAAACTTAGCCTATATATATATATATATACACACACACATACATATATACATACATATATAAAATAAGGGATTGATGGTAGGAATGATCTCGTGTGATCACAAGCAGAAACCCCACAATAAACTGAAAGCTGGAAAGAGCTGATTCAAACTGGTTTGGTTTCAGTCTGATCTGAAGGAGGTCCTCACAGGCTACAGGCCCAAAAGCCCTTAGGCTGCTTCTGCTATGAGTCTGGAGTCTAAAGTTAAAGTACTTGGAGTCTGAGTGTAGGGGTGCAAGGGCCAAGATCTAGCAAAACCGACCCAGAGCCAAGTACAGGAATAGGGTTGGAGCAGGTTGGGGCTCTGAAAGGAAAAGGAAAGGGAGGAGGGGGAAAGGAAAGAGAACCCCATTTCCTATGTTTGTCCCTCCGACACTCCCTGCCCCCTAACCCCCCCACCGCACACCCTCCCCCATAAGGTGATGCTAATCTACACTAAGGCAGGTCTCCCTCTTTCCTCCTGCTGACTCCCAGCCCATCTGGTCAGGGAGTACTCTAACAAAAACAGGAATTTAGAAACAATGTTTCATAAGCCTTGCAGACATCCTTCAACCTAGTCAAGTTGACATCCAATATTAACCATCACACTCACTTAATATATAATACCTAATTTTTTTTTAGAGAGAGAGAAATTTTTACCATAGGGCTCATGTGCTCCCCAGAGAGAAAGAGATAGAGAGATGGAAAGTGAGAAATCACCCCCCCCCCGCCCCGGGAGGAATGGCCACACTGCAATCCCTTCACCTCCATTCTCCTCTTGGGATTTCTGGCACTCACACACACTTAAGCCCCCAGGTCCGGCACTCAATCGTGGTTAGCTAAGTGAGAGTTCAGTGATATAATCATTACACCATCTGCTGGTCCCTATAATACATTTTTTCTTTTAGTCATTGTCATTTCATTTATACCTGAGTCCAAACCCTAGCCACGGCTTAACATCTTTTTCCCTTCCTAGTCCCACCTTACTACCTCTCTTATCCCCTTCCCTACCCACCCCCCATACTCAATTAGTTCCATCTACTACTTATCACTCATTCTAAATTTTCAGTTTAATTAATTAATTAATTTTACTTCACGTCCTTTTTTTCTTCCTGGACCAGCTGCCTATAGATAATACCATGACTCATTTCCTTCAGATTTCTTCCCAATACCTATCTATTTCTTCCTATTCTGTTTATTCCCAAAACTCCTATTTATCCCTTCTCCATGCACTTACCTATCACTACATACTATTTAAAAGGAAATTTTAAATAGTCTTACCTACCACTAAATGTAATGTTCTTATTTGTTTATATCCTGCCCCAGGCTCATTTATTCATCTGACCTAGAAGACCCTATATATATATATATATATACAGGAGAGGTTTTTTGCTATAGGGTGCGTGCGTGTGCCAGAAAGACACAGAGAGAGACGAAGAGATAGAAAGTGAGAAATCACCCCCCAGGAGGGATGGCCATGCCGCAATCCCTTCTCCTCCATTCTCCTCTCGGGATCTTGGGCACACACGCACACGCGCCCAGCGTGAGTTTAAGCCACTGGGTCTGGGACTCAACCTGCAGTCGACTACATGGGAGTCCAGCAACATAGCCATTATGCCAAATGCTGGTCCACCACCCAAAGCTATTTCTAATGAATTAAAAAATACACCTGCTCTGAACATTCTCTGAGTGAATTGTGTGTTAATCCTTTATGATAATAATCAAAGGCTAATAAATTTGCATCTTGAGATATTTTCCATTTGTTTTATACTTCATTTTATTATGAAATTATAAGGTAGTATATCTGCAAAATGCACTTACTTTTAAACACTTGTGTCCTTTGTCTTCTGACCTGTGGATAACTCAGGTAAAGATTATTTCACTCTGGGTTTTGGTTTCATCTTGAGGGGGTTTTACTCGAGATGCTGTTATTTAATTCAGAGATCCCAGTTTTATGCTGTTCCTCCTTAAGTCTCTGGCTCATATGAGAGTATGATGGAAATTTACTTTTGAAGAACTCATCAAATTATACCCCTTATTTTAAAGCCTTTCCCTGCTAAAATATTAAAAGGTTATCGTCTCTCTATGAAATATGGCCTTCCAAAAAATGATTCACACACTACATTAATCACATTCCAATACTGTATATTCTCTTATCACATTTATTCAAAAATTTCATTAGAAAATATGGGGTCTATGATCAGATTAATAAATATGGCCATCATTTGGAGTTTAGGAGGCTATAAGGTTGGGTTTAATTTCCCTTCATAGTTTCCTCTTTTTAACCTTTTTAAAAATGAAGCATAATGTATATGTACATAATAGCATATTTAAGTGTATAGCTTGATGGATTTTTGTCAAAGTAAATGCACATGTGTAAAAATCACCAGGTCAACACATAGAACATTTTAAGCACCTTGGAAGATTCCCTTACGCACTTGACTGCCTCAGCCCTTCCAAAAGCTAACCGCTCTCCGAAATTTTAAACCCATGAGAACATTTTGCAGCAGCCAAGAAAATCAGATAACCTGGTTAACCAGATACAAGGATGCATTATAAAACTGGTTATCCCCGTGAAATATTTGTTCCCATGTAAACAAACAGAGCAATGTAAGCAAAGTCCAGAAGTAGATCCACATATACACTGACATTTATGACACATCTTGTATTTAAGAGCAATGAAGAAGCAACATTGATTTTAATAAATGGTGTTATATCAATTTGATTCCAAATAGAATGAAAAGATTGAATCTTATCCCATTCTTCACATCATAAACAATTATAAAATTCCAATGAAACAAAAATTCAAATTCAAATGTTAAAATAATAAATCTTATGGGACCAGCAGTTGGCGTAATGACTATGTTGCTGGACTCCCATGTAGTCTACTGCAGTTAGAGTCCCAGTGGTTTGAATTCATGTGTGTGCATGCATGCCCAAGATCCTGAGAGGTGAATGGAGGAAAAGGGATTGTGGCATGGCCATCCCCCTTTGTGGGTGATTTCTCACATTCTATCTCTCTGTCTCTCTCTGTCTTTGTGGTGCACGCACACGCCCTATAGCAAAAAAACTCTCAAAAAAAACAACAAACCTTATATAGATAAAAACAATGACTATGGGGATCAGCAGTTAGCGTAATGGCTATGTTGCTGGATTCCCACGTAGTCGACCGCGGTTCATGTCCCGGACCCAGTGGCTTAAAACTCACGCGGGGCACATGTGCGTGCATGCCCAAGATCCCGAGAGGAGAATGGAGGAGAAGGGATTGCAGCATGGCCATCCCCTCTGGGGGGTGATTTCTCGCTTTCTGTCTCTCTGTCTCTCTCTGTCTGTCTGGCGAGTGCACACGCCCTATAGCAAAAACCTCTTAAAAAAAAGAATATAAAAAAATGACTATGGGTAGGCAAGTAGCCTTGTAATATTTTATATTACAGACATGTAAAAGTTAAAATGAACTATATCAAAATGAAAAATTTGTTTTTATTAATAGACGCCATTGAGTGAATAAAAAGGTAAGCAATAGAGACGAAAAGTATATTTGTAACAGGTAACACAATGGGCTCATAACCAGAATATAGGAATGACTCATAATTTTGATGCAGTTCAGGTTAATTTTCTTTTATACAATCATGCTTTTGATTTAATACCTAACAATTATTTGATTATCCCAAAGTCACATAGATTTCCTTATATGGTCTATCTGTTTTATTGCCAGGATTTTTTCCTGTTCCTATATTGATAACTGTGAAGGTAATGATTATATGTTATAGGAAACATCACATTTTCAAACTCTATAATCAGTATAAGAAAAAAAAAACTTATCAAACAATATGTATGGCTACATTAACTGACCATTTTATGGGAGAAATCACCACTCAAGAGGGATGGTCCCACCACAATCCCTTCTTTATTCTCTCAGGATTTGGGGCATACATGCAAATGTGCCTGGAATGAGATTCAAGCCACTGGGTCCAAGACTTGAACCACGGTTGGCCATGTGGGAGTCCAGTGATGAAACCATTACACCATCTACTGGTCCCTTTAATTTTCTTTTTTAACTTTAGTTTTAAAAATATCTTACACAGGGCCAGCAGGTGGCATAGTTGTTAGGGTGCTGGACTCCCACATGACCAACTGTGGTTCAAGTCCTGGACCTGGCAACTTGCTTTCTCACTTTCCCTCTCTCTCTCCCTCTCTCTATGTCTCTCTCTGGTAAGTACATGTTCCCTACAGTACATTTAAAAAAAATAATAGGAATTAAGACAGTCCATAGACTGTTTTCTTCTAACTGGAGAACAATTGAAAATACCGAGTTAATATCTTCATAAAATAAAACATAGACTATTTCTGTGAAATAACTTTCACAGAATAACGGTGATAAACACCCTAAATTCATAAAATCAGCCAGTTACTGTACAATCTTCACTTCCATATCCTGTGCAATGTTCCCTCTTCTCAGATGAGTGTATGTTGGGGAAGTACAAGTTAGTATTAATATATCACTGCCTACAGTTATTTTAAGAGGATCTGATCAATGTGTTTGAATGTTTCCTAGAAAAAGGCGTGTGATAAAATTAGGAAGCTACCGTAAGTACTCTGTAAATGCATTGGTTGACTAGAAAGGCTTTAGGGAGTTCATAGGAAAGGAGAACTCACGCCAAAGTCATGATAGAGAGAAAGGAATTTCAGTGTCTCTCAGAGGAGACCAACACTCCTCTAATGTGCCCATGTGTTTAGCCATGTTTGTTTACTTTGCCTAATATAACACATATCTTTTCATCCAGTTGAACCAAACCAAATACAGGAGTAGGAAACAAATCTGTAATTCTCACCCTGAGTTAAAATTGCAATTTGTTTCTGTGTAATTTAGGCTTTCTGTATAATTTATAATATGCTTGAATATAGTGCTTAATAAATGTTGGCTTGATTCAAACAAACTGCATTATCTGGTTTGCACACAGCATATAAGAATAATTTTCAGTATGGTAAAATCCATGTGTTGCACAGAACACTGCTTTAAGTAACTGAGTTCACCGCAGGATTTAATTTGTTACAAAATATAGTTCCATCAGGTAAAACCTGAAAACAGCAAGGAGTAGCCTATCAGGCCTGGGCTACTCCTCGCTGTAACTGCAAGCCTTTGCTTTCTGAATCACATTAGCCTCAAGCAGACGCACATAAACTAGAACATGTGTTCCCAAGAACTGCTTTGATTATAAAAGAACTCAAGAAGCTTTCTCTGAGTTTCAGGCCAGAGCCCTCACTCACACATAAGCGTGCTGTCTCATGCCACCCAGACTCTGTCCAGGTCATCACTTACATTATTTTTCTGCAAGACCCGTAGTGCCTTGTTGACATTGTTCAGGGCATGAACTCTTGTAGATCCTTTTTCTTTTGGCTGAAAAGAAAATGAAACCATGTTCACAGCCCAGCAGAGAGACCAACAATCTATTAGAAACGAAACAATTTATAAGTTTCACTTTTCAATTTGAATATTTTAAGTGAACACAGCCTGTGAGGCATTACTGTGATGAATCTAAGGGCTTTGAGATAATTGTTCGTAGCATAATACCTGTGTGGCATGAACCACCCATCCCCAAGAATGATAGCTTCTTTTTCTTTCACAAAGGCTATAATCCTGTAGCCTAGTTGGGGATTATTGCATGACCACCAAAGAGAGAAACACCAGCACACAGAAGGACTGTCATAGGAGGAGTCTTCAAAAACTTAATGGAAAAGACATTGTTATAAAAGGACTGTGTATGGGTTTCAATTTTTTTGCAATGAAATTGACTCAAATTTATTTATTTAGCTATAGGGTATGTGCATTCTCTGGAGAGAGACAGAGAGACAGAGAAAGTGAAAAAAACACCCTTCAATGAGAATGGCCATGTCATAATCCCTTTTTTTCCATTGCTCTGTCAGGATTTTGAGCTCACACATACATATAGCTGGTGTTAAATTTGTACTTTAATTCCATTTTTCCATAATTTTTAAACATAGCTATTCCTTGGGATCAGCAGATGGTGTTAACGGTTACATCACTGGACTCCTACATGGCCAACAGCGGTACAAGTCCCAGACCTGGTGGCTTGAAACTCACTCCAGGCACGTGTGCATGCATGCCCAAAATCCCAAGAGAAGGGATTGCAGGGTGGCCATTCCCCCAGCGTGTGATTTCTCGTGTTCTCTCTCTCTCTCTCTCTCTCTCTCTCTCTCTCTCTCTCATCTCTCCAGCGAGTGCATGCACCCTATAGCAAAACATTTTTTTCTAAAAATAATTATTATTCCTTAAAAAAAACACACAAATGGCTATTGCCATGTCCTGGCCAGAAAGAGGGAAAGTGAGAAAGCATCCTCCAGGGGGATGGCCATGCTGCAATCCTCCTCCTCCATTCTCTTCTTGGGATTTTGGACATACACACACACACACACACACACACACACACATATGCATGTGCCTGATGTATTTCTCAAGTCACCAAGTCTGCAACTATCGCCGTGCAGTTAGCCATGTGGAATCCAGCTGCCTTAACCACCATGCCACCAACTGCCCTGTATCCCACAATTTTAAAAATTCATTCCTATGTGTACAAGCTTGTTAAATTTCCACACATTTTAGGAATATTTAAAGAAGATTAGAGTCCAGCAAAATTATATGCAGTCTTTACAAAACCCATGAAAAATAAAAATAAAGTAGGAGTTTATTTTGGTGCAAAAAAGCTTTGAAATTCATGTATGGCCTTTTCAGAATACATGCTTTCCATGAACTGTTTGAAGACCCTTCATGCAATACCAAGTAGGGATAAAGGAAACTATTTGTGTGAATGTTATCTTAATTGCAACTCCAAACCTCAGTCATCTTTGGTTCCCTAACGCTTGCTCTCAATCACAAAAATTATATCTCATCCTGTAATTGTTCAACTAACATCTGTGTAGTTCATTACAACATACGAATTAACTCATTTGTTCAGTTGTGGGGTTTGGGAAATCTTACCAGCATGATACTTATTTACTACCTTGCTAGATTTTTGTTTCCTTTACCTTAATATTAACAGAAGCCAGAACATGTGCCAATCTCTTTTCCATCCCTCTTCACTGTTCCTCCTTGCATTCATCCTACTGGGTTGTCAGATAAGCCATAACATATTTTTTTCTGTTTTTTTCTACGCAAAAATGCACCATGACTTTTCCAACAACCCAATATATATCTTCAACAATGTCGTGAAGCAAGTCCACTGCTAATGGAAATCACTTGCATAGCTTTCATCCCAAACTTAGGGTGCCTATTGATAAAGACATGAGCTACAAAAACTGAACTGCCTGAGTTCAACTTTTCAAACTCTGCCACTTTTGTGCTATGTGACTGCACAAATTTCTTAATCTCCCTGTACATCACTTTCCTCATCTGTTAAAACAGTTAATAATTGTTCCTTCTGATCGTTGGGAGAATTCAATGTATTACTACATGAGGGGACTTGAAAACATGTGTGGAAAATGGGATTAAAGTATGAGTTTATTTTGGTGCAAAAATTGTGAAATCTATGCATAGCTTCTTCATAACAGGAATTTTCCATGAACATGTTGAAGACCCATTTTATAAAGCACTTAATTTGGTGCTTGTCACATAGCAGATACAATATAATTATTTGCTATTATTATTATTGAGCTCATAGTATGTGCCAGGTACTTTGAATGTGCGACTTCTAATTTCTCTTGCAAGGCAAATAGTGTCATCTTCCTTGTACAGACAATGAACTGGACGTTAAGAACTTATATTATATAGCTATACGAGTAATAGTTTGTCTATTTAGGATCTCATCTTCAGTTTGTGCGTATAGAACCAGTCTTTCCAGCTGATTTCCTTCCATGTTCCACTTTTTTCTTTCTTTCTTTCTTTTTTTAAAGATGTTTTTGCCATAGTGTGTGTGCGCACTCACCGAAGAAAGAGACAGAGACAGTGAGAGGGAAAATGTGAAATCACCCCCCAGGAAGATGGCCATGCGGCAACCCCTTCTCCTCCTGGGATCTTGGGCACGTATGCACATGCGCCCAAGGTGATTTCCAAGCCACTGGGTCTGGAATTTGAACCGCAGTTGGCCATGTGGAAATCCAGCGACATAACCACTACACCATCTGCTGGTTCCCCCCATCTTCAACCTTTTGTGTATATCAATCAAGTAATTTGTTTTCTACTTCTTAAGTCCCCCTCACACACACTTTTCAGCATTGTTCTTGTTCTTCTCAAGCAATTCCTCACCTTAGAACACCTTGCCCTTTGCACTGCCTGCCACACTTTCCAAATTAAGCTAAAGCACCCGAAGTGTCACAATGACTCACCTGATACCCTTTACCAAACAGTATTGATGTCTTGCTTCTTCAACTTCTCACAGTTTTTAAAGATAACCTTGTGAAAAAGAATCTCCATGTTTTCCTCCTAGAATATTTTCCTCCAAGATTACCAAAATGATATAGATTTACATTTTGGTATTTTTTCCCTACTTCCCACCACAAAGAGGAGGAAAATAAGGCTACACAGAGCCTTTAGAAGTAAGGAAAAGTAGCCAAAAAATAAATAAATCGTGTGTGTGTGTGTGTGTGTGTGTGTGTGTATTATAGCATGCAAATCTAACAGTAATTTTAGGAATTTAAAGTTCTGAAAATAATTATTGAAGTCAATCCTCTGCCACATATTTAGACAAAATATTACCTGTTAGCTAGTTGATAAGATTTGGCAGCATTTTCCTATGCTTCCATCTCAAACATACAAATATACATGTCTCTATACACATGTGCGTACTTATCAGCACGAAAGAAATTCTACTCTTAAAAAAAACTGCAAGCAGGACCAGCAAATGGTGTAATGGTTATGTCACTGGACTCCCACATAGTCAATCGTGGTTCAAGTCCCGGCCTGGCAACTTAAAACTCACACTGGGGTGCACATATGTGTGTGCCCAAAATCCCAAGAGGAGAATGGAAGAAAAGGGACTGCAGCATGGCCATCCTCACTGGTTTTAATTTCTCACTATCTGTCTCTCTGTCTTTCTCTGTCTCTCTGGTGAACGCATGCATACTATAGTAAAAAATCTTGCTCTGAAAAAAAAGCACTGCAAGTTCTGATCCTAAAGTGGCAGCTAAAATGTATCCTTCTTAAAGTCTCTCTGGGGGAAAATTTCAATGTTCTGGTTGTAAGGCAAATATCTCCCTTTTAACCCTGCAGATGCACTGAGCCAATAATGTATATGCAGATACTTCCAAGTAGGATACTGAAATTTCTGTTCAATAACTTACACTACTTTAATTAGATGTAGAAGATGTATCACTACAGAAACTATTAGAATTCAAGAGGGTCGTTCCCGGATGAGGGATGACAGATCTGTGACTAGAACAAAGAATGGATCACAGATCCGTTAGCAGCAGTATCTGAAATCATGAAGTGAATATTGGTTTGTGTGAATGTTTAGTGATTTATTTTTCCCTACCACTCACCCTCTACTGGTGAACCCTGCAGAACTGTTGTTTGCCATTTTTTCTCCAGTGTCTGTTACTTCTTTGATTCAGTTTTATCTCTGCATCTATGCATGTATGTATGTTTGCATATGGGGACTTCAAAAATTTGTGAAAAATGGAATGAAAATACAAATTTATTTTCGGTCAATTTTGAAATCCATGCATAATTTTTTCTTGATATGTATTTATCGTGAACTTTCTGAAGACTGCTCATATATATGTGTGGTGTGTGTGTATATATATATATATATATATATATACACACATATATATATACATCGATGTATATTACATATCAAATTTTCAATCCTTTGATTTCTTTAAATTTTATTTTGAAGAAATTCATTATTTTATTTATTTATTTATTTATTTTTTTGGAGAGGTTTTCACTATAGGGCGAGTGCGCTCACCAGACAGACAGAGAGAGACATAGAGACAGAAAGTGAGAAATCACCCCTCACGGGGGATGGTCATGCCACAATCCCTTCTCCTCCATTCTCCTCTCGGGATCTTGAGCACACACGCACAGACGCCTGGCGTGAGTTTCAAGCCACCGGGTCCGGGACGCAAACTGCAGTCAACTACGTGGGAGTTCAGCGACATAGCCATTACGGTAACTGCTGGTTCCCAGAAATTCATTCTTTTAGACATTGTACCTATATGAATAGGTGTAAGTCTGACAAAAAATGGTTTGGGTAATGGAAGGATTGACTTAGTCTGTGACATGACCAGAGAGAGTCATGGCACCACTTCTTTAAGTGGTTTTACAGATACTCAGAGGTAGAGACCAATGTCTTGTGCATAGTATGGGTTATAACACCCATAGTAACTGAAAGAATGTTCATAAGCACTTGGAAGACACTGGAATATTTGTGTATAATAATTGAAGGCAGGCCTGAACACAGAACATAGGAAAAATTTGAGACACACAGTCACATGCTTACTAAATATACACACACACAATATATAAGTACATATAGGTACATATAGTGTATTCATATAAAATGTTCTCATGATCATATGGTATGGATAAGTATATACAAATATACTTCTAACCAATGAAATTAAGACTAAGTATACACAATGCACTCAAATTGGCTAAAAGCAAAAAATTCAGATGTGTACCAAGAAATCTGAAGTTTTTACTTGACTGAAGTGATTATTTTAATACATCATCGAATTGTTCTTATATCAGTACAAGTGCAGACTTCTTGAAAATGCATCAGTTTGAAATCAATTTAGCAATACATCAACCCCACAGAACAGTTGAAGAGAATTTAAAAATGAAAGCAAATGGTATGTCTCTTCCATATAAGACTTCAGAATTTAATTGAGGAGTGATGCATAGTTGTACAAACATACACAGAAAATAATTAAATGAAAGTTAAAGACAAAACAAGTTTTGTTATTTTTGGGTTTTTGCCATAGGATGTGAGTGCTCACCAGAGAGAGACAGAGAGAGGAAAAGTGAGCTACCACCCTCCAGTGGGGATGGCCACTCCACAATCCCTTCTCTTCCATTCTCCTCTTGTGACTTTGGGCATGCATGCACACATGCCTGCTGTGATTTTCAAGCTGCCGGGTCTCAGACTAAAACTGCAGTCCCCCATGTAGGAATCCAACACCTTAACCACCATCCCACCAGCTGACCCTCCCAAGCAAGTATATTATGGGATTTAAGAGGGAGAGGAATCGGCAAGTGTGGTGGTGAAGGTGTTGGACTCCCACGTGGTCAACAGTGGTTCAAGCTCAGGACCTGACAGCTTGCTCTCTCACTTTCCCTCTCTCTCTCTCTCTCTCTGGTGAGTGCACATGCCCTCTAACAAATTAAAATAATAATAGTAATAATAAATAAAATAAATAACTCTTTAAAAATAGAAGAGGGAAAAATCAGAAAGAGGATTTGAGAGATGTGTCACTGATAGGAGAAATCAAGGTGTCTGAAGGATGATTGGAACACACAAACATACAGAACGCAATACAGGCAATTAAAACAACATAGGCAAAGACCCATGCATATCTGACAGAATATACAGAGACCAACATGGCTTAGCATAAGAGAGTTGCAGAAGGCAAGTAGCAGGATAGGACTTTTGGCATCTTTGACTTGGAATGTCAACTGAAGTTTGTGTATTATTGACAAAATTTGTGTGTATATGTGTGTATGTGTTAGGGGAATTTTAGTGAAGGTCAAAGAGAAGAAATTAATTCTATCATTTAGCAGACTCATTTCATATGCAGCATGGCTATGACTGTAGATTGGGGACTTAAATTCTACATATAATAATAATAGTAGCAATCTAAGTGCTATGGTCTAGGTAATAATTTTTCTTTCAAAGTTTCATGTTTTGAAATTTGATTTTCAGCATAATGGCATTGAGAAGTGGTGAGAAGTTTGAAAGGTGAGATCTAGTGAGCAGGAGCAGTGTTCCAATCATGGAAGCACTGACCGCATAAATTAACCAATGCTTTCTTGTGAGAAAGAGTGAGTCCTAGCCTCATTAGCAGGGATTAGTTCCCATGAGAGCAGGTTGTTATAAAAGGAAGAGGGCTGCCCCTAGGTCTCTCTCTTTGTACACACCCACTATCTTCTCTGCTTCCGTCAGCCATGTTTAACATAGCACAAGAGGCCAGCCAAATGCCAGCTCCATTTCTTTGGACTTCTGAGCCACAAGAATCATCAAGCAAATAAATCTCAACTATTTAGAAATCAGTCAGTCTCAGATTTTTCTGTTAGCAATACAATAGCAGACTAAGACATTAAGAATAAAATTATTTTAGTAAGGAGATTGGATCCAGTAACTTACCCTTCCCCCCGTTAAGAGACCTTGATTACTGAACTCAGACTCATCTATGATTTTATTACCCTATAAATATATATAAAAATCAGAGCTGTCTCACAAGAATGCTCTGTAGTTAGTTAATAGTTCTCAAAGGGAAATTACATTCTCATCACATATGGTATTGTTTATTAGACTAAAATCCCTATACTTTATTATATTGCCCAATAATAATTTTTTCTTTATTTAAAGCTTATATAGGTTTATTGTAAAATAATTGCAAAATACACAAGAGCGCCAAGATAATTCTAAAGCTTAATATATATATGTAAAACCCTTTATAAAGACATCCACTTAGGTAATAAATAGTAATATATTACTGAATATTTTCACTTCATTTTGCATATGATAGACTATGCAAAATGAAAACAATAATGTGAGATTATTTTATTCAAGAATAGGGCCTGTATTGCTAGTTAAATTAATATTTAGTAAGCTAGATCTTATAAAACCAGTTTATTTCTGGTCTGAAATTCTAAGGTTAATGTTAACTTTCTGAAAAATAAATCACATACCAGTTTTTGTCCTGTCAGGCCTTCAAGGAGGTCTAGGAGGCGTCTCCCATCCTGCAGGTCACTGAAGAGGTTCTCTATGTGCTGCTTTCCAAACTGAAATACAAAATATATCCAATGAAACAAAACAGGTTTCCAAAGATCCATTTCCTTGATTATGTCTTTTAAAATTTTACACTGCATTTAAGAATATTTCATGTACTTAATAATTAATCTGCCAAAGATGATAAATTTTTAAAAAGTAATGCTCAAGTTAAAAAACAAAACTTTTTTTTAGAGAAATTTTTGCCACAGGACACATAAACTCTCCAGAGAGAGACAGAGAGATAGAAAGCAGGAAATCATCCCCTGCCCCCTCCATGGGGATGGCCATGCCACAATCCCTTCTCCAGTCTCCTCTCAGGATTTTGGGCATGCACACACACGTGCTCAACATGTGTTTTAAGCCACTGGGTCCAGCACTCGAACTGAGGTCATCTACATGGGAGTCCAGTGATGTAACCATTGTCATCTGCTCGTCCCAAAACATTAGATTTTTAGGTCAAATTTATTTGAATTGTTTTGAATAACATCAGTGTGAGATCTATGGAATAATTACTTCACCTATGTTAGCAAATACTGATTCTTTTTGAAAAATTATATATTTATTTATTTGTTATTATTTATTTTTGAATTTGATCAGAGAGACAGAGAGAGAAAGGAAAGAAGAGTGGGAAAGCAAACCACCAGGTCTGGGACTCGAACCATGGTAGGCCATGTGGGAGTCCAGCACTCTAAAATCACACCACCTGCCAGCCCCATGAATACTGATTTTTCGAAGGAGAGAAACCTATTTAAACAATTAGGTAGTTTGTGGTGGGGGGAGAAGTAAACACCTATAGAAACCTTTTTTTCTTTCATCCAAATTTCCCTAAGTGGATACATAACATTTAACTGTTTCATATACTTGGAGGTTTACATAACATAGAACATGTAATATCCTTGTCACACAGAATATACTTTCTCTGTATACACCATTTTTACACCACCCAGAATTACTCATTCTCATTGAATAACACAGATTTTAGGAAGATCTTATTTAAATAAAATTGAAATAAGTCTGTGAAATATTTTGATCAAATTTTCTCAGTCCTTTGCTTGGAAATTATACTAATGATAAATAATGCTCACTAATAATTTCTAATATTTTTCGAGTGACTACTCATGAGATATTCTTCACTGAGTAGATATTATTACCTTTGGGAAGTTAGCATTAAAATACTCATCTTGCAGATGAAACGCAGAGGTTGCATATATGGCCTTTTGTCACAAAACCAAAAGGTGGTAAAGCCAAGATTTTGACTCAGAACTAACTACTGGAGCCCTTGTTCTTTCTATCTTATCATGCTGAGTCCTTGGCTTTTCTGTTTCTATTTTATTTTATTATCTTCCAAACATTTTTTTTCCTTCCATCAAGTCCTCTCTCTCTCTCTCTCTCTCTCTCTCTCTCTCTCTCTGTTTGTTTGTTTGCTTTCTGGTTAAAAGCCTACAATTCCTTCATATGAAATCATTCCCAGATCTTTTATCTCCTAAATGATCTATTAACAGAAAACCCTAATTTATCAACTACAGATGTATACTGAGTATCAACAAACATGAGCTATGTGGGCCAGGCAGTGGTGCAACACTAAAACATGTAGCTCTACCACACTCACCCACATGGGAAAGTTTCAGATTCAAGTCCAGCGACCTCCCTAAGTACTCTGAGATCATGTGTGCCCATGACCCAGGGCTGGATGAGAGATGGGTATGAATCCTGGCATAGGATCCTCTGTTCAGGGTACTTGATATCTCTAGCTCATTTATGAAAGAAATAAATAAACTTAAAAAAAAAAACTGAGCTGGGTATTGAAGCATACACTAGTAAACCAGACAGATAAAGCCCTAGTGCTTATGGAACTTAGTGTCAGCAAAGAAAACAATATTTGTAAAAGCTAATCTTTTAAAGAAGCAAGAAAAGGCAGTAAGGAACTAAAGAGCACATAACTGGGAGAATTCCTATAGTCTGTGGATGAGGAAATATTTTCCCAAAAATGTCACATAATGGGTTGAAATTCAGCCTTTGGGTGACTGGCTTCTTCTCACACACTCTTTGGATTACACACAAACTTCAAATCTCACTCAGGTCAAGAAAACCAAGAAAAGCCATGGTTTCAAGGTGAAAGACATCCCTGTGACTTCCAAGGCTGAAGATAGGATTCAGACTCTCCCTTCATCTGGTAGCTAGGAAACCATGTCGATGACAGGTCCTGTCAATGCCTGGGTGCTTCAGATAAAGAGGACACTGAATCTTGTAGGCAGTCCACTGGTCCTTGCCTGCCCAGCTTTGGGAACTCAGCCACATAAATACTTTGACCAAGATAACCACAACTTATTTATTTGAAATTCTACCCAAAATTTCAAAATATTCTAATATTCCACTGGGAAAACAAAAACAAACACAAAATACTAACATACTGGATTTTTGAAAAGCATCTTTACTACTTATAATGTACAAGTGCATCTCAAAATGACATTGCCATTTTTATGAAATTTTAAAGAATACTTTCTGCCTATAACTAAAGAACATGAATGTATACTTTCTGATAATACTGTCAAGAATTGTAGATCTAACCTGGAAATAACTTGGCATTTTGAGGTAATAGTAAAGTTTTATTTCAAATTGAGTAAAGGTATATATAGGGCCTTGAAAATGCTGCTGATTTATTATTTTTTCAGGAACAAAATTTTACAGATTCAGCTGAAATACCATGGCTTCTAATCTTATAAAAAAAAAATCTTTCACACAGCTGTGTGTCAATTTTTGAAGAAAATAAAACATAGTTAGCTGACAGAGATATTTGTTGTTATGAAAACAATATCTATCTCTGTAGATAGATAAGTCTATCAAATAGGAGGAATATGGTAGCAAAACATTGTTCATTCAAAAAGAGGAATGGGGACTGGAAAAGGTGAAATAAGTCTTGGGATACAGAGTAAAGCATGAAACTAAAAAAACATAGAAATCACATAGCACCTAAGACATCAGAACTCTGCTTAGTTTTGAGGTCAGAGCCCAGACAAGGCAGATAAGATCTTGTTTGGGTCCAAACTTAAACTCATTGATCAGAGTCTTTTGTAATTCTTCCATAACTTTTTAAATAGTTATAAATGATTTTTTAAAAATGTGATTTCTAGGCTGGCTCTGTGGCCTGGTGGTCAAGGTAGCTGGATCTCACATGGCTAACTCCACAGTTCAAGTCCTGGATCCAATGTCTTGAAAAACACACTGGGTGCATGTGCATGCATGCCCAAAATCCCAAAAGGAGGGAGAAATGGTGGACAAGGAATTGTAACATGACCATTCCCTATGGAAAGTATTTTCTTGCTCTCCCTTTCTCTGTTTCTCTGTCTGTCTGTCCCTCTCTCTCTTATTCTTTGTTAAGCACATTTGCTCTATGGCAAAACTTTTCTTAAAAATTGTGATTTCTAGGGACCAGCAGTTAGCGTAATGGCTATGTCGCTGGACTCCCACATAGTCGACTGTGGTTCGTGTCCCAGACCTGTGGCTTAAACTCATGCTGGGCGTATGTGCGTGCATGCCCAAGATCCCGAGAGGAGAATGGAGGAGAAGGGATTGCGGCGTGGCCATCCCCCCGGGGGGGTAATTTCTCGCTTTCTGTCTCTCTGTCTCTCTCTGTCTGTCTGGCGAGCACACACGCCCTATAGAAAAACCCCCCCAAAAAAAAAAAAAAAGAAAAAGAAAAAAATTGTGATTTCTATTTACATATAATCATTGTACCCTTTTGTGGGAGACAGTATGGTTCTTCAAAGCATGTATACCATATGTGATAACTGAATCAATTATATAGATATATTCATCTCGTTTAACATAAAACATTATATTATGTTGTAAATACTTGATAATAGTTATACTAGTTTTTTGTTTTGAGGGGAGTATATACTGAATTGCCAATGACATTGTTTACTCTGCTATGCTATAACATTCCATAGCCTATTTTACTTTTTCATGTGCATTCTTCTGTCTGTTAATCATTTTTCTCCAAAATCTACCCCCAACTCCATGCCTGTGAAGTCTCTGGTATCTACTATTACTCTCTTTAAAAGTAGAGTGAACCAAATGGAGAGAGAGTGAATGATTTGTAGACAAGTCAGAGGCTTCCAGATGTACCTACTTGGGACACTTAAAAAGAAGCAGTGAGGTGATAGAGAATAAAATTCCCAGTATCATATACAATTTTAGAAACTCATACAATCACTATTTTGTTCCTTGATTCCTTTCCTCCCACTCTCCCCTTTCTCCCATC
>NW_006160118.1:289537-294634 GCF_000334495.1 Tupaia belangeri chinensis
CTTAAGTTGAAACAGACAATGTCGCTCTTTCGTAGCCTGGCTTGCTTCACTTAGCAGTAAATTTTCCATATTCATCCACTTTCCATCAAATGCCAGGCTCTCGTTGTTTTATATGGCTGATTAGTATTTTATAGAATTTATGTGCTACACTTTTTCGATCCATTCATCTGTCTCTGGCATTTATGGGACACAGGAATGGACGATTATCTGTTGATGATAATGTGTATGGTATCTTCAACTGGACTGGTGTGAAGTGCATTTATGTTGGGTGAATCCAGTGATTGAATTTATAAAATAAATTAAAATAATAAAAAATAGAGACAGCCTTGGGGGGGGGGGAAGAAAAGCAGGCTCACATCTGTGAAAAAAAATGGATTACATAAATTTACTATTAAATTATGTTAAAAGGAAAGGTAACACACTAAATTCATTATTTCTAATCGATTTAGTGCACTGTATTATTATCTATGTTCTTAAGGTCGCTTATATTTATAGTATCTGTATAGTTGAGATATTATAGAATGGTATTCCAAACTCTGTGTTCATAGATGTTAGTAGCTTGAATTATGTCATAGTAGGTATATTTATGGCACAGAAATTGGCAAGTGCAAAGGATCAAGGCTTGATTTATCAGATTTTGTTTGATTTTCTTTGATTATCTAGACTTAAAAAAATATATAAAAGAAAGGTTAACCATTTAAAAAAAGAAACAGAAAAAGAAACTCATATAATCAATGCCATATTAAAGTATCATGATTGAAATCCAATTCGTATTTATTATATTCACCATATTAAGAGAATACTTCTCAGAATGTTCCATCAGAACATCGTTCCAGCAAGTGAAACTGAAAGAATTTACCCTGGAGTCTGGCTGTAAAACTTTTGTAGTGGGGGCCAGCAGGTGGCATAGTGCTTAAGGTGCTGGACTCCCACATAGCTGACCACAGTTTGAGTCCCAGAACTGCAGGTTGAATCTTATATGGGCATGTAGACTTGTGTGCCCAAAATCCCAGGAGGAGAATGGAGGAGAAGGGATTGCAGTGTGGCCCTCTCCTCTGGGAGGTGAATTCTTGCTTTCTGTCTATCTGGCAAGTGCATGTGCCCTGTAGCAAAAAAGCTGTCTTAAAAAACTAAAAGAAAAATCACGCTGGGCATGTGTACGTGCATGCATGTCCAAAGTTCAAGAAGAGAATAGGGGAGAAGGGATTATGTAGTGGCCATCACCCCTGTGGGGTGATTTCTCACTCCCTCTCTCACTGTCTCTCTCTCTCCTGCAAGTACATGCAGCCTGTGGTAAAAACCTTTAAAAAAAAATAACAGGTGATTGAACTACTAGAAAGTGCAGAGTTCACCTACGGTGCTCTATGTTCTCCTACTTGAGGATCCCTGTAGCAGTGGAAGTTACAGGGGAAAATGTCATTCCATACCCAATTACCAGCACCGGTAAATGAGGATGATGCAGGGGAAGCACTTAAAGGCCTCAAGTTTTTTCCCTCTCTCTCTCTCTCTCTCTTTTTTTTTTTTTTTCTTGATCTTTTGGCTAATTTAAATAAAATATTCTCTTATTTTCCTACTTTTTCATCTTCAACATCTACTACGTCTTTTTGTTGCTGATGACATTTTACACCATTGAAACAGTGTTATTTCCTTATACTTCCATCTTGAATGGCTTTCTTTTGAAGCACATGAAAATTATTTTGTAAACTTTACAAAACATTTAAATCCTCTTTGGGCCATGTCACCCTGCGGCTCTCTGTCTTCCGTTTCTTTTGGGACTCATCTTGTCTTTATCAAGTGAACTTGGTTAACTGTTGAAATTGCTCAGTAGTTTCATGCATTGCCTTATATGTTGTCTGCTTCCTTACTAACACAAACAAGTTGAAAACACCATAAAGTTAGACAGTAATCCTTCCATATCCTTGTTGGTATGCAATAAAGAAATATGGAAGTACAATGTTCAAAAAGAGACTCGGGCTCCAATAGCTTTGATTGGTGAGAAGCATAAATAAAGCAGAAAAAAAAATAAAGCTAAAAAAACTAAGGGACATAAATCTATTTGTGGAAATGTTTAAATGGCTTCTGATTCTTTAGAGTTGTGTCAGTCTTTTAACCTGAAAACACAGAGAGATCAATACGGCGTTCCAGTAGGAGGTAAAGAGCACAGGGATAATTTAGCATGACCTTCTGGTTCCAGAAAGGTCAAGACATGAACATAGTCTGCTGCTCGGAAAGTCAAGATACTTCCCTGTGATTACAAGTCTCTAGACAATAGAAACACCGAAAGGATCGGAAACAACAAAAAGGAATGCCAGCTAGAGATTCAAAATTTCCAGTAGAATGCTGCTAAGAAGCTCCCCCCAAAATAGTGCAACATGTTACAGGATGAAGAAGCATTTTTCATAGATATTTGTTTCCTTAAGTGCGGGTTGTAAAAAGTATTTTATAAGGAAACAGTATTTTATTGCATATAATATAAATATAGCAAAGTAAATATCTTAAGTGTATAGTTCGATGAATCTTCACAAACTGAGCACATTCATGTTACCAGCACCCAAATGGAGATATAAAATATGATCACCACCCTAGAAGCTTCCTCATACCCTCAAGAATGACCACAGTACAGACTTTTAGCACCTTTGGCTAGTTTGCCTTGGAAGAAGTTATATGAAGAAAAAGAATGCTGTTTATCATTTCTTTATAGCATACTAATGACTGAAAGACATCAGGTTTACGGAGAAGGAAATTGTAAAGGTAAAAAAAAAGTCATGTTGTTGAAATATGTTCTATAAAGCACAAGAAAGTGGTTTAACACTATGAATAAGAACCACTCAGAATTGCCTTGGCTCAAATCCCAGCTCTGCCAAATTCTAGTGATGTGATCTTGGGCAAGTAATCTAAGCTCCCTGTACCTTGCCATTTCCAACTATAAAATGGGTGTGAATGTATTATTACCTGTGTTGTGTTGCAGTGATGCTGCAAAGATTTAAACGAACTTAGAATACTGCTTTGTTTGTAAGATATACTCTAGCAGTGGTAACTATTATGCATTTATTCCAAGTTTTATTAACTTAATAATCCACCTTTTCCACAATTCTTATAATTCTGGCTTCTGAGTAACAAAAAGGACAAATTTCAAAGTATGAAGATTAAATGGGTTAGTAAATGTCAGATGTTTAGCATGGTACCTGGCACAGAAATGCTAAATAAAATTTATATCCCTTCCTATTAAAGTCATCACCTGGAGGTATAATGTATGGCTCTCCTTTGAGGATCCCTGGGCCCTAGCAGGACTTGGGTAATTTGAGAGAGAGTTTAATAAGGAACTATTTACAAAGTTGAGAGCAGGGCATGATGATGGCACCGGAGCTAGTAATAGAAAAATGCTATTTTTACTCATAGACTCATAGGCATGAAGAGAAAAAGAGCAGTTACAGGTTCCTGTACAAAGAGACAAACAAGAGGGCCACTTGATAGGAGCATTGATATTGGGTGATGAATAGAGCCAGCCTGCAGTGAGTAAGTGGCCCAATCTTTCTTTCCTCTCTCCCTCTGATCTCTGTTCCAAGTTCCCATTGGCCAAGTCCAACTGGAAGCCAGAGGACAAAGGAGTCTTCTGACATAGTCCACAAAGGGTAGCCTCTCAGGAAAGAGAAAGGTAGAGACCGGGCCAAGAGGGACAAAACAAAGATATTCAACACTCAAGACATGGGAATAAGTTCCTTTTAAACCAAGAGATCAATTTCAGGGATGCTCATGTTAGGAAATAAATGAAGACCTGTGTTCCTCCCCAGGTCTCCTATAGGATGGCTATCTCTGGTAATGTCATGGCAAAGAGCCAAATGTGTCACTGGGACACCTCTTCTTTAACAACGGGCTCAAAGTACTAGAATGTTTTGTGGGCTTAAATAGATGAAAATTAACATATATTTATTCATTATCCCTTAGCATCACATACTTTTAGATATTTCTATATACTAGGAGCAGCATTAAAATCTGTCTACAAAGATAATCAAGAAAAAACCAAGTTATTCCTCAGAGCTAAGAAGTACTCAAGAACTAAGATAATATAGTAGTTTCACAGTCTCTCCAGATATAAAATGTTATTTGGCAGTAACTCTTTATAAAACATAATCACTAGGACCCAATGTGTATGTTTTACTATTAAGTACACGAGAAGTGATTCAACCAGATTGCACATTAGAACTTTCAACAGGAACTACATAATAGTTAATGGAAATCGAGTCATTATCTGCAAATGGTCTGTTATAAACCCAAAAGTAAAGTATACTTAACCAAAAGTCACTGTGGTCTGTTGTCTATTCAGGTCTATCTTTAACATGTTTTGCAATAAAACTGAATTTTTAACCTAGGCCTGTGTTTTTGTTTCGTTTTGTTTATCTATAAATCAGGTCGGTCAATACTAATTGATTTTACTAGGTATTCTGAATTATGAACTCGTAATAATGGGCTAGTTCGTGGCATAGTAGTTATGGTAAATGGATCCCACATGGCTGACTGCACAGTCCTAGCCCTAGATCCAGTGGCTTGAGAAATACACCAGGCCTATATGTATGCATTCCCAAAATCCCAGAAGGAGGGAGAAATGGAAGAGAAGGGATTGTGACATGATGATCCCCCATAAGGGGGGTGCTTTCTCTCTCTGTCTCTCTCCAAGAAGCACATGTGCCCTCTAGCAAACTTTTTTTAAAACTAGTAAAATTATGGTAAATAATACTCTCTCTTATATATTTTGATATAACCTTAACATAATTCACAACTATCTTAAAATACGGGGAAGGCTTACAGACCATAATTGTAGCTACTAATTACCTTATACCAGCTATTTTTTTTTCTTTTTTTTACGTTTAATTACTACTCATCTTTAAATATTACCTATAAGTTGAAAATTCTGAAAGCTAAATTCAATTTTGCTATTGAATCCCATAGGTATGTGATTTACATTTGAGATAGCCAGTGACGGAACTGGAGGCTAGTTATAACCTCCTCCATACATCTTTTGTGACAGAAACAGCACAGTATGAGGTTGGCAAGACCAAGTGCTTTGTTTCAAAGCCTGTAAATAACACTTGAGTCTTC
>NW_006160118.1:294660-308883 GCF_000334495.1 Tupaia belangeri chinensis
CAACATTCTTATTGTCATTTACACTATAGTACAATTGTTTGTGAACAATGTATGTGACAAAACAACCTCTTCCTAATCCCTCCCTTTCCTTACCCACTAGGAAGCTGGCCTTGTTTTATTTATTCTCTCTTTCATACCTAAAATGAAGGTCTGCCTACAGGTGGTGATAAATCAAAGGGACAGGAGAAATGGAGAAAGAGCAAAAGTCACAGATGATAGAATATTTCAAGAAGAACTTCTGTCCATGTTTTACTCCTATTTTCTGCTAAATAGGTCAAATCATATGAAATTCCTAGTTCTGTAGTCAAATACATTTGGATTTTGGTAATTTCATCTGAATTAACCTTGTCTTGTTCAGAAAGACAGAAGTAATAAATACCGAGTGCTTACTTTATGTCAACCACAATTCTCTGTTCTTCTCATGGGCTATTTTAATTAATTTTAAAAGAATTTAAATCATTCCCATTTTAATTTTTTGCTGCAAAACTTTAAAATATTTTCAAAAATTTTATTGTTTTAATTTTTACATTTATCCACCGTATATCATTACAGCATACAAAATGAATTTTCCCAGCATGAATACTCTATCAGTCCAGTCAAAGATATTACCACACCCATCATCATCAACAGATAATTTTCCATTTTTGTGTTTACTCTCATTTTAAAGATGACAAAACTGAGGCACAGAGAATATAAGTAACTTGACTAAGGTTACATAACGACTAAGTACTAGATACGAATTCAAATATAGGTAGTCAGTCTCCAGATTTCTTAACAATTCTCTACTTCATAACTGCTGTTTAAGTTGGCCTTCTTTGAGTATAAAGCCATTCAGGCCAGGATTAAAGAAGCATAGTTTGTACGTTTTTATGATCTCTTTCATTAAAGTAAGGGCAATTTACTTTCATTTACCAGAGAGTACATGCAGTCTCTAAACAGAGACAAACAAATAGAAAGGCAGAAAATGTTGCCCAATGGGGCATGGGCATACTGCAGTTTCCTCTTCCCCATCTCTCTCTTCTATGGGATTTTGAACATACACATACACGTGTCTACAGTGTTTTTCAAGCTGCTGGGGCCAGGATTCTAGCCACATGGTCAGCCATGTAGATTACAGTTCCCTTTACCACTATGCCATGGGATTGGCTTCGAATAATTTCATTCATTCTTTTTCCTTTTTTCTGACATTTCTGGAGGTCAAATATAGCTATATAGACTATGAATAAAATAATTTTCATCTATCTTTAGGTTTAATTTTTAACAGAACAATAACAGGGTTAATACATAGCCATTATGCCATCTGCTGGTCCCCACGGTTTTGTTTTTTGTTTTTTGTTTTTTTTGTGGGGGGGGGAGAGGTTTTTGCTATAGGGTGCGTGCACTCGCCAGACAGACAGACAGAGACAGAGAAACAGAAAGCGAGAAATCACCCCCCAGGGGGGATGGTCACGCCGCAATCCCTTCTCCTCCATTCTCCTCTCGGGATCTTGGGCACGCACGCACACGCGCCCGGCGTGAGTTTAAGCCACCGGGTCCGGGACTCAAACCGCAGTCAACTACATGGGAGTCCAGCGACATAGCCATTATGCTAACTGCTGGTCCCAGTAAATGCTGCTTTACATTGCTTCCAAATGTATAATTTACCCTGAGCTATTTGGAAAATGTGATAATTTACATTCATTAAGGTACGAAAACCCTCCCCTCCTACAATGAACCTAGATTGTACAAATCAAAATATAAGAAATATAATATTGAGGCTCAATTAGGATTAAATGAAATAGTAATAAATAGAAGAAGTTTTACACTGTAGTTAGTGCAGCCATTTCTTGAGAGACCTGCTCAGATATGCCAGCCCCTTACTTGATTGTCTTCCATGTGAGATTCAGTGCGGTTACATGTTAAAGAATATAGCATCTGAGATCAACTAGGCCTTTATTTAGATTACAGTTCTAGTTTTTGCCAGCTGTGTGAATATTAATAAATCACTTAGCACTTTGCTTATTTTCCTTGTGCATCAAGGAAGGGAGATAGTTAATTGCTCAACTGAATTTAACTGATATTATTTACATGCTTCATATTATCCCTGGCACTGGGAAAAATGAAAAGATGCAAAAGGTATTGCCAAAATTCTCACCACAGCCTAGGAGGGAAGTATGTGTTTAAGCAAATATAATTGCAGCACTGTATTATACTCTGTCAACAGTGGTGTTGTAAGCATGGTGCCAGCACAAATAAAAGAGATATCATCTTCAACAGAGAGAACAACAGAAGCAGAAATTCTCAAACTGGAAAACGAAATGGAGTTTCCTCAAAAATCTAAACACAGAAGTACCATATGACCTAGCAATCCCACTACTGAATATATATTGAAAGCACAGAAAGTCACTCAGTTGGAGAGGCATTTGCACACTCAGGTTTACTGCAATATACTTGCTCAACAATTGATGAATAGACTGGGAAACTTTGGAATATATACATATATACACATATACACACACACACATATAGATAGATATAGAGAGATACACATTATATATATATATATACACACACAAACACACAGACACACACACACATGTAAACCTATACAGTTGAAAACTAGCCATAAAGAACAATAAACTCCTGTCATTTGACACAAAGTGGACAAATCTAGAAGATACAATGCGAAGAGAAATAAGACTATGAAAGACAAAGACTACATGTCCCTGCTTAACATGCACCAAACATCCACACTCTATGGTGAAAACTAAAAGACTCAAAACACAGAAATAGAAACAGTGATAGATACCAGAAGCACCTTGGAGAGAATAGAAGGGGTTGCTTCATGGGAATTTATTATTAATATTATTAGAGTTGACTGTAGGGCATGTGTGCTCTTCAGACAGAGATACACAAAGACAGAGCAAAAGTGAGAAATCACACCCCAGAGATGACCATGCCACAACCCTTTCTCCTCTATTCTTCTCTAAGGATTTTGGACACACATGAGTATTTTCCCGGTGTGATTTTTAAGCTGACAGGTTTGGGAATGAAAGCTTGCAGCCAGGCATGTGAGTCCAGCCACTCCACTTGCTGGCCCCATGGGAAAAATTTTGTTTTTTACAAGAACGCATGTAAATAAGCAGAAGAGACTGTAGGACAGTGTATCACAGTAGAGTAAAAACTACGGACAATACATATATGTTAAAAGCTGGTAAAACTTTTTTTTTTTACCACAGTTGACTACGTGGGAGTCCAGCGACATAGCCATTACGCTAACTGCTGGTCCAAAAACTGGTAAAACTATTAACAAATGTGCCCAACATAATGTAATGTTGAATGCTGAACAAGATAGGTGCATATTCTTAATTTGACTACTATACGCTGTACAATGTCTTCAAAAAATCATATTGTCTGTCACCTACAAAGATGTACATCAATGATATATAAACCAGAAATCATATATATTTTGTTTTAGAGAAATTTTTGCTATAGGGCATGTGTGTTTGCCAGAGAGACAAAGACAGAAAGTGAAAAATCACTCCCTCCCCCAGGGAGATAGCCATGCTGCAATCTCTTCTCCTCCATTCTCCTCTTGGAATTTTAGGCATGCACGCACATGCATTCAGTGTGAGTTTTAAGCTTCCAGGATCAGGATTCGAACCGTGGTTGAGTACGTGGGAGTCTAGTGACATAACCATTATTCCATCACAGTTTATTTTTTTGGAAAGGTTTCTGCCATAAGGCACGGGGGCTCACCAGAAAGACAGAGAGAGACACAGACAGAAAATGAGAAATCATCCCGCAGGGGGGATGCTCACACCGCAATCCCTTCTCCATTCTCTTCTCGGGATCTTGGGCAGGCACATATGCACACGCACCCAGCGTGAGTTTAAAGCCACTGGGTCCGGGAATTGAACCGTGGTCATCTATGTGGGAGTCCAGCTACATAGCCATTATGCCATCTGCTGGTCCCCACAGTTTTGTTTTTTGTTTTTTGCTTTTTTGGTTTTTTTTAAAGAAATACTTAAACTGAATTTACAAGGTTGAGTAAGAAATAAACAGGTAGAAATGAAAAGGGAAAAAAAGAGAATGTCAAGCAGAGGGAATTTCAGTTGCTAAGGATCAAATCAATTCAATTGTATGAGCTATTTAAGGAACTGTGATAAGTCAGTTCTTGGAGGATACTGTACATGGAAGGAGAGGAGATGATGAGACTGAAGAGGAGCAAGACACCAAATTAAAAAGGAGTCGATTCACCAACAAAGGAGCTTGGGCAAATGTCTAGTTGTTTTGATGGATGCTTTCGAACATGGTATATAATTTCAAGAAGCTTTGTCCATATCTTTCACGTTAATATTTAGTTTAAGGAACCAGCAGTTAGCATAATGGCTATATCACTGGACTCCCATGTAGTTGACTGTGGTTCGAGTCCTGGTCCTGGCGGCTTCAAACTCAACACTCATGCCAGGCGCGTGTGCGTGCGTGCCCAAGATCCCAAGAGGAGAATGGAGGAGAAGGGATTGCAGCGTGGCCATCCCCCCTTTGGGGGTGATTTCTCTCCTTCTGTCTCTCTGTCTCTCTCTCTTTCTGGTCAGGGCACACGCCCTACAGTGAAAATCTCTCTGAAAAAAAAATATTTACTATGACATTTTAACATATTTAACATGATTGCTTAAGAAAGACAAATATTGGTGTCATTTAGAAGCTATTCTTATGTGGAAATTTATTTGATTTTATTTATTTTATTTTTTTAAGGGATTTTTGCTATAGGGCACATGCACTTATCAGAGACAGAGATACAGAAAATGAGAAATCACCCTCCAGGGTTGAGATGGCCACACTGCAATCCCTTCTCCTTCATTCTCCTCTCAGTATTCTGGGCATGCATGCACACACACTCCGAGTGAGCTTCAACTCACTTGGTCTGGAACTCAAACCACGGTTGGCCACATGGGAATCTAGCACCTTAACCATTACACCATCTGCTGGCCCCATTATGTGGAGATATTATGTGGCAAGGAAACCACACTGTCCAGGAGTAACTGCTCTAAATGCTAGGTTAACTGCAAAATTGGGGCAAAAATTCCATTCTTTTCTAGATTCAGGCTTGTTTACAATGTTTATTTTTCAGCTTCATAGAAAACCAAAGAAATATAATAGCATCAACCTTAAAGACTAGCTTTAGTAAAAGATGGTTTTTCATTCTTCTATATTTACATTGTAAATATGACAAGATTGTATTTCTTACCCAATGTATTAATTTTAAGTTCACTTGGAGATGCTAAACAACAAATGATGGACACTTTTTTTCTCTCATTTGCTAGGTTTTTATTCTACTGTCACTTTAGATAAAAATTCTTGTTTATCTTATTTTCTCCATTATAAACCATAATGTCCAGGAGTTTATTATTCAGACATTTCTAAAACAAAAATAGTGAATAAAAAAGTATTCTCTGTGAACTGAAACTGTCACCTTCAGTTATTGTTTCCAGAAAAATGCATTTTTAAATAAATTAAACTAAATAACAGACAAAGGGAAGTAGTTAGATTGGACATTTTTTCTTACAAAGCTCAAGAGAAAAAGCATTTGAATTGTCTTGTAAAATAATTAGAAAATCTTAATAGGCACCTGCTATTTCAAAAATATAAAAATTACTCTCATAACTCTTTGAATAGAAGTTTTTATTAGGACTTTCCTGTTATTACATGACTTAATGCTAAAAGGTATCTAATCTACAAATTCATCTCTAGCAACATCAAACATTTACTAATAGTAAAGTAGTAAATTCTCAAAATTATTGAGCAAAATGAAAACTGAAATCACCATAGATTAAAAATATAATTTCTAGATTTAAAATAAGAAACTTAGATTGGCCCCATGGCTTGGTGTTTAGGGAAGCTGAATCCCACATGGCTCATGATGGATCCTAGCCCTGGTGGCTTGAATAACATGCTGTATGTATGTATGTGCATGACTAAAATCCCAAAGGACAAATGGAAAAGAGATTGCAGTGTGACCATCCCCATGGAGGAACGGAGGGGGATGCATTCTCACTTTGCCTCTGTCTCTCTCTAGTAGACATATGTGCTCTCTAAAAACAAAAACAAAAACAAAAACACAGTTTCTTCTGAATTTTAAAACCAGTAAGTCTGTACTTTGTGGAATACAAATGATATGCTTATAAATAATAAAAAGAAAAAAATCACAGTGTCACCACTCTGCCAGTTTCAACATCTTGGTGTATTTTAATGCAGCTTTTCTTCTATTCCTATATAAGGATTTTTTTTTGAGAGATGTTTTTGCTACAGGGCATGTGTGCTCACTCAGAGAGACAGAGACAGAGAGAGATAGAAAGCAAGAAATCACTCCCCAGAAGGGATGGCCATACCACAATCCCTTCTCTTCCATTCTCGTCTCAGGATCTTGGGCACACATGCACACATGCTTGGCCTGAGTTTTAAGTCACCGGGTGTGGGACTCAACAGTGGTCAACTATGTGGGAGTCCAGCTACGTAAACATTAAGCCATCTGCTGGTTCTGCACATTTTTGTTCAAACTTCGATTATCTGTATTGCTGTTATTTCTCCTTCTTCTCCTCTGATTCTTCCCATCCTACTCCTTGACTCTTGTCTTTCTCAGAGATATTAGAACTCTTGGGACCAGCAGTTAGCGTACTCCCATGTAGTCCACCACGGTTCGTATCCCGGACTTGGTGGCTTAAAACTCACGTCGGGCGCATGTACGTGCATGCCCAAGATCCCGAGAGGAGAATGGAGGAGAAGGGATTGCGGTGTGGCCATCCCCCCTGGGGGGTGATTTCTCGCTTTCTATCTCTCTGTCTCTCTGTCTGTCTGGTGAGTGCACATGCCCTATAGCAATAATCTCTCCAAAAAAAATAAAAGAAATTTTAAAAAAAGACATTAGAACTCTTAAAAAGCAAATGGAAAATGCATATTATGAAAAATACTACAGATGTTTTTGCACTAAAATAAACTCTTAATTCCATGTTTTCAACAAACTTCATGAAATCCACTTCTGTAAGTGTCATTTTTGAGTGTTTATTAATTAACACATAATATTCTGAGTATTTTGTGAACATTATCAAACTTATTGGAAGAATTGGTGTAGAGGATATCTGTTCTTACTTTTTAGATGAGAACATTGATTTGGAAATCTTTTTTTTTTTTTTTGAGAGATATATTTTTGCTATAAGGAGCGAGCACTTGCCAAAGAGAAACAGAGAGATGGAGAGACAGAAAGCAAGAAATCACCCCACAGGAGGGATGGCCATGCCACAATCCATTATTCTCCATTCTCTTGTCAGGATTTTGAACACACACACATGCAACTGGTGTGAGCTTTAAGCCACTGGATAGAAAACTTGAACCACAGTCAATGACAAGGGAGTCCAGCAACATAATCATTACACCGTCTGTTGGTCCTGATTTAAAAGTCCTAAGTACATCACTAAGGTATTTAATCTCAGATTTAAATCTATTGAGTCGTCAAAAAAGTCATGATGTATTTTTTCTTATGGTTTTCTACACAAAAATGTGTCATGTCTTATCTGACTATTCAATATTTTCTCCTATTCTATAGGTATAGTCTTCATATTGAACCTCACATGATAAACGTTTCCCTCCATAATTAAAAAACATCATTCCTTTAATGCCATGGGGTTCGTGCATGTTCAAGAATAAAAGAGAGCACCAAAGTATTCTGCAACAAGGCCTGGTCATGCCATCCTCTTTCCTCCAATTCTCCACTCTGTCAGGATCTTGGATATATGGGTACAAGCACAGTGTGTTGCCACTAGGACCAGGATTTGAATCCCAGTCAGCTACGTGGGATCAAGGTTCCTCTGCAAAGTGTTTACCCTCTGTGCTTTGCGGCTGGCCCAATTATACAAAATCTTTAAATGTTTATTTTGGGAGCTAGTGGATAGCATGGTAGTTAAGACACTGGACTCCCATGTGGTCAACCACAGTTCAATTCCCAGACCTAGAAGCTTGAAAATTACATCAGACACATGTGTTAACATGCCCCAAATCACAAGAGGAGAATTGTGGATAAGGGACTGTGGTGTGGGTATCCCTGCTGGGGAGCTATTTCTCATTTTCCCTCTCTCTGTTTCTCTCTGGTAAGCATACGTGCCCAGTGGCAAAAAACTCATAAAAATATATTTTTTGAAAATAAAAATGCAACTGAAGCCTGCATACTTATTTTACAAAAAAAAATAGACTCTCATCTGTTGGCATCCTCCCAACTATGGTCCTGTTAAAGGCTTACAGCCATGTTGACATTAGCTTGTTCCATTATGACTAGAAGCTAATATGTGCCAGATGGTTCTCCAAATCCAACCACTTCAGGTGTTTACAAATCTTAGTCAATCCTATGGGTATTTAGCATCAAGTAGCAGTAGGTATTATCTTGGCTTTTTCATTTGATGGAAATATATTCAACATGGTATGATTGCTTGAGAACAAGGATTTAGAAGCTAATTTATCAAAAGCCTATTCTTTGATATTTATGTTTATCAATCTCTGGTAATTCTGTCCATTTTTTATTTCATCTTTAACATAATTGTGTAGGTGATCTCATGAGGAAGTAACCAGGAATTGATTCATTAAGCTTGTGTGAAAAAAATAATAAGGAATACTAAATATTATTATCTACTTTAGTTCACAAAGCAGACATCATCCTGTTATAATAACACTTCAATTACTACCAAGAACCTTCTCATAACCCAATCTTAACAACCCCTTAGAGACACTTTAAAATATACATGATCATTAAAATGGACTTTGCTTTTCATAATGTATTCTTTAGTGACTAAAACCAATTTGACCACAAATTATTCTTTATAAAACAACTGGGTGTATTATGGGGAAAATAGCTATGTTAAAGTGCTGCAATCTTCTTGTGGTTTTATGCACAATCCAACATGAACTGGTTAAAGAAGAATAACAGCTCTAAAATTTCAAAAATAAGTACCCATCCAATTAATATGTAACATGCAAGACATTTCAATAATAATGAAAATGAAAAATAAAGCAAAGCGATGCATAAACATAGCATTCATACTTTTATAAAACATTAATGAAACTAATAAATGGTACAGCTTGCCAACGCTACCATGTATAGCTGGAGTGAAACCAACTGAACAGAATTGTCACTTGGAGCCAGAATCTGGTTAGTAAAGAACTCTGGCCTCAATATTGTTTCTGTTTGTAAGTTTGCTTACTCATTTGTTTGATGCTTCACAGAGTCTTCACATCATATCCTAATAATACTAAAATATCCTTCCTTTGTTTCCTTGTTGTAAGCATGAATACCAGCCCTGGATAGAGCTGCCTTCCTCCAGCCTGTAATAGTTTCACATATTTTTATTTATTTTCATCTTAGTTCATTTTTCCTCTTTGATTCATCTTTTTATTTTTATTTGGAGAGGTTTTTGCTATAGGGCGCATGCATTCGCCAGACAGACAGAGAGAGACAGAGAGACAGAAAGCGAGAAATTACCCCCAAGGGGGGATGGCCACGCCGCAATCCCTTCTCCTCCATTCTCCTCTTGGGATCTTGGGCATGCACGCACACGTGCCTGGCATGAGTTTTAAGCCACCGTGTCTGGGACGCAAACCGCAGTTGACTCCATGGGAGTCCAGCGACATAGCCATTACGCTAACTGCTGTTCCCCTCTTTGATTCATCTTTCAGTCTACTTCCTATTTCCTCAGTGCTTTCTATAAGCTTAAAGTATTTTCTAATTATTTATTTATGTTATTTGTTATTATTATTACTATTATGTTTTCTATAGGGCATGTGTACTCACCAGAAAGAGACAGAGAGAGTAAGATGGAAAGTGGGAAAGCAAGCCACCGGGTCTAGGACCTTAACTATGTTCAGTCATGTGGAAGTCCAGCACATTAACCACTATGCCACCTGCTGGCCCAGCCTTTAAGTATTTTAAGCAGTAGTCTTTATGTCCTCAGTTTTGGTTATTCCATCACGAGATCTCTTTACTTGGAATTTATTCTTCACTTTTGTTTAATTGAAATCATAACAGGCTGAAGGTTTGCCTCCTTTTCCTCTTCATATTTAAGATCATGTGGCAAGTTACTATTTTCATCTATTAATTGATGCTCTCCCCCATTTCCCCAAGTGTAAATATGTGGCCATAAAAATGCAAAGAATAGGACACCAAGTCTCAGATGTTGTATTCTAAGTAAGATTCTGAAATCCATAGAGATAAAAATCTCTGGATTACAAAATCCTTACTTTATTGAATACCAAATGACATTTTATCTATTTCATAAATAAAATATATAGGAAGGCTTCATGATGACATAGAAAACGTGTGTACTCATTTCAAAGGCGATAACATTGAACAGCTGGAAAAAGGACAGGATTGAAATGGATTATGGTAAGTAGGACAGTCATTGTGAGCTTCTGAGAAGGGACTGTGCTATCTCACTCCCACTCTAAGACCAAGTCCCAGAAACTACAGATAGGCTTTGAAGAATCCAAGAGTTGAGAAGACCTGTACCTTACTTGTTAGGATATGGCCTGGTGGGTCAAAGTCACTCAGAGACCCTCTGCCTCATACATCACAACGCCAAAACATTACAATAAACATGGATAAGTCAACTGTCAAAACACATGAGATAGAAAGGATGTTCCTGGGTACTCTAGGCACCTCTGAAATGGGCACAAAAAAGACAAAGAAGACGACATGACATCCAAGGGCTTGATAGGGCTTCAGTCATCTCTGGTGGTGATATAAGCAAGGAGGCCAAATGGCAAAAACAAACAGGATGAATAAATTGTATCAGCAGAAGACTCCAAGAGAGGATGTCTATGGACCTATCACCCCCATTCCTAGATATAACATACCCTTTTTAAACTTAGAGATTGACATGCCATTGTGACCAACATGTCATTGAACATCATCATAATTAATGCTTTAACTTCATAGCCCTTTGATCTTATAAGTTGCAATGACTTTGATCATTACTCCATATCCATGTTTGTGACCAGTTGCTGTCTCACACCTACTTTAAATCATTCTACCTTGTATATCACAAACTGAATGACTCCCTCTAACCACCATCTGCTATTCTTCAAACATCTCTCCCCTTTTCAAAATTCAACACCTATTTATAATCTACAATATGTCAGACATCATATGAAGTTTGGTTGGATAATGATTCATTATCTTCATTTCTGGATCTTGTCTCCCCAGAGAGATGAACAAAAAACAAACAAGCACATAGAGATGACAACATTTTGAATGATCATCAGAAATAAAGTTATCCAGGGGGACCAGCAGTTAGCGTAATGGCTATGTCGCTGGACTCCCATGTAGTCAACTGCAGTTCGCGTCCTGGACCCAGTGGCTTAAAACTCACGCAGGGCGCGTGTGTGTGTGTGTGCCCAAGATCCCGAGAGGAGAATGGAGGAGAAGGGATTGCGGCGTGGCCATCCCCACTAGGGGGAGATTTCTCGCTTTCTGTCTCTCTGTCTCTCTCTGTCTGTCTGGCGAGCGCACACACCCTATAGCAAAAACCTCTCCAAATAAAAAAAAAAGAAATAGTTATCCAAAAAAGAATTAAAAGGTTCAGATGCATAGATAGGAACTGCTTTCTGAGAAGGTAAGATCTGAAACATGAAACCTAGCCATACTCTTAAAACAGGGGAGTAAGAATAGAATTACAGATAGAGAAACAGCATGTACAAAGAGAAATAGGGGGACATTAGCAGTCAAAAGGGATAAGAAATAAGTCATGGTAGAGATGTTATTCTAAAGGTAATGCACAGACTTTGATGGGTTTTGATAGAGGAAGGATGTGACCTAATTTATATTTTACAAAGGTCTCTGGCTGTTGTCAGACATATGATGATGGGCAATGGGGAGACCCTTAGAGCCTCATCCATTCTCTTTAAACTCAGAACATACCTTCATGGTGGAAATGGCCTCAGTTTCAACCAAATCTCCCTCTTTTGCTCTACTGTTCACACTTGCCTTATCAATTTTCAGTCTTCATTCCACCCAGACTCTCATTCTTTTACTCTTTTTGTTAAGTCCTATATATATATTATTATTATTTTGGAGAGGTTTTTGCTATAGGGCATGTGTGCTCGCCAGACAGACAGAGAGAGACAGAGAGATAGAAAGCGAGAAATCACCCCCAGAGGGGATGGCCACGCTGCAATCCCTTCTCCTCCATTCTCCTCTCGGGATCTTGGGCATGCACGCACACGCGCCCGGCATGAGTTTAAGCCACCGGGCAGGGACTTGAACTGCTGTCGACTACATGGGAGTCCAGCGACATAGCCATTACGCTAACTGCTGGTCCCAAGTCTTATCTAATTATTGAAGTGATCAAATAAACCTGTACTTCGGGTCCTCAGGACACATGACATTTCATTATATATTCCTGCTTCCTTCAAATTTCATAGGAGTAAGTATTCCTCCTCCTTTTCAAAGCTGATTCCTAAATGAGTGTTTCCTAGCTGACTATCGGCCTCTCCGAGATTTTCATATTTTCCCTTTCTTTTTCATTCATGTGTGGGTGGGTGTTTCTGTATTCATACGAGAAGAGACTTCAAAAAACTCATGGAAAATGAAATTAAAATATGAGTTTATTTTGGTGCAAAAATCTTTTGAAAGCCATGCATACTTTTTTCATAATATACAATTATACATACATACATAAAATTAGGCCCTGTACCTGAATGTGAAGGAATCAGCCTCAAAACTAGGTATTCTAGACTCGGGTTTGTTTCTCAGACTTTTGTATATATCAGGATCACCTGGATAGCCTGTTAAAATCTGTAAGTTGCCAGACGATTCTTATGCAGGAATACAGAGGACGACATTTTGAGAAAGTCTATTCTGGGATTGGTTAACCTTGAGTATATCAGGAAATCTGTCTAAGCACTCATTTCTAATATGAAAATGAAGTAGGAGACTCTAGTTATTCTCTGCGAACACTCTTAGCACTCACCTTCTCCTGTCATGTGTCCAGAGTCTAAAGAAGAGTAGGAGAAAAGATGTAAACATAATAAAACTATAGAAACTAAGAATAGCTACTGCAAATTAGCAAACACTTATCCTTGGGCTTCCCAAAAGTGGAGACAGAAATGAAATCATGATAGGTTATATACTGTTAACACATAAAAGGAAAGAAACTTAGTCCTAGCCTACAGTTTTAGAGAAACATTCTTGATCTGCGATCCATGGGACAAGGGAAAAAAATCCATGACCCGAATTTAAGGACCCCCTGAACTTGGATAACGGAAAAAAAAGCTAAAAATATCTATATTTTCTGTACTCTCTGACAGAAATATGTTACTTTTTGTTTATGATTTTAGGGATTTAAACATTAGCAATACTTGAGATTTTGTCGTGAATAACAATCAGATTATTTTTAGATCACATGACATCTGTCGCAAATACCTCTAGACATTTTACTTACCCTTTTCACTATTTGGAAATGACTACAGCTATTAAATCATCTTCTACATTTTGTTTAGTTAATGCATTAAAAATTGCATTTATTAGCATACCACAAATTTACCTCATATTTTTGATAAGTGAATTCAACACAACTGGTTTTCTTTGTAACTGTAAGTATTTTATGCGTTTTTTTTTTCCCCCAGAGGGTGTGTGCACTTGCTGAAGAGAGACAGAAGGAGAATGGAAGTGAGAAAGTACCCCCATGGGGCATGGCATACCACAATCCCTTCTCCATTTCTTCCTCCTTTAGGGAGACTGTACACACAAGTACATGCTTCCAGCTAGTTTCTCAAGCCACTAGGTCTGGGACTCAAACCACACAGTTGACCAAAGGGCTCCAGCTACCCTAACTACCATGCCACCAGCTTGCTCTATACTATGTATTTTAAAACAGTATTCTAAAAGGAGTCCACAGAATTTACAATATTTCTTAAGAAATCCATGGGACAAGAACAATTAGAAATCATCTTAGATTCTCACTATCTTTGTACACTTTCCAGTCCTTCAGTGATGGAGAATGAATGGACTTTTGTATTAAAGATGCTAATGCAGACTTTACAGGATAACTCTGTTCTCTATATTTTTTCTTCAACTTCTTGATATTGCTTAAGAAGTTTTGTCAGACAATTGAAATACAATCCTTAAAAAGAGAAGAGCCATTTATTGAATTTATGGATACTATGTGAGATGATTAAAGTGGTATATTGGTTTGTAAATGAAGA
>NW_006160118.1:309007-315838 GCF_000334495.1 Tupaia belangeri chinensis
CTGTTTAAGAGTTCTCCCCCCCCCCCCACTGATACAGTATAGAGTGCTGTGTGGAAATGAGTCAGTTAGATTTAAATCTTAGTCTAGATTTGAGATGAGAGGACAATGTGTAAGTTTGATGTGTTAAGTCTCTTTACTTAGTAGCACCATGACCTTGGGAAAGCCAACTACCTTTTTTTAAAAGAATGATTTCCTTTATTTTATTTATCATTATTGTTATTTTTAATTTGACCAGAGTCAGTGAGAGAGAGAGAGAGAGAGAAAGCGAGAAAGCAAGCCACCAGGTTCAGGACTTGAACTGTGAGAGACCAGTGCCCTTAACCACCACACCACCTGCTGGCCCCGCCACCTACCTTTATTGACACTTAATTTGCCTATCTGATAAATGAGAATAATAACTGTGTGTTCCTCACAAGGCTGTTATATGGAATCAATATAAAGCCCTTAGCACAGAGCCTGGTACATAGTAAGTGCTCATTGAATGTCAGCTGTTATTGTCATTAAATTACTATCTCATCCAGTTATGATCTGTGCCTTCATAAACTTCACAATGGATTTCATTTAACAAAAGAAAAAAGAACCATATAAAGCCCAAATATAACACATGTTGATCATAAAATCAAAAGCTAAAATATAAAAAAAGTAAATTTTCATAGTAAACTCCTGACTGAAGCAAACTATAGGAACGAGGCCAAGTTCTGTGCTCTCTGAACTCATAGAGTCAAGGTAAACATGATGGTTTATGCTACTTTCTTAGTCTAGGTAAGCAGGTTTTTTCATTGTAATTTACATATAATCACCATAAACTTCTGTGGGTACAGAATGGCTTTTAAAAGCACAAACTGTTTAATACACAAATCAAAGATATGATTATATTCATCATGTTAGTGTGTTCCACAGAGAAATATCCTCAGAAAGGATTAGTTTTAAAAGATATGCTGAGTACTGAAAGAATTTTGGAATAAGTTGCAAATTCTAGGCTTTCACTGAGAATCCTTAGTATAAAGAACCCTTGGGACCAGCAGTTGGACTAATGGCTATGTCGCTGGACTCCCATGTAGTCAACCCCGGTTTAAGTCCCGGACCGGCAGCTTAAACTCATGCCAGGCGCATGTGCGTGTGTGCCCAAGATCCCGAGAAGAGAATAGAGGAGAAGGGATTGCAGCGGGGCCACCCCCCTGGGAGGTGATTTCTCCCTTTCTATCTCTCTCTCTGTCTCTCTGTCTTTCTGGCGAGTGCACACGCCCTGTAGCAAAAACCTCTAAATAAATAAATAAATAAATAAATAAGGGGGGAACCCTTTAAACTATTAATATTACAAAAATAATGATTAGTAATTCCAAAAAGGTTGTAACCATGATATCTTTTTGTTTTACATAGTACCTATTAATATGTCAAAGACTTAATTTTTTTTGAGAGATTTTTGCTATAGGGCGCATGTGCTCGCCAGACAGACAGACAGAGAGACAGAAAGAGAGAAATCACCCACCAGGCTTCCCAAAAGACTTAATCTTTTGAAAATGACTTGGAAAATAACTATTGGTAAAAAACAATTATTTATCAGTAAAGTGAATTACCACTTATTTTTTTATTCTGGTTTTACCTATGAAATAACTGTATCAATGCAGTTCTTTCCAACGTGGAGTTAATTAATAAAGTAAATGGTTCATCTGTGACAGTTTTATGATAAATGCAGAACCACTGGAAGTTTTATAAAGCAAACACAAGGTCTTCAGAAAGTGCATGGAAAATACGTATTATAAAATCACTATGTTGAGGCTGGCAGGTGGTGTGGTGATTAAAGGCACTGGACACTCCCACATGGCCGACCATGGTTTGAGTCCTGGACCTGGTGGCTTGCTTTCTCACTTTTTTTCTCTCTTTCTCTCTCTGTGTTTCTCTCTGATCAAATGAAAACAAATGAATAAATAATTGAGATTAAAAAAAATCACTATGCACAGATATCAAAAGACTTTTCTATCAAAATTAACTCCCCATTAAATTCTGTTTTCCACAAAATTTTTGAGGTTCCTGTGTAGCTCCAGAGGACCATAACCCAAGTCCATTGTGATGCACTGAATAATCAAAGATATCTTAAATCAGAATTTTTCTAAATTTGTTCACACAGGAACCATTTGGGGATATGGTTAAAATGCAAACTGATCCATCCTAGGTCTGGGTAGAGTCTAAAAATCTGCTGCATTTCTTTCCCTTTCTTTCTTTCTTTCTTTCTTTCCTCTTCTTCTTCTTTTTTTTTTTTTTTTTTTTTTTTTTTGAGAGAGAGAGAGCGAAAAAGAGAGATTTTTGCTATAGGGAGCATGTGCTAGCTGGAGAGACAGAGACAAAGAGACAGAAAGCTAGAAATCAACTCTCCCCCAAACCTCCCCCACCCCTGCAGGCATGGCCACATTGCAATCCCTTCTCCTCCATTCTCCTCTCAGGATTTTGGGCACACATGCACAAGCACCCCGCAGGAATTTCAAGCTGCCAGGGCTGGGACTTGAACCACAGTAAACCCTGCAGGTGTCCAGAGCTTCAACCACTATGCTCCTGTATGCTACTGGTTGGCCCCTCTGCTGCATTTCTACCAAAATCTTAGCTGATGCTGCTGTAACTGGACTGCAAATCATAACTGGAGTTACAAAGCCTTAGTCTATTCCTAATTTACAGCAGCTGTTGTAGCTGATTTCCACATTAATAACAATGAAAAACAGTGACTTCTGTCACTGTTTCACAAAAGAGCAGATAAGCTATTCATATGTCTTTCTTAAATAATTACTCACCCATCACTGAAGGTAAAACGTTACAATGGATTTCATTGTTAAAGGGAGCAAACGCAAGATGCCCCAAGCAAGTTGTTTTCTGATGTTCTTAACTTTATACAAAACTTAGACTTAGAAAATCTAGAGGAATAAGTGGTCAGCAGGAGCCTTGAAGTCTGACTGCCATTAGCTGCATCCTGTAAAGCTGTATTTTATTCTTTTCTGAAATTCCAAGTCTTTCCCATCTTATTTGTGTTGGGCCCTTCCTTCTCCCCTCCACAGCTTGAGTCATTGATATGCTTTCCTCCTGCCAGATGTGGATCACTTAATACCTGAGAGAAATATGATAGGAAGAGGAAATTATTTACACCAGCTATGATGAACTAGAGATGCCCCCCAAATCTTTTCACACTTTTTTCATCAAAAGGCAACATCTAATTTGCCTTCCCTTGAAACAGGGCTGGTCTTAGTGACTCGTTTGACAAGTAGAATGCAACAGATATGATGTTATGGGTCTCGCCAGGTTAGATAATTATTAGTGGCCTTTTGTTTTAGTTTCTTTTTTTCCTTTTTCAGGTTTTTTTTTTTAGAGGTTTTTACTATAGGGTGCGTGCGCTCGTCAGAAAAACAGAGACAGAGAGACAGAAAGCGAGAAATCACCCCCCAGGGGGGATGGTCACGCTGCAATCCCTTCTCCTCCATTCTCCTCTCGGGATCCTGGGCACGCATACACACGCTCCTGGCGTGTTTAAGCCTCTGAGTCTGGGACTCGAACCGCGGTCGACTACATGGGAGTCCAGTGACATAGCCATTACTCCAACTGCTGGTCACTCTTTCTCAGGTTTTTGCCATAGGATCTGTGTGCTCCAGGAGAAAGACAAAGAGAGGGAAAGTGAGAAATCACATGCCACAATCCCTTGTCCTCCGTTCTCTTCTCCAGGCATGTACCCACATGTTCCCAGCATAATTTTCAAGCTGCCAATCCAGGACTTGAACTGCAGTCAGCTATGTAAGAGTCCAGTGCCTTAACCACTACGACACCTGCCAGCCCTGGCCTTTAGTTTCATTATGTTTTTGTTTGTTTGTTTGTTTTTTAAAGTTTTTGCCACAGGGCATGTGCACTCGACAGAGAGAGAGAGAGAGAGAGAGAAAGAGAGGAAATGAGAAATAACCTTCCCCCCACCAGTGGGGATAGTTACATTGCAATCCCTTCTCCTTCATTTTCCTCCTGGGATTTTGGGCATATACATACAAGCATGATTTTCAAGTTACCAGGTCTGGGACTCGAACCACGGTCAGCCACATGGGAATCCAGTACCTTAACCAACACACCACCTGTGACCCCTAGGGGTTTCTTTAAATACTCACTCTAGAGTCCTAAACTGCCATGCGTGAAGACTGACTACCCAGAAACCACCATGCTGGAGAAGCCAGCATGTTAGTGCTCTAATTGATGGTCCTTGCTGAGCTCAGCCTTTCCGCCTTCCCCACAAAAGCATGAAACGTGAATGGAGCTGTCTTACACCCTCCAGATCATCCCATTAAGTAGCTGAATACCACCTAGTCATGTGGATTGACATCATATAGAGTAGAAGATTCAGTGAGCTGAACTCGACCAAATTTCTGATCCACACCATTGTGAGATAAAGTAAAAGAAATGTTATTTTAGGCCACTAAAATGGATTTTTTTGTTACATATCAATAGAAAACGAGGAATACCTTAGCTTCCAAGCAGAATGGAGACACTGACTTGCATCAGAGTCCTCTGACTGAGACCCTGATAATTGCCTTCATTGACTATGTTTCTGGTTCTCAATTTAGTATTGCCCATGTTTCTTTTTAAAAGATTACCATGTCTCCCACCACTCAATCTCCTCTTAGCCACAACTGAATTCTCCCAGGCCCTGTCTTCCCTAGTATGGACTTTATCCTTTTTCTCCAGCTTACACTGCTAAAATGTTAGAATGCTTTCAACACACAATGAAGAAACCCCTTCGCAAGTGTATACATGCTAATTCTCTGCTCTCTTAGTTATTTTGAACCCCTTCTCTTCACTTTCTTAAATTATATCAATGCTAAGCCCTATAGACTCTGAATTCAAAATGTCAATTATAATAAGCTCTTAAGTGGTCTTGCCACCTAAAACGCCCAAACCTTGATCACTAATTTAGTCTATATAGTACAACTTACTCTGAACTATATTTATAAATATCTTGACCACAGTTGTCTACTAATTTTTCATGATTTTTATTCTGAAGATTTTATCTTTTGTGCTCTATCTTTAGAGTTCTTCTATGCTACCAATACCTTTATTCAAGGCTCTGTTTCAATGGATTTTTCTTTGATGCACACCTACCCTATAGTGTTTTCATCAGCAACTTCAGAAAAAAAAAAAGTCTATTCTGCTCTTACATTCCCTTAATCATTTTTTCATGTTTCTGACTTGGGAATCATCATTATCTGACTTAAGTTATAGTGTGTGTGTGTGTGTGTGTGTGTGTGGTTCCTTACTAAATTATGAACTCCTCACTGGAAGAATCTAGATATTATTCTATTTTATTATTCCCTACTACAATTAGCACCATATACTGATCATAGTGAATGCTCAATAAACATTTGTTGAATTGGGAGCTGTTGAACAGTTTGACAATTTTCAGCTACATTCATTTTACTGACTGAGTTGTACCATGGGGAAAACAAATTTGTACCAAGTGGGACACACTTCAACTATTTACAATATCGCTTTCATGGTTTCATTGAATGTAGGCATTTCTTAATAGCTTCTAGGTATATTTAAACTATAAGATTAAAGATAGTTTCTGTCAAAATTATTTACAATCAATAACATTGCCAATTCAAATCAAATGACTAAGATACACACAAATATCATGAAGCCTCAACTAAGAGAACTACAAGTGGATGCCAGTGGGTAACAGTGATATTTTTTAAATTTCAGCCTCCATTTTCCTTCTAGCAATTGTTATAATGTAGAATCAGTCTTAAGAAGTTCCTGGGGCCATATATAAGCAGAGAAATATCATTATGAAACTCACTTGACTATACATTCCAACACCTGGGTTTGAGAAATTCATACGGATTAATATGTCTGACTGAAAGGAACTCAAAATTTAAAAGATTCCTTGCCGGAAAGCCCTATGGTTACCATTTGGAACTCATCTGTACATGTGATTAAATATATGCTTTGGAGAAATGTTTTGTCACAGAAAAAGGTAAAATTAAAGATCAGGAACAATAATGTTTGAGCAAATAGCACTTTATCAATGTCATAATTTGTTCTGTTTATACTAGGATTTTTTTCTCTTATAACCCTAGCTATAGAACAATTAGAGATACTTTAGAATAAATTCTTCAGATAATTGCTTAAACTTTGAATAAATGTAATCTTAAGAAATTTAGCAGCTATGTCTCCCTGATCCCAAGATACACTATAAAGCTGTGGTCATCAAAACAGCATGGAATTGGTATAAAAACAGACATGTGGACCAATGGAAGAGAATAGAGACCCCAGAAAGAACCTCCAAATCTTATAGCCAACTGATCGTTGACAAAGGATATCAGTCAATCCATTGGGAAAAGGAAAACCTCTTTAGTAAATGGTGCTGGAAAAACTGGGTATCCACCTGCCGAAAGATGAAGCTGAACCCCCATCTTTCACCATTAACAATAATCAACTCAAAATGGATCAAAGATCTGAATCTAAGACCTCAAACAATAAAACTACTGGTGGAAAATGCTGGGGAAACTCTGGGAGACATTGGAGTAGGCAAAGACTTCTTAAATAAGACTCCCAAAGCACAGGCAATAATCCTTAAAATAGACAAGTGGGATTATATCAGACTAAGAAATTTCTGCACAGCAAAGAACACAGTAACAAGTGTGAACCGACAACCCTCAGGATGGGAAAATATTTTTGTTAAATGTGCCTCAGACAAGGGACTGATAACCAGAATACATAGGGAACTCAAGTGCCTTATGCGAAAAAAAATGATTAACCCGATTAAAAGATGGGAAAGTGAGCTGAACAAAAGTCTCTCTAAGGAAGACATAC
>NW_006160118.1:316580-333758 GCF_000334495.1 Tupaia belangeri chinensis
ACTGTAAAGTTATATGTAATCCAATGTAATATAAAGAAGATTATGATGATAATAAAAATAAAAATAAAAGAAAGTGAAATTTAAAAAAAAGAAAACATAAAAAAAAAAGAAATTTAGCAGCTTGGAGGGTATAGAAAAAAAACTGTGGGTGCACCATCCATGCACGCTAAAATTCCACTAACACTTCTGTGTCCACCTCCCTGGCTTTTGTAGACTTTGCTTCTCAAAAATTTGCACCTGTGTATCTTTCGATGATTTTATTCAGGCTATTAAAGCTGCTTTGTCCCAAAGAGCAAAGATTTGGAATTGCCTTGGTATTTCTGTCACTGCAGGGTAGTCTTAAGTCAATGACTGACTAGTATGGGAATACGAAAGCCCAGCTCCTCTGTTTCAAGTTGCAGCAAGCTCTGAAGCATAGTTTAGACTCAGAATATTCCTGCAGAGCCAGCCTGAGGCTGGGACTTTGCCTGCAATTAGTCCTGGTGTGACTCCCCCTGCATTCCTATTCCACCTCTCTTGCTTACTTACCTGTCGCCCCTGGGAACACCCCATTAATAAATCATTTGCATGTACATTCTCCTCTCTAGACAAGTTTTAGGAAAACTCTACCTGAAATACAGGCACTCCCCCAGTTCTAGCAGTAAGGGCATCAAATGAAAGACACTAGACACACAGTAATGGGCTCAGCCTAATAGTGAGTGGTAATGGGAATTTACTGCGACAACCAGAGTGCCCCCCTCCCTAACACACACACCTGCTCCCACAGTTGTGAATGGTCCAATTCTTGTCAGAGACCTGTAGTCTACTTTCCACTGTTTTGCTCCCACCTTCACTAATTTCCCCTTCTCTCCTTCTCCTCAAATCCAATTCTCTACAGTGATTTACTATGCTTTCTGTTGGTTAATACTTTCTGTGTATTGTCTGAGTATAGTAAAATATCTATTGGAGGCAGAGAAGACCTGAATTTTAAATTGCATCTTTTCTGTTTATTCTCTAAGCAGGCTCAGCACTTTTCCAAGTGTAATTATTCATATTTTTAAAAATTATTTATTTATTTAATTTATTTATTATTATTTTAATTTGCTATAGTGTGTGTGTGTGTGTGTGTGTGTGTTGGAGAGAGAGAGAGAGAGAGAGAGAAAGAGTGAGGAAGCAAGCTACCAGGACCAAGACTCAAAATGCAGTCGGTCATGTGGGAATCCAACACCTCAACCACCATGCCACCTTCCAGCTCCCTCTATTCGTATTTTAAATGGGACATTCTTGAACAAGGTTGCACTTTATGTTGAAAGACAGCTATCCTAACTTGTTCTCCTCACTAGACATACATAGAAATTCCCCATAACCAATTTTCTTGACTACTAAAAAAGATGCCTACATGTATTTCCAAATGATCCCAGGGAAGTAGCATTGTCGGCCTCCCACCATCTTTGAGAATCAGTAAATAAGCAATAATATTCTTTTCTACTTTCCATGATTTGAAATTACTCTCCAGCTTACTTATATCCTTCTCTGGCCTTGCTTCCATCCATGATTCTTAGAGATGTGGGCCATTTTGATAGAAGGAGCATTCAAACAGAGAAAAAGCTTCCAAAATGTCATTTTCCCATGTGAGAAGTATACTAGTTCATTTTAACGGGCTGGTGAAAATGTGTTAAACAAACTATCATTACCTGCCCATACTTTATTATAAATAAGATACTTAATGAATATGAGATAATTGAAGTAAGCTTGGATACAATTTAATAAGGCATTTTAACTTAATAGCACATTTAGTAGTAATACACTAAAAATAATCAAGAAATAAGTCATTTAATAATTGAATTTAGGTATTAGAGTTACTGTATTATGTTTTTAATAATCCTGTGTTAAACTGATTAAGTGAATCTAACTTCAACAAAATGTTAGCATCTATAACTGTAGCTCTATGGAGGTTTTGATTATTATAATAATCCATTAAAATAATAAGTTACAAGGATAGTATTACAGAACATATTATGATTTTCCTATAACTGCATCACAAAATAAGCGTGAGTAATAAGCATGAGTTATCTCTATTACTTTAGTAAATGTCTAATAAAGTTGTGAGCTATCACACCAATGGTTTGATTAGATGATAGAATCATATTGATTTTTTTTTTTTATTTTGTTATTGCTAGAGGGTGCATGTGCTTGCCAGAGAGAGACAAAGAAAATGAAAAAGAAAGTAACACTCTCATTTTCCACCTTTTCTCCTTCCCCATCAGGATTTTGGGCATGCACACTTATGGGTCTGTTTTCTTTTCTTTTTTTTTTAGATGCTAGGGCTGGGACTGAAATCCTAGTCAGTCATGTGGTATATGGTTATCTTATCTACTATGCCACGGAGCCAGCCTGAACTTGATTTTTAAATACTTTAATATTAAAAGCTGCTTTTCAATTCTACTAATAATAATAAAACTGCAAGGAGAGGCAGGATAAATGGGCAATATTTCTATCAATATAAACTTCTGAATTGATCCCTATGCCATGTTACCTTTGTGCTATGGTTTTGGCATCCCCCAAAATTCATGTGTTGATTATAATGCAATTAAAAAGGTTACAATGGTTTTGTTGAAGAGTAAGGTTTTGGGGATGAGATTAGGGATTGTGTTTGGAGAAGAGCCCCCAAGCTTGAGTCTTGGTGGGCTCATAAGGAAAAGATAAGGCAGATAGAGACCCACATGGAACACAGACTATAGTCTTTCTGCATGCTCCTGCCATCCTCTATGCTTCTGTCATCCGTGTTGTGACATAGCCATCCTGATGCCAGTCTGATGTCTTTGGGCTTTCTAGCCACTGGAATCATGAGTCCAATAAACCTTTATACTTTATAAATCACCCAGTCTCAAGTATTTTAGTAAGCAACACAGTAACAGAATAAGAAACTATGTGTATCGAGGGTCATAATTCCTGAAAATCTTACAGCCATTCTTTCTGCAGTTCTTGATGCCAAAGGAATAACTGATAATCTGCTATCTTCCTTCTGGAACAAATTTTAATAGCCAGAAGGCATTCAGTTATAAATGGCATGCATTATTGCTAGCGACTGTAGCAGACCCATCTTAGGTCTGTGGGAAACTTGTGATAATCCATAAAGGGAGTGAAGGTTATCTTTACCTATGGACACATGACTCTCATCACAACTTGCACTCTTTACTCATCAGTTTGACTCTTATTAAAAGGCTGGAGCCAGCAGGTGGCATGGAGCTTAAGGCACTGGATCCCACTTGGATGACTGCACTGTTAGAGTCCAGGACCAAGTGGTTTGAAATCACACTGGGTGTATGTACATGCGTGCTGTTCCCAAAGTCCCAAGAGGAGACTACAGAAGAAAGGACTATGGTATGGCTATCCCCCCCCGGGGGTGATTTCTAACTGTCCTGACACTTCTCTCTCTGTGTGTGTCTCTGTCTAGTGAGTTCATATATTCTATAGCAAAAAACAAAAAACAAACAAAAAAGTTAGACAACTTTGCTCCACTGCCCCATGAATTATTATACATATGTTTTTGCTCTGCATTGTATGAATTTTCTGTGTAAAGTCACCATTAATATTTAGCCTTATGGGGGCTGGCAGGTGGCATAGAGCTTAAAGGTGCTGGACTCCCACATGGCTGACTGTGGTTTGAGTCCCAGAACTGGTAGCTTGCTCTCTCACTTTCCTTCTCTCTCTCTCTCTGGTCAAATTTAAAAACAATAATAATAAAGTTAAATAAAATAATTCTTTAATATTTAGCCTTATTAACAGTAGTGGTTCATTCAGCAATTTTTTTGAATGAATATCAGTTACTATAAACACATATGTAAAATATTTAAATTTACTAAAAGTTGACATGTATTCTATTTTATGGAAATAAAAACTATGATTTGATGAAGTTCAGCATTTTCTTTTTATTTTATTTTGGGTAGGTAAATTCCTGGTATAAATGATCTTTTTTGATTTGATTGGCTAGACAAGAAGTGTGGTACTATGAAAGGAATGTCCTGTTGAAAATCAGTACCATTGCCAATTCCTCATAATGTATGCTACAGTCATACCAAAATATTCACTAGTCCCTGAACATTATTTGTCATGACTTCACATTACTCAGGATTTTCCTTATACTCTGAAAGCTCCAACAGGTCAACAACATCTTTTTTTTTTTTTTTTTTTTTTTGAGGTTTTTGCTATAGGGCGCGTGAGCTTCCCAGAAAGAGAGACAGAGAGACAGAGAGACAGAGAGACAGAAAGCAAGAAATCACCCCCCAGGGGGGATGTCCATGCCACAATCCCTTCTCCTCTTTTCTCTTCTTGGGATCTTGGGCATGCACGCACATGTGCCCAGCGTGAGTTTAAGCCACCGGATTGACTACATGGGAACTCAACAACACAGCCATTACGCTAACTGCTGGTCCCAGGTCAACGACATCTTTTGCAGCTTAATATTCTTAGCATTTAACAGAATAGCTACATGTAAAAAGTATTTCATACATGTCTGGAAACTACGGAGTTGAATGCCCTCTTGAACCTGTGTTGACATGGAAATCTCTTTTATTCCTAACGTCATAGCCAACACCAATTTCAACCCCAACCCATCTCCAGCCAAGAAAAATTGATTTCTTCTTCCTTTTATCCCATGGTATAGCCCAATGGTAGTACGTATTACATAGTCTCATGATTTCTTAAAAAATCTACTTATCTCCCATTCATATTTCATATCATCATTAAAGAATGCTGGGTATATGGTAGAATTCCAGTTACCGTTGGTTGAGTTAAATAGATTAAGATTTATTTTCACCCTAAAAGATGATTCTATAAAAATATATTCTTTTTCAAAGAATGCTACAAATTCTAAAGTGAATTACTTATGAATACAAACTGGAATAAACCAGAAACCATGAAGGAAATTGGCAAAACATTAGAATAAGTGCAGCAAGAAGTGGTACATGCCACTGTCAGTCTACCTCTTTGAAATGTATGAATTAAAAGAGCCTATTAGACACTCTGAACACTTACTAAGACTCCTCTTCTTTGAAGCAAGTTCTAAATAATACAATTTAAGCAAAAGGGATTTTAGCTCACGTGCTTTACTTTAGTTCTAGAATATTTTAAAGCTAACAGTCCAAATAGTTCTTAAAGCATTCTGAAGGGGTTTCTTTTTGTAGAGAAAATATAATTATTTATTTCTGTGTCAATTTCTGAAAAAGTTGTATACTTAAATAATGATAGGAAAATATTATTTTAAAAACATTTTATCTTCAATATTTATACTATTGCTCTTGGGAAAATCATATTCTTTGTCACCACCAGGGAAAATCTTTAACACTCTCAGTTAGAAATAATGTGGCAGAGGGTGAGAGGAATGGAATCAAGGAGAAAAATAGAGTCAAGACATTTAAGGAACACAGAAGAGTGGAGGATTGTCTGTTGATGATAATGTGTATAACATCTTTAAGTGAACTGGTATGCAGTGTATTTATGCTGGGAAAATTCATATTACAAACTGTGGTGATGTACAGTGATTGAAGGTATAAAATTTTATAAAAGAAAGAATATCAGTTTTACAATGTCCAGATACTCAACAGTAGGCAGCAATTATTACTCATTAAATCATAATTTACATATTTGAAAAAGACTTCTTTAAGAAGACAAACTAATTTTCTGAAAATAAAGGTACTATAAAGAGGGATCAGCAGATAGTGTAACGGTTATGTCACTGAACTCCCACATAGTTGACTGCAGATCGAGTCCCAGACCCAGTAGCTTAAAACTCATGTCAGGAGCGTGTGCGTGTGTGCCAAAAATCCCTAGAGGGGAGTGGAGGAGAAGGAACTGCAGCGTGGCCATCCCCCCTGGGCAGTAATTTCTTGGTTTCTGTCTCTCTGTTTCTCTCTGTCTCTCCAGTGAGAGCAAGTATCCTATAGCAAAAATCTCTCTTAAGAAAAATAATACTATAAAGAAAATCATGGTCCAATGGAAATATGTTTTCCTATCACTTTCCTTTAAATATTATTCTTGTTCATTTGTAATTTCTAAAATTAAGTACCAGTATTAAAATAATTGCTTTATTTTCCATATTTCTTTTTGTTTTTGTTTTTCTTAGAAAGGGTCTAGCTGTGTCACAATCCTCTTGCCTCACCTTCACCTGAGATTACAAGTGTGTGTGACCACGCCTGACCTTTAGGCTGTGCCAGGAATGGAAATGGGCCTCCTAGGCTGTCCCAGGCTGCAAAACACATCTTAGCGGTGTACACCACAGTGGCTGGGCCTTTTTCCCAGATTTCTTATCAGACAAATACTAGCATTTATGTTTGTTATTTAGAGTATTCCTCCCGCTGTCAGACTCACATACACCCACTGTTCCATACTCTGCTTTGTGATGCTGAGGTTCACACTTTGCAAGCCATATTTCTGCTTTGCTGACTGACTTCCTATTACAATCTGGCAGTAGGAGACTGCAAGACTAGAGAGCAAAAATTCTTACTTGTTTACACTTGCTTCTCATGGATTTAATGTCCCTATTATCAATATCCCAGACTTGTTTCTTCAGGCCCACAGCAGCACGTGGGTTCAGCAAGAGCTGTGGAATCCAGCTTGAGCTTTGTTTTTCAACATTTACAAAAATAGCTTCATTGCATCTTTATCATAGGGATTCCAGTACCAGCTAGTAGCCAGATGTCTGGGAGACAATCCCATCGGGCCCCTTCTGTTATCTCAAAGATGCCAGCACCAGCCAAGTAGTGCCCTCTACTCAGTGATCTGAGATTCAGCTCTTCAAAGTACCTCCTGCAAGCTTCTTAGTTTTGTAATTCCAGTCTTTTCCATATTCTCCTAGCCCTAGAAGTGGTAGCTACTTCATGCAGTTGCTCTCTCTCTTTTCTTGAAGTTTCAGTTTTTCTAGATCACAATTCCTCATGTTAAATTATTTTATTTTAAAATAACTGTAGTGGTCCTGTTTGTTGTGGCACTATGCACAATAGCTAGGATAAAATTAAACTTAATGTTCATAAACAGATAAATGTATACAGAAAATGTGGTAGGGCCAGCCTGTGACATGGTCGCTAAGGCAGCTGGATCCTACATGGACAACTGAGCAGTTTGAGTCCTGGACCTGACAGCTTGAGAATCATGTTAGGTACATTTGCATGCATACCCAAAATCCTGAAAGGAAGGAGAAATGGAGGAAAAGGGATTACGATGTGACAATTCCACATGGGAAGTGCTTTCTCATGCCTCCCACAGCCTGTCTTTTTCTAGTGAGTACACACATCCTCTGGCAATTTTTTTAAAAAAGTGGGCCAGCCAGGGCCAGCAGGTGGCATAGTGGTTAAGGTGCTGGACTCCCACATGGTGGACCATGGTTAAAATCCCAGACCCGGCAACATGAAACTCAAGCCAGACATATGTGCTATGTGCCCAAACTACCTAGAGGCGAATGATGGCAATGATGTTGCCATGTAACCATCTCCCAAGGGATTTAATTTCTCACTTTCTCTCTCCCTCTCTCTCTCTCTCTCTCTCTCTCTATCTCTCTATCTCCTATAAAACAAGTGCATGCACCCAATAGGGAAAATTTCTCTAAAAGGGAGGGGGGAGGGAACCAGCAGTTAGCGTAATGGCTATGTCGCTGGACTCCCATGTAGTTGACTGTGGTTCGCATCCCGGACCCAGTGGCTTAAAACTCACATGTAATTCCTAAGTCAAGTGAACACCCATGTTTTTGCTAACGATGTCCCACATACAAAGAAAGAAAAGGATCAGAAAATAAGAATTAAATAAAGAAGCTAGTATAAGACAACTGGGCTAGACTCTTATCAAAAATTCAATGTAATGAAAAAACAAAAAGGGCCAGTCAAGTGGTATGATAGTTAAGGCAGCTGAATCCCACATAGCCAAACTACAGTTTGAGTCCTGGATCCAGTGGCTTGAAAACCATGCCATTTGTCCAAAATCCTGAAAGGAGAATGGGGGAAAAGGGATTGTTGCATGGCCAACCCCACAGGGGAGATTTCTCACTTTCTCTCTCTGGCAAGTCCATGCACCCTACAGCAAAAGCTAAAATATGAAAGGAAAGAAGATGTGTATATACACAATAGAATACTATTCAGTCATAAAAAATGGAATCCTGTCATTCATGGAAATGTGGATAAATGTAGAGAGACATTATGTTAAGTGAAATAAGCCAGGAAAAAAGATAAATGTCGTATGTTCTCACTCATATGGGCAAGCTTATAAAGCGGATTTCATAGAACTAGAGAGTAGAATAGTGGTTACTAGACGCTAAAGAGTAAAAGGGGGGGGAGAATAAGGAGAGATGGTTAACAGATATAATATTAAAGTTGATTTGGAAGTATAAGTTCTGATGATCTATAGCACATAAGGATGACTAGAGCTAACAATAATATATTGTACATTTAAAAATAGCTAGAAGAGAGGGTCATGAATGTTCCCAAAAGAACTGATAAATTTTTGAGTTGAAAGACATGGTAACTACCCTGATATGATCATTGCACATTATATTCATATATTTAAAAAAAAACACTGTACCAAATAAATATGTACAATTACTATATACCAATTAAAAATAAAAATTTTAAATGTCAAAATAAATCCCCCAAAACTAGAATGGTATCTCTCTGTTCACAGGACCCTGACTAACACACTAGCCCAAGCCCAATGGAAACAAAACACAAGTTCTGGGTCTATATTCAGTCGGTAGAAAGATTTCTGATAGTCCTCTAAAAGCCCTGTATTATAGTCTAGTATTATTTTGTGCTATGTTTCTAATTTAAATATGTTAATGATTATATTATTAGCATAGAGATATTTAAGCATATGGACAGTCATATGTATAAATGTATTTTCTGTAGATGGGTGTCTGCTGTAGTAGAATGTTTTTAAAGAATTGTTTATTTAATTTTATTTACTATTACTATTATTATTAATTTCACCAAGAGAGACAGAGGGAAAGTGAAAAAGCAGCTGTTTGGTCTGGGACTGAAATCACGGTCGGCCATGTGTGAGTCCAGCACTTTGACTACCATACCACCTGCCAACCCCAGAACTTTTTTTCTTTTCTTAAATCAATTTTTATTCTAACCATAAGCAGTTGAATGGGACCTTCCTCTGTAGTTATTTTTTCAAAGTCAACATGAATAGTAAAAATAAAATGTGGCCAAAATCAGTCTGATGATACTGGCATAAAATCAGACACATAGACTAGTGAAACAGAAGAGAGAACCCAGAAATAAATCTACACTTCTAGGAAACTGATTTTCAACAAAGGTGCCAAGAACACACATTGGCAAAAGGTTGTTCAATAAAAGTGCTTAGAAAACTGGATATCCACATGTGGAAAAATGAAACCTGACCCTTATCTCTCATCAGTTACAGAAATCAATTCTAAATAGACTAAAGACTTAAATATAAGACTCAAAACTATAGAAGTATTAGAAGAAAACAGTAGAAATCATTCATGACATGGTTCTGGGCAGGAACTTTTTTGGGCAGGCAACAAAAGTAAAAATAGACAAATGAGATTAAAACAAACTTAAAAACTTCTGTATACCAAAATAAACAATCAATGAAGTGAAGAGACAAACTGTAGAATGAGAAAAAATATTTGCAAACTGTATCTGAGGTTAATATCCAGTATATATAAGAAACTCAAACAACTCAATACCAAATAATAACAATAATAATGATAACCTGCTTTAAAAACAGGCAAAAGAACTGAATAAACATTGTTTCAAATAAGGCATATAAATAGCCAACAATATGAAAAACATTCAATACCACTGATTATTAGGGAAATGCAAAATAAAATCACTATACAATATCAACTCTGCCTGGTTAGAATCACTATTGCTAAAAGGCAAGAAATAACAAATACTGAAAAGGCTGTGGGGAAAAAGGAACTGTTAGTGAGAATGTAAATTAATATAGCCATTGTGGAAAACAGTATTGATATTCCTTAGCATACTAAAAGTAGAATTCCCATATCATCCAGCAATCTTACTATTGAATATATATATTCAAAGGAGTTAAAATAAGTATGCTGGAGAGATAGCTGTACTCTCATGTTTTTTAAAACAAACTTAAAAACTTCTGTATAACAAAATAAACAATCAATGAAGTGAAGAGACAAACTGTAGAATGAGAAAAAATATTTGCAAACTGTATCTGAGGTTAATATCCAGTATATATAAGAAACTCAAACAACTCAATACCAAATAATAACAATAATAATGATAACCTGCTTTAAAAACAGGCAAAAGAACTGAATAAACATTGTTTCAAATAAGGCATATAAATAGCCAACAATATGAAAAACATTCAATACCACTGATTATTAGGGAAATGCAAAATAAAATCACTATACAATATCAACTCTGCCTGGTTAGAATCACTATTGCTAAAAGGCAAGAAATAACAAATACTGAAAAGGCTGTGGGGAAAAAGGAACTGTTAGTGAGAATGTAAATTAATATAGCCATTGTGGAAAACAGTATTGATATTCCTTAGCATACTAAAAGTAGAATTCCCATATCATCCAGCAATCTTACTATTGAATATATATATTCAAAGGAGTTAAAATAAGTATGCTGGAGAGATAGCTGTACTCTCATGTTTTTGGAGAAATATTTAGAATAGCCAAGATATAAAAATCAATCTAAGTTTGATCTCATAGAAGTAAGAGAGTAGAGTAGTAGATACCAGAGAGTGAGAAGGAAAGGCAGGAGCTGCAGAGCGATTGGTCAATTACTACAAAGTTATAGATAGAAACAAGTTCCAGTGTTCTATTGTACAGTACAGTGACAATAATTAACAATAATATATTGTATATTTCAAAATAGCTATAAGAAAGGATCCTTAATATTCATATCTCAAAGGAAAGATAAATATATGAGGTGATATATATACTAATTACTCCAATTTGATCAGTACACATTGAATACATGTATTGAAACTTCACACTGTACCCCATATGTATGTGCAATTCTGACATGTCAATTTAAACATAAAAATTTGGAAAAATCAGCTTAGAAAATCCCTGTATCATCCATACCATATACGTGACTCAGGACTTTTCTCCCTTTTTTTAAAGATCATTCATTTGTTCCATGCATGAGATAAATAGAGTGAACAAGAGAGAGAGCCAAGAATCCCCCAAAGGATCTTCATGTTGTGATCCACTCCCAGCTTCAGCCAGCCCCAGATCATGGGCATGTGCTAGTTATCCGTGGGCCACCATGTGGCCCCATGGTTAAGTTTTAAATTCTCTACGGTAAATCATCTCCTAAACATGAAAGTAAAGGAAACACTGAGTTAAACTGAAGGAACGAAAAGCTCACATGCATGCAGCTTTCTTAACATACAAACTGTCCTATATTAAGGTAAACCCTACACTGTTTTGGCTTACCTGAAAGATTTTTTTTTTTTTTTGTATTATGTCTTAATAGTAAACATCTTCCATACATATTCTTGGGGAGTAGATGGTGGCACAATGGTGGAACCTGAAGCTTTGCAAAGCAGACACACATGGGAGGGTTCCTGGTTGACATCCAGAGACCTCCCTGAGTATGTGGGCACCCATGATCAGGGTGCTGGCTCGGACTACAAGTGGATCACAGTTTTGGAACCCAATCCAGGGTGCTGTATCTCAGTCTCCTGTTCACTCATGGGATAAATAAATAAGCTTAAAAATAATCAGCAAACATGCTTCTTATAAAAAATAAATAGGTTTGTGTAGTCCTAACATTAGCACATAAATTGATGAAGTCTCTTGCCGTGTGAACCTTTCCACATTGTCTAAGTCAAATAAATTTTAAATAAACAAGGGAATATGAGGAAATCAGAGAGGATAATTCTGCTTTCAATGTTACCCTTATGTTTCATATACTATTCTTGAAGTTTGATCTCAAAAATCAATTTTAGTAAGTGAGTGACAATTTTATAACTTACTTATTAAATTTACAATAGACTAAAATTTGAGTGTTCTATTACTACCATTTCTTATTTGGACACTGGTAATTGCCTCTTTCTTATTTATATTTAAAGTGTAACTCCAGATACTGGTTGGCACTATTTCAATATCTTTTTCTTTAACTATGGAAATGTTTGTTTAAAAATTGCCATTCTAGAGTTAATATACTACCAGGTTTTTATAAATTAGATTTGTTGTTAGGAAATGGTCTCAATTGTGCCTTACATTGATGTGCTTAAAAACTTATCCCTTTTCATAGTATTTCTAATATTGCTTTCCTGTAGGTTTTCTATAGAGGCACTTGAAATAAATTCAGCATATCTAATATTGAAGAAAACAATAGAGAAGTACATCAGTTTTTGGTTGTGATCTATTGCATTCTTTGCCTCTGTTTTATCCTGACCATTACATACACAATTACTAAAATATACCATCCCCACTGTTTCCTCTGTTCACTACTCTAGGGCAAGCCTTGGCTCCAGCCTGAAAGAACTTAATGTTTCCACTTCTTTAGATATTGAAATAGAGGCCAAGGCAAAATTATTACTGATATAGCAAGCAGTCCATAGCGTAAACTAGATTCTTGTCTCATCTTTGTGGTCCAGCTTCACTATTTGTCCTCAATGTCCTCCCACTTCTAAGATTCTGACACTTGAATGAAGTCTTTAGAATTAAGTTCCACAAAGAGAGCAGAGACTTTGCCTGTCTTATTCATTGCTTTAATATCTGCAATTGGTGATTTTCGGTGTCTGGCCACTTCTGAGGTTGGTTGAATGACTGGAGAGGTGCCTGAAACAGCTTGGTAGAATGCATTTTTCTGAGGGGGACGGCTATGGATTAGAAATAAATGTAAAAATAAGCACACAAAGATATAAAAGTCTAGGACAATGAGATTTGGGTGTGATCGACTTCTCTAATGAAAAGCCATGACCTCGAACCATCCTCAGCTTTATTCTTTTAAAGGGCAGAAAATGGGGGAAGATGAAATGGAATGCATAACCAGTTGCTTTTGGATATAAATCATCTGAAGATGTGAAAATGACTGGCGCCATGTAGTTTTTCTGCTCTTTTGGGGGCAAAATCTGATTAACACATGTGGATTCCTTTAGCCTGATACTGCTTTGTGGTATCAACAACAGGCAATTAGCGTTTTTCCTATCAATGCCTTTTAAAGACTAGAATAAAATCTTGAGTTAATGCCCGTGGTTGATTCTCTTTTAGCTGCTATGAGAATTTCTGATATAGAATATTTAACCCTGAACAGTCATTCCTTATTTTCATTCCTGATTTTGGCCTCACCTAGAGGCCACACTAATCTTTTTGTCTACATAGCTGCTCATCTGCCTGAATTTCTTCTTGTTCTTAGAAACTTTTCCAATCTGCATTTGTATCCTCTGGGTCCTGACCATCCCTTTGCTTTTTGCACCATGAAGCTACCCATTCTCATCTGTAATACCTAGGAATTAGAAATGAAAGGATATATCACATTTTTTGTAACATGGACCAGGATAAAGGGGCAGGACCAGAAACAAGGTGAGATTCTAGGTTCAACAGATGAAAGGAGAGTATAGGAGAGTGATTCAACTGAAGAGACTTTCTTTAGTGGGTCAACATTTACAGACATGCTACTCAGGGAATACGGCAGGCCCAATGAAAATTCCAGACATTTAACACAATGATTTCCAGTTAGATATACAGAAAACTAGGAAAAGATGTCAAGTAACACTTAATTTCCAAGAAAGTATATAATTAACTAATTTTTTTTTAAGTTTATTCATTTGTTTTTTTGTATAAGTGAGAGAGGAGAGGGAGGGAAGCAAGCATCTCCAAAAGGGTCTTGATGCTGCAATCCACCCCTAGCCTTCAACCATCATGGGTAAGTTCATGCCAGAGTACTCCAGAGAGTCTCTGGACTTGAACTGGGAACCTTCCCATGTGTAATTGCCTTGTAAAGCATCACATTATACTGCTGTGTCACTGTCCAGCCCCATAATGGATCACTTTAATAATGAATAAGTTAAATAATTAAAACAATATCCATAGCTACCTTTATTGACCTCTTATTATGTGCCAGGTACTTTATATACATCCTCTTATTTTACATTTACCAAAAAAAATTTCATGAAGTCAATGATGTTTATCACCACTCATTTCACAGATGAAGAGTCTAAGGGAAAACAGGAGTAAGTTGCCCGAAGACCTAAAACCGATAGATGATGTTGCCAGAATTTCAACCAGGTCTACACAGTGTCATAGCTTGATCTGCTGAGCTATGTGCCACTCTACATAACTCTAAATTTCAACGTACTTTGAGACTCATATTTCATATACTTGATCTCCTCAGTCTATTACCACAGAATACATTAGTTGTAAATTAGCAACAAAAAACATTCATTTCTTTTTTTTTCCCTTTTTTTTTTTGACAGGGTCTTGCCATATTATGATCTTCCTGCCCTAGTCTCTCAGGCACATATTGCTCTGCCCAAGCTGTCTATATTGGGTCAAGAACTGAACCCTGGCCTCCCATGTGGCTTCAGTAACTGCACAGTGGTGTTCACCACTGCAACTGAGCAAAAAAAAAAAAAAAAAAAAAAAATTCTTTTAAGTGACTAATCACCTAAAAATTATAAGTACAGAGAAATGTGAAAATGATCATTGAACCTAACAAACAGGAAAAGATCTATCTACTGATACTGGCTTCACATCTTTTTAGGATGTTGCCTAATTTTATCTCCAGCTGAGAAAAGGAATAATTCTCTAAGTTGCCCTAAATTTCAGGTTGTCCTTTAGCTTCATTATGCATATTTAACTGTATCTATACAAATGCCTGAGCAACTCCCATGGTTTGGAAAGTTATACGTTGAAGGTCAATGAATATACTCTTGTGACTTGATTTGTAGGGATTCCAGTCTAGTGTCACTCAATACATTCATTTACTAAATATTTTTTTTTAATAATGATGCTAATCTGCTCAGAGTCATGGGACCATAAAGAGAGAATATCTTGTATGAGTTAAGATGTGCTATTCTCATTAACCGAACAAACTAGAATGAATTTAATCACAGCAGTCAAGGGAAGTTACTGCATCATTCCAAGACAAATTAGAGATATTGCACCCCTGTGGTGTAACCTTTGATTTCGATTAGAGGTTTCAGGCTGCTTCCTATGGCTGGATGCAAAATATTCAGACTACTAAAGAGGATGGAGGGTGAGTTTATGACTTTGCATCTTGGAGCTGCTCCACTGATAACTGCAAAGCCGAAGTCTTTTTAAGAGAACCTAGAAAAACCAACAGCCAATCATTATTTTTATAAATGTTAAGCTCCCCAATTGTATATAAATATACAGAGAATATACAAAGTACTTTTAAAGTATGAATTTGGAGAGAAATTACTGGCACAACTAGTCATATCATTGCTAAAAAGTCATACAAAACTATTAAGCTAGAACGACTAGATTGCTTTCACAAATTGATATAAAAGTCAAAGTCACTAATTTAAAAACAGATATTTTTGTTAAATAAAAAGAAACTATACTGTGTTCCTCTCTTGAGACTTTTTTTTAAAAATTAATACTGTTTTTATGATGCATCACCAAAAATGTGGAAACAAAATTTGAGGGTGTAGAATAAAATTTTCTAATGCTTCTTAGGAAATTTTAAATGTCTATGCAGTATCCATAATTGTTTCCCTTGAGGAAAACAACTTCCATTTCAGATAGTGCTACACACACACACACACACACACACACACACACACATTCATGCACAAGCTGTTTTGTTCACTCTCTCTTTTTCTCTCAGAAGCTAGCCTCTAAAAATATATTATTCATAATAAAGCTCACATTCTTGTTGTATATGCCTTAGTTTATAATCAAACTGAATGTAATTCAGCACAAATGGAATGGAAAATAAATAAACCTAATAAAAATGCACAAATGACTGTGAACCAATAGATATAAGTCTATTTGTATTATATATAGACATACAAGTATAGCACATTATGTATGTAAGTATAAAATATGTATTACATCCTTATTTGCAGCACATATAAAATATATATTGAATCCCACATGGAAGCTTTCTGGAATATAAAAACATTTTATCATTATGTGTGTTGGCTTTTTTTATGAAGTCAGTATTATTTCTAAAATATGCTAAGACTGTTATATTCAAATATTAATATCTTATTTTCTAAATTTTGATTACACAAACCAGCTTTTTTTAAAATAAAGATATTTATCCACACATAGTTTTATGTGCCAGATCAGGTGTCCTCATAACTTCTTGAAGAGTAATATAAATTGGTAAAACAATTTTGCTAAGTAATTTTGTGATACATATAAAGATCCTTTCTTTTTAGAGAGATTTTTACTATAGGGCATGTGCGCTCACCAGAGAGACAGAGAGAGAGCAAAATAGAAAGCGAGAAATCACCCCCCAGTGGGGATGGCCACACCATAATCCCTTCTCCATTCTCTTCTTGGAATCTTAGGCAACCATGCATACGTGCCCAGCCTGAGTTTTAAACCACTGGGTCTGGGACTCCAACCACAGTTGACTACGTGGGATTCCAATGATGTAACCATTATGTCACCTGCTGGTTCCATAAAGATTCTTAAAAAAACAAACACACAAACAAACAAACAAAAAACCTTAATATCCTTTGATGTAATAATTTCAGGTCCTGGAAGCTGTCTTTAAGAAATAAAAATAGTAGTCTACTGGATTATTTAGAAAAAGATAGAAATAAAAAATAATCTAAATGTCTAAATTTAGTAGACTATTTTAGTAATTACAGATAAAAAGAGACCTGATAAAATATGTCAAAATGATGATAATGACTTTCCTTGGCAAGTGAGAATATGGTTGATTTTTATGTCTTACCTTCTTGTATTTCCCTTCCACCCAATTTTGAATAGTAAATATATTTTACTTTTTCGATTAGGCCACTTAGGATAAAATATTTCAGTAAAAATCAGAATCGTTTCTAAGGAGAAATAAATTCTTTCTCTCAATTTTTCTCCCCTTCATGGTTCAGCTATTTTTATAGGGGAGTGGAACATGTAAAAAAGAGGACATTTCTCTTAAGAGAAAAATGCTAAAAAGGTAGTCACTCTAAGATGTAGGACAATCAGAATTTCAGTTTCAATGTGAATGCACTATTTTTGGATAGATCATTTTGGCTCTTGGA